>NC_089837.1:65139317-65448067 GCF_035609145.1 Eleutherodactylus coqui
CACCTGTACGCTGATGACACCCAGCTATACACCTCTGCCCGTGACATCTCTGCACCCTTCCTCCAAAACATCACCGACTGTCTGTCCGCTGTCTCTAACACTATGTCCTCTCTCTACCTAAAACTAAACCTCTCTAAAACTGACTTACTGGTATTTCCGCCCTCCACTAACCGACCTCATCCTGACATCTCCATCTCAGTGTGTGGCGCCACCATAACTCCGAGACAACACGCCCGCTGCCTTGGGGTCATATTTGACTCTGATCTCTCTTTTGCCCCCTACATCCAATCTCTGGCCCGAACATGTCAGCTGCACCTCAAGAACATCGCAAGAATCCGCTCTTTTCTCACTGTGGAGACGTTAAAAACGCTTATTGTCGCCCTCATCCACTCCCGGCTCGATTATTGCAACTCATTGCTGATCGGCCTCCCCTGTAGCAGACTCTACCCTCTCCAGTTCATCCTGAATGCGGCAGCCAGGCTCATCTTCCTGTCCAGCCGCTACTCGGACGCCTCTGCCCTGTGCCAGTCACTGCACTGGCTGCCCGTTAAATACAGAATTCAATTCAAACTCGCTACCTTCATCCACAAAGCCCTCCACAGTGCAGCGCCACCCTATATCGCCTCCCTCATCTCAATCCATCAACCAGCCTGGGCTCTCCGCTCTGCTAATGAAACCTGAGTGCCCCTTTCATTCGAACTTCTCATTCCCATCTCCAAGATTTCTCCAGAGCAGCACCTGTCCTCTGGAACGCACTACCAAAGGCTACCCGGGCAATCCAGGACTCGCAGAACTTCAGGCGTGCTCTAAAAACGCACCTCTTCAGGGAGGCATACCGCATTCCCTAAGCAAACCTCTCTGTACTCCGCCTGATAACATGCTCCCTGACCTACTGACTGCAATCCCTGCTAGCCATCATAAACTGCTCCTGCAGTCACACCGTTTCTGCCGTCACACGGCTAAATGTCTGACCATTGTCTATGTGTATAACATAGCTCACATTTCGCCATACCGTGCACATCTCCAGCCCCTTTACTTCTGTATCACCCCATTACTTGTAGTATGTAAGCTCGTTGGAGCAGGACCCTCACCCCTATTGTTTCCATCAACTGATTACTATATGTAACCGTGGTTCTGTAATGTTTGTATTTTGTCTTTCTGTATTCCCCCTTGTCTATGCAAGCGCTGCGGAATATGTTGGCGCTATACAAATAAAGTTTATTATTATTATTATAGATATGAGATAGATAGATGGATACATATGGAATGGAATGGATAGATAGATAGATAGATAGATAGATAGATAGATAGATAGATAGATAGATAGATAGATAGATATGAGATGGATAGCTAGATAGCTAGATATGAGTTAGATAGAGAGATATGAGATAGATATGATATGGATAGATTGATTGATAGACATGAGATAGATAGAAAGATAGATAGATAGATCGATAGACAGATATGAGATGGATAGATAGATAATGAGATAGATATGCGATAGAGAAATAGATAGATAGATAGATATGAGATAGATATTAGATAGATAGATAGATCGATAGATATGAGATAGATAAATAGATATGAGATGGATAGATAGATAGATAGATAGATAGATAGATAGATAGATAGATAGATAGATATGGAATCATGGCTGTGCTCACACCGTTGTTAGTATTTCAGACAAGTTTCTTTTGGCCTTGAAGATTAGTCATGTATTGACAGAAGACTGACAGATATTAGTTACATAGATATGAGATAGATAGATAAATAGATAGATACATAGATTGATAGATATAAGATAGATATGAGAGGAATAGATAGATAATGAGATAGATAGATATGAGATGAATAGATAGATAACGAGATAGACAGATAGATAGATAGATAATGAGAGAGCTAGATATGAGTTAGAAAAAGAGTTATGAGATAGATATGTGATGAATAGACAGATTGATAGACATGAGATAGATAGAGAGATAGATAGATAGATAGATAGATAGATAGGAGATAGATAGATAGATATGAGATAGATAGATAGATATGAGATACATAGATAGATAGATAGATAGATAGATAGATAGATAGATAGATAGATATGAGATACATAGATAGATAGATAGATAGATAGATAGATAGATAGATAGATAGATAGATAGATAGATATGGAATCAAGGCTCTGCTCACACCGTTGTTAGTATTTCAGCCAAGTTTCCTTTGGCCTTGATGATTAATCATGTATTGACAGAAAACTGATAGATATTAGTTAGATAGACATGAGATAATTAGATAGATTGATTGATTGATAATTATGAGATAGATATGAGATGAATAGATAGATAGATAGATAGATATGAGATAGATAGATAGATATGAGATGAATAGATAGATAATGAGATAGATAGATATGCGATAGATAATGAGATAGCTATATATGAGTTAGATAAAGAGATATGAGATGAATAGATAGATTGATAGACATGAGATAGATAAATAGATATGAGATAGATAGATATGAGATAGATATGAGATAGATAGATGTTAGATAGATAGATAGATAGATATGAGATAGATAGATAGATGTGAGATAGATATGAGATAGATAGATAGATAGATATGAGATGGATAGATAGATAGATATAAGATAGATAAATAGATATGAGATAGATAGATAGATAGATAGATATGAGATAAATAGATAGATAGATATGAGATAGATAGATATGAGATAGATAGATAGATAGATATGAGATACATAGATAGATAGATAGATAGATATGAGATAGATAGATAGATAGATAGATAGATAGATAGATAGATAGATAGATAGATATGAGATAGATAGATAGATAGATAGATAGATATGGAATCAAGGCTCTGCTCACACCGTTGTTAGTATTTCAGCCAAGTTTCCTTTGGCCTTGAAGATTAGTCATGTATTGACAGAAAACTGATAGATATTAGTTAGATAGATATGAGATAATTAGATAGATTGATTGATTGATTGATAGATATGAGATAGATATGAGATGAATAGATAGATAGATAGATAGATAGATAGATAGATAGATAGATAGATAGATAGATAGATAGATATGAGATAGATAGATAGATAGATAGATATGAGATAGATGTGAGATAGATATGAGATTGATAGATAGATAGATAGATAGATAGATAGATATGAGATAGATAGATAGATATGAGACAGATAGATAGATAGATAGATAGATAGATAGATAGATAGATATGAGATACATAGATAGATAGATAGATAGATAGATAGATAGATAGATAGATATGAGATAGATAGATAGATAGATAGATAGATATGAGATAGATGTGAGATAGATATGAGATTGATAGATAGATAGATAGATAGATAGATATGAGATAGATAGATATGAGATAGATAGATAGATAGATAGATAGATAGATAGATATGAGATACATAGATAGATAGATAGATAGATAGATAGATAGATAGATAGATATGGAATCAAGGCTCTGCTCACACCGTTGTTAGTATTTCAGCCAAGTTTCCTTTGGCCTTGAAGATTAGTCATGTATTGACAGAAAACTGATAGATATTAGTTAGATAGATATGAGATAATTAGATAGATTGATTGATTGATAGATATGAGATAGATATGAGATGAATAGATAGATAGATAGATATGAGATAGATAGATAGATAGATAGATAGATAGATAGCTATGAGATGAATAGATAGATAACGAGATAGATAGATATGCGATAGATAATGAGATAGCTATATATGAGTTAGATAAAGAGATATGAGATGAATAGATAGATTGCTAGACATGAGATAGATAAATAGATATGAGATAGATATGACATAGATTTGAGATAGATAGATATTAGATAGATAGATAGATATGAGATAGATAGATAGATAGATAGATATGAGATAGATAGATAGATAGATAGATAGATATGAGATACATAGATAGATAGATAGATAGATAGATAGATAGATAGATAGATATGGAATCAAGGCTCTGCTCACACCGTTGTTAGTATTTCAGCCAAGTTTCCTTTGGCCTTGATGATTAATCATGTATTGACAGAAAACTGATAGATATTAGTTAGATAGATATGAGATAATTAGATAGATTGATTGATTGATAATTATGAGATAGATATGAGATGAATAGATAGATAGATAGATAGATAGATAGATAGATAGATAGATAGATAGATATGAGATAGATAGATAGATATGAGATGAATAGATAGATAATGAGATAGATAGATATGCGATAGATAATGAGATAGCTATATATGAGTTAGATAAAGAGATATGAGATGAATAGATAGATTGATAGACATGAGATAGATAAATAGATATGAGATAGATAGATATGAGATAGATATGAGATAGATAGATATGAGATAGATAGATAGATAGATAGATAGATAGATAGATAGATATGAGATAGATAGATAGATAGATGTGAGATAGATGTGAGATAGATATGAGATAGATAGATAGATAGATAGATATGAGATGGATAGATAGATAGATATAAGATAGATAAATAGATATGAGATAGATAGATAGATAGATAGATATGAGATAAATAGATATGAGATAGATAGATAGATAGATAGATAGATATGAGATACATAGATAGATAGATAGATAGATATGAGATAGATAGATAGATAGATATGAGATAGATAGATAGATATGGAATCAAGGCTCTGCTCACACCGTTGTTAGTATTTCAGCCAAGTTTCCTTTGGCCTTGAAGATTAGTCATGTATTGACAGAAAACTGATAGATATTAGTTAGATAGACATGAGATAATTAGATAGATTGATTGATTGATTGATTGATTGATTGATAGATATGAGATAGATATGAGATGAATAGATAGATAGATAGATAGATAGATAGATAGATAGATAGATAGATAGATATGAGATAGATAGATAGATAGATAGATAGATAGATAGATAGATATGAGATAGATAGATATGTAGATATGAGATAGATAGATAGATAGATAGATAGATAGATAGATAGATAGATAGATAGATAGATAGATAGATAGATATGGAATCAAGGCTCTGCTCACACCGTTGTTAGTATTTCAGCCAAGTTTCCTTTGGCCTTGAAGATTAGTCATGTATTGACAGAAAACTGATAGATATTAGTTAGATAGATATGAGATAATTAGATAGATTGATTGATAGATATGAGATAGATATGAGATGAATAGATAGATAGATAGATAGATAGATAGATATGAGATAGATAGATAGATAGATAGATAGATAGATAGATAGATAGATATGAGATAGATAGATAGGTAGATAGATAGATAGATAGATAGATATGAGATAGATGTGAGATAGATATGAGATTGATAGATAGATAGATACATATGAGATAGATAGATACATATGAGATAGATAGATAGATATGAGATAGATGTGAGATAGATATGAGATTGATAGATAGATAGATAGATAGATAGATAGATAGATATGAGATGGATAGATAGATAGATATGTGATAGATAGATAGATATGAGATAGATAGATAGATATGAGATAGATAGATAGATAGATAGATAGATAGATAGATAGATAGATAGATATGAGATAGATAGATAGATAGATAGATAGAAGATAGATAAATAAATATGAGATAGATAGATAGATATGAGATAAATAGATAGATAAATATGAGATAGATAGATAGATATGAGATAGATCTATATGAGATAGATAGATAGATAGATAGATATGAGATAGATAGATATGAGATAGATAGAAGATAGATAAATAAATATGAGATAGATAGATAGATATGAGATAAATAGATAGATAAATATGAGATAGATAGATAGATAGATAGATAGATAGATAGATAGATAGATAGATAGATATGAAATCAAGGCTCTGCTCACACCGTTGTTAGTAATTTAGCCAAGTTTCCTTTGGCTTTGGAAGATTAGTCATGTATTGACAGAAAACTGACACATTTTATGAGAATGGGGATAAAAAGATCCTGACTGATTATAGCAAATCATGATGGATCATAATGGATTCAAAATATCAATCACTGGTATGGTTAAAAAATAAGCATGACACCTGTGTGAATACAGCCTATACTACACAACTGCAATTGGGAACAAGGTTTTACTGCTCATGTGCTCTTCAGCACACGGTATGGCACTCAGCACACTGTCGTTTTGCAGTGAGTCTTACTTGCTGTTGGCTATATTCCCTCTTACAAAGAACCTGATCCAGTATTCAGCACCAGGCAATGTTTTCACATGATGATTCCACATAAAAATATTCCCCATCAGGGACACATTAGCACTATCAGAGGTGAAACCGCGATTTCTTTTACTTGGTACAAAGGTTCAGTTTACTTCCCTAAGGCCAGATTCACGAGAGTGCAGATTTTTTTTAGAATGAACTATGTTTTTTGTATGCCCATCAGTGTATTTTACTATACTCTTACCATGCTCAAGTCATGTGCATTGGCACATGGCAAAAAAAAAGGCACCGATTGAAATGGCTAATTAGTCTAATGTGTTCCAGATGTGATCTTTTTCTTATGTAATTACGCAGTGTGCCGCACACCTGCTAGCGTGTTTTGTTCCGCATTTGCACAGTCCTATTGACTACAATGGAGACTATTGTTGCTCAAATACGCAGAAAAGTAGAGTATGCTCTATTTTCTTTTTTTTTTTTTTTGCACAATTAAAATGCAAAAGAACCCATTGAAATAAATGGGTTCTATTCACCGCAAATTGCGCTCAAAAATACGGTAGTGTGAATCCGGCCTTACCCTGTTTTGTAATACCCTGGCCAAGTCAGAATGGGCTTCCGGGCTCCCCCTTCCTCAATCCATAGAGCCCAGGACACATTTCCCTCCTAGCTACATACCTGAGCACTGTGTACAATTGCACAAAGGGTTGACACTGGTTGACCAGAGAACTAGATGAGCCTTCTGTGAGCCCAGGCACTGACATAATATTAGGGCCCTAATGCAGCAGGATTTAGAAATTTAGAAGAAGACAACTTAATTTGGTGAAGACTATCCAGACAATCACTTGACACTAGGGTCTAGTTTTTATGGGATGATTCGCAAATAGCCTATTGATGATCTGTCATGTGCAGGTTCGGACTTCCCAATGGGTCATGAGACAGAATTCGGCCCCATTTTCCAATTCTCCACATGAGAGGTGTGTAACAGGGATGTATATATATATATATATATATATATATATATATATATATATATATATATATATATATATATATATATATATATATATATATACTTTTATTTGTATATGCTTTCCTGTACCTTTAAGTGGGGAATAAGTAAGGGATACTCCCTGGAGCAGCCAGGGTTGATAAACTGCAGCCCTACGGGCATTCATGCTCCAGGATTGGCACAGAAAGCTGGTGTTGTTGGACATAAAAGGTTGTATTTGTGGGCAGGGTTTGATGCACTTCCCTCCAGTACCGCTACCAGAAAATTATGTTTTGGCAGTAACCACCATTTCTCTCTCGCCCCACAATTAGGTATAAGAAGGACTAGTGTACCTATTCCTGTCAAAGCAGGAGATAAAATACATTTTCTTTGCCAACTGGTTCGTACAAAACCAAATTTTTGGGAAGAACTATGTATTCCTAAAACCAGATTCTACATTGTTACATTGTTGTTCTTTGTATTAAAAGGTTTACAAGTGTCAATATGGTGTTCCGTGATTACCTTTCCTATGGTCATCACCTCCAGATCACTGCTCTGTCACAAATGCAATTTGCAGCTAGGTATCTAATTGCCCAATATGGGCTGATCCATGTCACAAAGGCTTATTGGCACCACTGCCCACCAATGTTAGCTGAAAATCCCACGTTACCCTGAAAGACTTGGGCCTAGCGTCGCCATCAAACCCCTCAGCGCTTTCTGGTCAGGAGTTTGAAAAACCTCACCTCCAGGAAGCGCTGGCTATGATTGGTTCTCAATAGAGATGAGCGAGCGTACTCGTTTAGGGCGATTTCGCAATCGAGCACCGCTTTTTTCGAGTAACTGACTACTCGGATGAAAAGATTTGGGGGGCGCCGAGGGGCGGCGTGGTGGAGCGGGGAGTAGCAGTGGGGAACAGGGGGGAGCTTCCTCCCCCTCCCCCTCACTCCCCTCTGCAATGGTCGCCGCTCACCCCCGGCGCCCCCCGAATCTTTTTGCCCGAGTTCTCAGTTACTCGAAAAAATCTCTGCTCGATTGCGAAATCACCCTAAACGAGTACGTTCGCTCATCTCTAGTTCTCAAGCGTCATGGCTCAGCCAATCAGAGCCAGCGCTAGATGAACCAATCACAGCCATTCATTGAAAACTAAAACAAAAGTAAAACGCAGCAATGCGCCACGATTTAAATTGCGGCACTTTGCCACGTTCATGTATGAGGGAAACCTTTCAAAATAGTGGCAAATTCCACAACAGAGAAATCTACACCAAAATCCATGTGTTCTTCACCCTTAGCAAACCCAGAGTACATGCCATAGCAAATCTGTGTGCAAGACATGGGGATTTTGGTACAGAATTCTCCTTGGTGGAGAACAATGTTGCAAAATATGCTATCCTGGAATTCTGCACCAAATCCATACGGCTAAATGTGGCTTTTGATGTGGAATTGCCAAGAGAATTCTGCCATTTTCATTTCACATCAAAATCTGCACATTAGCAGATTCCACAACGTTTTTTCAGTATAATTTTGCCCATGTGAAAGCAGCGCCCTTAGTAAAAGTGGTCACAAGCGTTCTGGATGTCCTTCTCGGCAGAATATTCCTCCAGATAATTACAATTTCTTATTTTTTTGTTGTGTTTCGGGGACAAAAAGTATATTTGGACAAAAACATATCAGCATGTTGCAATTAAAAAGTAACTAAATACATATATAAATAACTGCAAGCTATTGTCATTATGTGGAAAAATATAATACAAGTTTTAAAAACACCGAAAACTAACTAAATGGCTAGCTCAATGAATGAATTCAATGTTTTGAATCTGACTTTCAGCTCTGTTACATTGTATAGTTTCTAGACAGGGTCACAAGTAGCACATGCAGGTCATTAGTGACCTGAGCTTAGTGCCCTGATGTGTGCATGTGAAGCAGCCAAACGCGATGGGAATCCTGATGAAGTCACCTCCTGACATTTACACATGTTCCCAGTCTTCACTACCTCATAAAAGTCTCCCATATTTGGAACATAACATGACTTGGATGTGAAGTAAGAAGACTTGATGTTGGGGAGCAGCAGTCTTCACTGTCACTGATTCTTCCTGTAAATACAATGACATATACAATATACTAATATATAGATAAATGATCTAATATAATAAGTGTGTAATTAAGTATATTATGATAGATAGATAGATATGAGATAGATAGATAGATAGATAGATATGAGATAGATAGATAGATAGATAGATAGATAGATAGATAGATAGATAGATAGATAGATAGATAGATAGATAGATAAGAGAGATGGAAAAATATGCTGTATGTACATATATGGAATCTCTAGTATATAATAATTTTTCGTTGGGGACATAAAAAAAAAGTTTTGGAAACCTACAATCTGTATTTTATTTCCAGTGAAGCCATGTTAATAGTAATATACAGAGCTGAGCTATAGCCGGAGCTGAGTAAATAATATTCTCCACCTGCACCTGGTTTGGATCGTTGAGCTATTTTACAATTAGAAATGATGAACTTTGTATTCTTTTTGTGGGGGAACTTGAAGCCTCAGGAAGGTCGTAATACCAGATGGATGAAGTCACTTAGGATTCATGACTGCATGCACAACGTGGAAGTGATAGTCGGGATATGTGGAAATATTGTAGCCGAGAGGTATGCTTTATCAGAGTATATATGAGATTAGATGAAGGTAGATAGATAATAAATTGGATAAATACATAGATATGAAGTAGATTAAATATATAACTAGATATTAGATATATAATAAATTGGATAGAAATGAGGTAGATAGATATTAGATATAAGATAGATATGAGATAGATCGATAGATTGATATGAGATAGATAGATATGAGAGAGATAGATAGATAGATAGATAGATAGATAGATAGATAGATAGATAGATAGATAGATAGATATTAGATATAAGATAGATATGAGACAGATCGATAGATAGATAAATGACATAGATATGAGATTATTATGATTTACCAGCAAAGGGCACTGTGTAGTTGCATTAACACCTTACATATAAATACTATAGGAGCCTTTCTAGAGAAAAAAAAAGAGTCAATATAATTTATGGCTATTGCCAATTAACTCGTTCAGCGATAGTTCCCAACTCATTGATATTATAATAAAAGTATAAAATTAGATTTATTTATTTTTATTGCAAAATATTGCAGCAATTAATCATTAACACCTGTAAACAAATCTGAGAATGATTTAATAGCGACGATAAAGAGAGAAAGATGTTTCCTGAATCTGTTTACTGACTCACTATACATAAGAAATATATTTTTATATACAATAAGTATTTTAGGTCGTTAAATAATGATAGCAATTCCATTTATATCTTTATTTAGATTATACATGTATTTATAATTGCAAGAATTAATAATTACACTTTATGATGAATAGTCTGCGAATATGATAAGGCAGAATTATTTATAATACAATTTTATATAAATTAATAACACATAGTGTGATATTTAGAGACTTTGATACGATGTAGATAATAAAAATTCACCCCATTTACAATATTCCCAAGTCAGTCAAATTCCTGTGAAGATTTCTCGTTAAAAACCTTTACGAATTCTGCCCTGAAACATCCACCGCTATAGTTTTATACAAAAAATATATATATATTTATGTAATTTAGGTTTTATTTTTGATACATTTAATAAAGATCCATCCGTAGAATACTGACCTTGTGAACTGCAGGAGATCAGTGAAGGCAAAGACGGCACAAATGTACTGTGAAGTCAATACATGCAGGAGGCACATAGCTACATGAGACAATTGGTTTATTATGTGAAAAGCCAGCAGGCAGTGCCCAGTAGGGGGCGCACTATATTCAAGATTGCTGCGGCTAACTCACTGACTAGGTGAAAAATTAGAGTGTATAAAGTTCTATCTGTTTAAGGTAAAAACTGTGTATAGAATAATTATTACTAATAAGAATCATTATTTTATGTTGTTTTTGATAGAATGATTTTAATCTGATTCTGTATTCTAAAAATAATAATTATTACATTATTTATGAGAAGCAATAATAATATTAGACTTGTAGTAAAATAATAAAACAATATGATTCACAACAACAAAAAAAGGAATTTATGTCAGAAAAGGACCTATTATATATTTATCACATGTGTGTGTTAAACATATTTGTTTAGAATTTTTGGTGATTATTTTTTTCATTTTTGGTCACAATGTATATTTTTGAAAAATGCTAAAATCCTGCATTTTTCACACTGAGCACAGAGCCTATCACAAGACTGACATTTCCTGATCTGTAGATAATTCTTTGCAGAAGTCATCTCACTAATATCACAGACAGGATTATACTGAGAGGTAACTATATATAGATAACACAGAATCCACCATTCATAATTAATGTTGGATACAGCTTAGCTCCTCCCCCCTCCCTGCACAATGAGTTCTGCCTAGGTCATAGACCATGCCTACAAGTCAATGGTCAGCTCATGTCCATTGTGTGAACAGCCCATGAAAAGGCTGAAAAGCATATCTTCTAAATACTGTTAAATGTAGCTCAGAAAGATGGCCACCACCCACAGTCAGGTATAGACAACAGAATAAAAAATAGAAAAATGTGACAGGTCAATCTGGCTTTAATTAGCAAAAAAATAAATAAAAAATAAAAAAATTAAATTAAAAATATATATATATAATGATGATAACAATAGGTAGAAGAAATAAAACAATAATAAATTATACTAATTATGATTATTATATTAAAATAAAATGTATTCAAATAATATTTATAAGACAAAAAATTGATTTATTAATTTTTATGTAAAGTGTGTTGACATTTTTTCTGGAACTGATAATATATTGCAAGTTTGTTTTAGTGATCTTGGATTTTCAGATTTAGCCAATCACATTTAGACTCATGTTAAACAGTAGTCAGCACTCCGCTGCCATTATTTACAGTGATTGTGATTTTCCCCTATAAAGTTCAGCTGGTCTAGTAGGATTTTCCTGACACTTTCTCTGTTGCATTTTTCAGCAAAAGCAACAGTCCGCAAAGAGCTTACAACACATCAAAGGGACATAAGTGTTGAAAGGCATGAGTCAGGAGAAGGGTATCAAAAGATTTCCAAGGCATTACATATACCATGGAACACAGTGAAGACGGCTATCAAGAAGTGGATTAAATTTGTCACAACAGTTACATTGCCAAGAACTGGACATCCCTCAAAAATTGATGAAAAGTCCAGAGGAAAATTGGTCCATGAGGCTGTCAAGAGGCCTATAGCAATATTAAAGGAGCTGCAGGAATTTCTGGCAAGTAATGGTTATGTAGGGCATGTGACAACTATCTCCCGTATTCTTCATATGTCTGGGCTGGAGGGTAGGGTGGCAAGATGGAAGACGTTTCTAACACAGAAAAACATCCAAACCCGACTATGTTTTGCCAAAACCTATATGAAGTCTGCCAAAAATATGTGGGAGAACGTGTTATGCTCTGACTGATGAGACCAAGGTTGGACTTTCTGTCCACAATTGCAAAATGTCACAAAGCCAACACTGCAAATCACCAAAAGACCACCATAACCGCAGTGAAGGTGGTGGAGGCAGCATTATGTTTTGGGGCTCTTTTTCTGGTGCTGAAACTTGGGCTTTAGTCAAGGTGAAGGGAATTATGAATAGTTCGAAATAGTCTATTTTGACACAAAATCTTCAGGCCTCTGCTAACAAGATAAAGTGGAATTTCAGCTTTCACCACGACAATGACCCAAAGCGTACCTCCAAATCAACAAAAGAAGATCACAGTTTTGGAATGGCCCAACCAAAGTCTAGACCTGAATCCCATTGAAAATCTATGCCTTGACCTGAAGGGGGCGCTACACATGAGATGCCCTCGCAATCTCGCGATTGGACAGATTTAGAGCGCTACTGCAAGGAAAAGTGGGCAAAGATGGTGGGCCATGCTGATGGAGACTTACCCTAAAAAGATTGAATGCTGTCATAAAGTCAAAAGAGTACATCAAGAAAGTATTTGTTTTAGGATGTGCATATTTATACAACCACATTACGTTTTTTCTTTTAATTTTCCCACCATAAATGATTTCAGTTTGTTTTGCAATTGAATTGTACAGATAATGGGTCACTTTGAAGACTGAAATAAATGTAAAATGATTCATTTTGTTGGATTTTGTAACATGACAAAAACAAGACATTTTAACAGGGGTGTGTGGACGTTTTATATCCACTTGTATGAAGGAAGCAAGGACATTGTCAATTCATGTCTTAATAAAATTAGTCCTCTATCAGCTCTTCCATCCTTCCATTGTTCAAGAAGGTGACATAAATTAAGGGAAGTTTACACGGATCTAGACGGTGAGTGGTAATACACAGCAATATTGTAGGAGGTTACTAGCACCATAGCAGACCATTAATGTGAGATACACATCCCTAGCATTGTGTGATTGTGTCTAGAGACAGGTAGCACCAGTGACATTGCCATTGTCCCCGTGTCAGCATTGTGTGAGCTCACTACCATGGCATCTGTGTTTGCATTTTACACCCTGTGAATAAACAGCAGCATGACAGAGAGGGATCAGACAGGGCGATGTGCTAATATGCAAATGTAGCGCAATGTGGGCTTTCTGAGACTATAGACAAGGATGTTGTGTTTTGTTACATGGGGTGGAATAGGTAGAGTATAGGATAAATTATGGCAGAAGAGGTAGTGCAGACTTGAATAGTATAGAATGAAGTGTTTGGGGGAAAATCACGTCATTAGAAGAATAGGGGTAGGTATAGCATCAGATAAAATTTAGTAGGATAGCTGGGGAGGATGAAGGTGAGGGAGAATAAGGAATAGTAAATTATGGCAGTTTGGGAGAATAAAGGTAGGGGAGAATAAGGAATGGCATGGTAGTTGGGATAATTTACAGTAGTTACTAGTTGGGTAAAATAAGTAGCATAATCTAGGGTGGAGAAGGATAGGAAACAATCAGTAGGTGGAGGTAGAAAAAAATCGATGAGAAAGTGAGATAGGAGTTTATAAGGAAGTTTGAGTTGGGTACATTAGGTATTTTAGATCATCTAGAGTAACTAGAATAGTGATAGGATTAGAGAAGATTAACAGTGTAGGTAGGATAATCTGGATATGGTATTATAGGGGTAGGATATAAACTGTAAAATAGGTAGGATAATCTAGAGTAGGTAGGGTAGGATACGGGTAGAATAGGTAGGATATTAGAGGATCGGTAAAGGAGAATAGCATACTGTAGGGAAGCTATAAGAGGAGGACATAAAATATGATACAGTTGAGTAGGTATATGACAAATGAAAATAATGAAAAACATGAAAAAATATGTAAGAAAAGCAGGGGACTTCTATAGATATATGTGAGATTTTGTCATGATTTGAACAGTAGTCATATCTGCAGGCTGCAGGCTCAGGCAACAGTTCTATGTAAATGTGTCAGTAGATATATGATTATAATAGTATGTGTTATTATGGTGCCAGGACTGCAGCAGTTGTCACCCTGTCTTTTATTCTGTCCCATTGATGTATTACTGCCATCCTCTATACTGCTGCAATACGGTGGCTGAGCAGAAACGTGGATATAGTTGCAGATCAAATTACCGCTGGAAAAGAGAATCAAATTGGTTCAAGTGGACCCACTCCATCCCAGAGCTGTGCAGAGGATTACTCCTAACATCTCCAACCCAGACAGGAGTGAATGTGTCGCAGATGAGCTGTATATATATATGAATGTGTCGCAAACGAGCTGTGTTTGCAGAACACACACACACACAATATATATATATATATATATATATATATATATATATATATATCACTGGGTATAGTGGTACATCACTAGTGTGAACAGGATCAGGTGTAGATAGATGGACAGTTATATACATAGTTAGTCCGCGATATATTGTTTCTGCTTTTACATAGGACTATCTGTTACCAAGTTATCAAATAACTGTTTTCATCTGTATTGTTAGTGATGATATCCAGTGCCAAGTAGTCATATCAGCTTTGTAACATAACAGGTGGAAAACACCAATCCACTAGGGTGTATAAAAGACCAAATACAGATCTGACAGTGGATCTAGTTTCGTTTGATTACACTTATTTATATTTGAATGATACATAAATAATGATTAATAATAAAAGTAGTCAGTGGGTAGTAGTGAAATTGGAAAGGAAAAGTTTAGAAAATCTGCAAAAATAGGATCAGCTGACCAGATCGCTAACTAGAAAGGTAGATACATAGATGATAGATAGACTCCAATGAGTTTTCATCATGCCTATCTATAACATCTCTTGACCATTGTGTCATATCTGTGCCTGACATGACATTTCGCTATACAACTCTCCATAATCCTCAATGGATACCTATTATACACACAATGCTACCATAAAAAGTCTGTCTTATGTTCCATTTGCAACCGACGCTTTGTGGAATGCAGGATAAACTGGGTAGTTATCATAAAAAGACACAATATTATCTTGTACAAGTTTACATCTGGAACAGGTACTAAAGTAATAGAATCAGTATTGGCTGCAATGAAAGAACAATCTGAATTATGTAAAGTTTCTCATTGATGATAGAACTAAACTACAGGTCACAGAATATTCTGCACCTATGCATAATGTACTGTTAGAATAGTGCGATCAAATCATTCACCGTACACAATTGATCTCAGTGTGATTCTACACTGTGGATGGTACTTTATTATACACATGTGGGAAAGTAGTAGAGCAAAGGATTGTACACAACTCACTGAGATAGATATGAGGTAGATAGATAGATAGATAGATAGATAGATAGATAGATAGATAGATAGATAGATAGATAGATAGATAGATATGAGGTAGATAGATAGATAGATAGATAGATATGAGATGGATAGATATGAGGTAGATAGGTAGATAGATAAGATATAAGAAAGATGCTAGATAGATAAAATTGATAGATATGAGATTGATTGATAGATAGATAGATAGATAGATAGATAGATAGATAGATAGATGCATAGAGACATAGAGACATAGATAGATAAGATATGAGAAAGATGCTAGATAGATAAGATTGATAGATATGAGATAGACAGGCGAGTATTTTCATTATTGCACAGGACATCTTATGCAGTTTTACGTGGAACTATATGATGTGATTTCACAATTGAGTAAAATAACATAATAAGTTATTTTGCAAACTCAACACTGCTACATCTCGTACAAGATCTCACTCTCTCATGTGTAGTTGAGCTGTTACTTTATCATACTATGTGTATACACTAAGCCTTCTCATTAAAGTAAGAGCACAGCCAAGGCTATTAGGATAAGAAGTTCCAACACAGTCATCCAGCCACAGGTTGCCAACATCTGTCCTAAACATGCAGGAGACCTAAACCATGTAATAGACAAACTCTCCAGTTCTCCCATAGAACTTTCTCTCCCCTGCAGAGAGTTAGTGAAGTGGGCTGGCTGAGACTAGCTGCTGCGCATGCGTGCTGCCTGCTTGAAATAAGGAGGCGGCTGGGAGATAAAGTTCAGTAGAGTTTGGGGAAGTCTTGCTGGGACTCACAGAGCAGCAGCAGCAGCATCAGGAGGAGGATGACTGTGTGGGTTACTTGAGAGCCTGGATGTAGAATAACTTGCCTGCAAACCCTGGACAGAGCATGCCAACTGGGGTTATTACCCTGAACCTCCATACTAAACCATTCATAGGAATCTCCGTTTACTTCTTCTCCATCTTTGAGCCATCTACAAGCCCTGTCAGCAAGGAGGCTCTTAATTCATTCAGGTAAAGTCCTAACTTCTAACACCTTGGAACTTTTAAACTTTGCAAGAACTTTCCTAACATTGTCTCTTCCATACTTGCAGCATGAACAGTTTGTATTCATGTATCTAGACTTCAAATTAATATGTATTAAAGGGTCAGGATGATCTGGGAAGGAGGATGGCTTGTAAATTGTCTCCTCTGCTTGTAACCCATGTGTATTGTGGAGGGAGACCTGCATAAAGTGTCATGTGTCCATAGATTAGCTCTCTTGTACATGAGTGCTGTCATTCCAGCAGATCCGCCTAATCCTAATCTATTACCCAGAGATGTAGCAGAACGGAGTCAGTTAAGAGTACAAGTTTGCAGCATCACTTGGTTACATGTGTTATTTGTGGTTTTACATAGGACTGCAGGTAAACAGAAGGCTTTTCAGTCTATTATTATATCAGTTTTGTTCTTACAACTTCTTATACTGTGTAAATAACCAGACGCTGCAGGACTGAATGTATTAACAGGTGCATCTCGGTTTAGCAGATATATATATATATATATATATATATATATATATATATATATATATATATATATATATATATACACATGCATAAACTGCATGAATTGATGGGTTGAATATTAGTTATCCAAATCTTACGCCATGAATTATTTTAATGATAGGATATGGGAGACACATGGGACAAATATTTTAAGTACTTTAATTACTTTGAGTGCATCATGAAGTAAACGGACTATGTGATGTGCCTAGGTGCCTAGATAATACGTTTAAGTATTCTATGCAGTTTTTAAATAGGCACAAACATATTAACTTTGTGTATATATTGTCCATTGAGGTAATCCTCTCCAAAACATGGGAAAGGAACCAGTTGAATTACCAACCTACTCCAGCTACATCTTCACATGTATGACATTAGCGGGGCTCTTAAGACACAATCTAGGCACCTACTCTGTTGTTTACTTCATGATACTAATTAAAGTACTTGTGAAAGAAAAAAAAAGTATCTATATCCATCTATCTATCTATCTATCTATCTATCTATCTATACTTTTTAAGTATATATATATATATATATATATATATATATATATATATATATATATATATATGTGTGTGTGTGTGTGTGTGTGTGTGTGTGTGTGTGTGTGTGTGTGTGTATTTAAGTATGGTCCATTGACACAGTCATGTCCAAAATATGGAAGGAACCAACTCACCTCTGCTACATCTTCATTACTATGGCATTACCTGGGTTCTATGGGCTCTTAGGTATAAGTCAAATCCAAAAACGTTTTTGCTGTACTATTTATTTCCAGTGCTGGATTTAAAGCGCATTTGGATCCTTAAAGCGATAGAAAAAAGTTTTGCAGGTTGCAAATCTGTACACCACATTAATTCTATGTTAGCATGAACAAGTAGATTTACTGAATATGAAATAGTCTGAGTGCTATTTTTTGCATTACATCGTATTCTATATAATACATTTATTATTGATTTTTATTTTATTATTGTTGTTTTATTTGCATTTATATTTATTGTGTGATTACTATATTTTGGATCGTTATTATTGTAGCATATTTTAGGACGTATGTATCATTATTAGTGATTTATATTTTACAATTATATGCATTACTATCATTATTGCTATTATTATTGTTGCTATTATTTTCGCTATCTAAACATATTCTATGTTGTATATTATGTGTAGTAGTGAGTCTGGCTTTGCTCTCATACACAGTATATTTTGCTTTGCACCTCTATCTTTGTTCTCTGCAATGATGGGCATTAATACAATATGCTAAAATAGTAATTACATTGTAGAAATTAATTTCAGTGGATTATTCTGTGGTTACAGTGATGCTATAGCTTTCACTTCTAATAAAACCCCGGTCAGAATGACTGATTGCTCTGTACAGAGCTGACTCTCCTGTCATTTCTATTTTCGTTTTCTATGTTTTTGCACAAAACTGACATGAAGAAGTGAAAAGCTGAAATGCCATGTACATATAGTTTTATCTCCCTGGGTGTAGATCCGGGGATTATTCCGATTGCCAGATTTAGAGTCAGGAAGGATTTTTTCCCCCTAAAATGAGGAAAATTGGATTCTACCTCATTGGGGTCTATTTTTTGTTCTTCTCTGGATCAACATTGGGGGGTAATGGGCTGAACTGGCCTTTTTTCAGTCATTCACACTAAGTTAGTATGTTACCATGGCCAGGGAACTAAGGAGAAGGACGGATAGCCCCCTTGAAATTGATTGGCTCTGTTTTCAGGGCAGATTTATTTTGGCAGAGCTGGTTAGTGCTCCAGGGACCTGATCTCCATTATCTTTCTCCAAACAAATACATTGTAGCAAATAATCCTCAGAACACTGTATGTAAGGCAGAGATGAGGTGTTTAGTTCCTGGAATGGTATAGCATAGGGAAATCAATAATCTAATATAATTGATGAACAATTGATAATTTGTAATCTGAATATTTCTGACAGTGATTGATTGTAGACTCATTGGGAATTGTCATTAACTACTAAAATAACACAAAAGGATGAAGGATCCACAACAAGGTGAAAACAAAGCGGATTCATGTTTATAGGATTTTGATAGATCTAGTTTGATAGCCTGTTTCATTTACAGGCAAATCAGACAATTGTTACATTTTGAAACATTATATCTGATGTTGTTGTGAAGCAGAATTACGTTCAGGCCTTTGGTGTCAGGAAAAGTTATGTCAGATGACAAAATCAACTCTGCTACTTTTTTTTTATATCTATCTATCTATCTATCTATCTATCTATCTATCTATCTATCTATCTATCTATCTATCTATCGTTGTTTTCAGTACTATTAGTAGGACTATTGAATTATGGGTTATGAACTCGCTGGGATGATCATACTTATTAACTATAGATCTCTTTTCATAAAGCACCATTTCTTTGCACTACTTTGTTGTGAACACTTTTCGGCAGAGCAGAGGGGTATCTAATGTAGTGAAACTAGCGGCGTAAATTCGTTTGCAGTCCTATGTAAAACAACATGACAAACTCCACTCGGCATATGTATGTAATGCATTCACTATTATCGGATGTTGTCTGTATGAGACGTGATCTGCCATAATATTAGCGTACGCGGGTGGAAATTCAGGGCACACACACAATAAATAAATATATATAAATATAGGGAATATTATATATATATATAAACATAGGGAATATTTTATATTTATTCTGCTTCTGCTTTCATGATGATTATTTGAGAGGCCGACAAATCTTCATGTCTTCCCTCTTCTGCTTCTAGGTGACTCTAGGGCGATCTCTTGAGAATTGCGGTCTCTGCGGGGCGGCAATCATTGGATCAATAGGTAAGACAGCCTGATTAATTATCTAGACACTATACATATGCACTCATGAACTGGAAGTATCGATATGATATCAGGTGTATTCTGCAGAGCTGCACCTGCTACAAGTCACTGCAATGAGTACGCAATCGAGAATATGGGTAAAGTGTTTATGGTAGTGTCAGCGCAGGGGGCACTGAAACATTATATCTGGGTGTAAGCTATTATATGTGATACATGGTATTCGATTTGGCCATAATATCGGGAAACCTGTTTTCTTTGCATTGTACAAAACTCTTCTCTTGCAGATAATGTATAGATGATTCAATCGGATTATGAATAGCTATAGCACTACTACAACAACATTATCTACAGCTTAGAGTTTATTAGAAATGGAATGTGAAATGTTATTTTCTGTTGCTCATAATAGCACCAACATATTCTACAGCACTGCAGAGGGATTGTCATCACCCCCTGGAGGTTCATCTCCTGCACACATATAATCAAATAGCATTACTGTAAGTCTACCTCACACACCATGTCTGAGCTGCAGAATTGCTGTTGCTTTCTTGCAGATGGGCAGAGATTTGAAGAATTGGGTGCAGCTTTCATTGCAGATTTTGTATATGTAGTTGTGTTTTCATGTGCACATTTTCTGCTGCAGAATGTGTTGCGTTTTTGTGATATTTTGTGATAGTGGTGGTTCTGCATTGGCAAACATTATTTTGAAACATCAACAAAAACAGATTTCCAAGCAGATTTAGTGCATTTCCTCAGTGGAAACACGTCCAAATCCACAACAAAAGTGTATTCCTGAATTTTAGTGTGGCTTTTATGTACTCTATTGATTTCTACAGAATCTGCTGCATTTCTGCGTAGTTTCCGCAACATAATAGACATGCTGTGGATTTGTAGTTCACAGCGTTTTTTAAACTTCTTGCCCTTCCGCAGCCAAAAAAAACATGCAATGTGTGAAGTAGAATTGCAAAATCCTATTCACTTAGCTTGTACTGTAAACGCTGTGGAATTTCTGCGGGGATTCCACTAGAGGAAATTCCGCAGCAGATGCTACGTGCGTGAAGGCCGCCTTCTTGTACAAATAATCGTTAGATCGAGTGGCTGGCATGATAATTGTTAGGTGTAAATGCATGCGGCAAGCGAATGATCAGGGTAGATTGTTACATTGTCGCTGATCAGCTCTTTCATGCAGACCTGAAAATCATCATTGGTCTGCATTGTGTAGTATAAACAGACATCATAGGATTTGCTGAATAGAAAGCAGTGGCAGAAGGGTTAACTAGAGGTGTGGTCATGTCCCAATGAATGATTAAAACTACCTAAATATTATTCAGTGTAAATGCATGCCTAGTGAACGATATACAATCACTATGTCACTGCTCGTTCCTGTGTAAAGTGCCCTAATGCCACTATCTCATTATATGCATGTTTGCAATACATCATGCTCACCCTCATATTCGAAGAGGCTCACAATAGTGTTCGTTATTGGAAATTAGCTCAAAATCCCCTAATTAAAATAACTGTGAAAAAAGTTATTATATAACTGGACTTAATAAAATCATATGCCAGGGAGCCAACAAGCCACTCTTCTTTTGATCAGGGTGTCCATATACAGGGTTGAGGCAATGAATCTCAGGCTGGTTTCAGATGAGCGTATTTTATTTAGCTCAGTATTTGGTCCATGTTTTGCGGACTGTCATACAGCGCTAATGTAAATCTATATATCTATTCACATGGCCGTTTACTTCACCGCTGTTTTTTAAAACCGCAGCATAAACTATTTTTCCCATATTCGCCTCCGTATTCTTTTCTATTGGGTAAATGCAAATCAGCATTAGAAAATAAAATATACGGAGGCGAATAATGATCAAATAGCACTGAAATACTGATAACATACAGTTGCAATGTCATTTGTAACAGACTTGTGTTACAATACGCCCATCTGGAAGTAGCCTCAAGGAAAGTCTAGCTAAAGCTGGTTTCACACATAGCATTCTAATTATGGAATGTTTTCAGCAGCATCATTCTGTAATTATGTACAGTACAATGTTAGTGAATGGGATTTTAGCAAACTACTCACTAACAGCTTGAAAATTCCACTGTGGGTTCTAGTCATGTGGCAGATTTTTCAAATCCGCAGCACGCTCTGTGTGTTCACTGTGGATTGCATTCATTTATATGTAATGAGTGCAATTTTGTGGCTAAATTCACAAAAAAAATCGTGCAAATTTCATTGTGGATCTTGATGAGGATTTTTGGTGCAGAAATACAGCAGATTTTTTGCATTGTGTATGAAAGTAGCTTCTGACTCTTGACTGAAGTGATCATACATGACCCCACAACACCATTTAGTTTTCCTCAAATGTTCTATATTTATTGAAAATAACTGAAACCCCATTAGTCATAGAACCTATAACATTACATTTATTCTTAGTTTACTGCCTTATTTGATACACATTTACATATTAAGTCCTCAAGTGTTAACTCCTGCTTTTTACTCTCTATACAGTGTTCTGCTGGGAAATCACTTCAGTTTGAGGCTACCACAATGGCGAGCAAAACGCTTCCAGCTCCAGTGCCCATCCATCCATCTCTGCAGTTGACCAACTACTCTTTCCTTCAAGCCTTCAATGGTCTTCCAGTACCTGCTGACCACATCCCTAACCTGTATGGCTTCAGCGCCCTGCACGCAGTTCATCTTCACCAATGGACTTTGGGATACCCAGCATTGCATCTACCCAGATCTTCCTTCTCCAAAGTACCAGGAGCATCGAGCTTAATAGACACTAGGTTCCAGATTCCAGGTTTCCCTCTCTTTCCTCATGTTATCCATCCCAAACACGAATCAGCTTTACCCAATAAAAACAAACCAAGATTTGACTTTGCCAACCTGGCTGTGGCTGCCACACAAGAAGATCCCTGTAAGCTGGGTCAACTGGATGGGCAAGGCTCTCCTCCAGGTATGGGTGCTCTCCTAGATGTCACCAAGCTTACCCCTGAGAAGAAACCGACGCGTGGGAGGCTACCTTCTAAAACCAAGAAAGAATTTGTGTGCAAATTTTGTGGGAGACATTTTACCAAGTCCTATAATCTATTAATCCATGAAAGAACCCACACAGACGAAAGACCCTACACTTGTGACATTTGCCATAAGGCATTTAGAAGACAAGACCATCTGAGAGACCACAGGTAAGAACTCAATTACTTCTCAAAAATATAAACCATGTGTATATAGCTATAAATATATGATGTATGGGCTATTACCTAGGTGTGAGATAACTACCATAGCAATGCTTTGGAGTGCATTCAAATTCCATACGTCTTTCACACATATGGAAATATCTAAGAACAACTTCAGATATGCTCAAGCCACATAGGTTTCATATTTCATGAGTAATAACCTCCGCCTGAAGAATATTCATATGTGTCCTAAGTGTTACTAATGATATACTAATACAATAGTATAATCCCTGATGTTCTGCATCTGCTACTGGTTATATAGATGCTTGGAACCTATTGCTCTCCAACTGTTTGGAAGATACAGATCCCATCATGTTCAGCTATCTTCATTATGGTGTGTTGAAATATGTTGTATCAAAACATCTCAACAGATTCTCTTTGCCTTCAACATAGAGCAGAAACCCTAACTTACCAATATTTTACAATATTACATAAAATATGTGTATATACGTAAACTCATGGAGGGAGGGGTTGACTTGGGTTCCTCCAACACCCAAGTCCTGAGGGGGTTGTGCTCTCTAATGACCCTAATGTACACTGAGTACCATGAAATGTTATTAGAGTCTACCTCAAAACATTCAGTCTTCATAGGTTCATAATCAGAGGACCCCTAAACGATGGGTTTCAGGACACCAAACATGTTCAGTGCTCATATATTTTAGCGTTGAGATCAATCAGGACCTGTGCTGATTAGATGTAGCCTCAGACCACCCTGCCCATACCGCATAGCAAACACTATGCTGCCACAGGCCATCCAAAACATACCTAGTGCCACCAAAAACATTCTTTCTTAGCTCTCTTGAAATCTAGTAACTAGTGATGAGTGAACTTTTGAGAAGCTCGGTTTGGCTGGTTCATCGGAATTACTCCGAATTAGTTAACCAAATTTCCTAAAACTGGTGTGTAACACTGTCTAAGTGCCATAAAAGCCCGTATAACACTCTGAGAGTGTTCTACAGGGCTTTTATGGCTCGTAGTGTTATACACCAGTGTACAGGACTAGTGTTGAGCGAACCAAACCAGTAGAACCCTGTTTCGGGTAAAACATTTCAGTTTCATTCAAACCCAAATTTTAGCAAAGTTTGACCCAAAAACAAGGTTCTACTGTTTGGTTCACTCAACATTAATAGTCATAACGCCCTCAAAAAACATATTCTTCACAACTCACAGGTTTTAATCTAGTCTTGCCCCACAAATACACACAGTACTCGGTGGTTTGCCATCAAAAACATTACAATCCCCTTTAAATCTGGTGTAAATGGTCAACCAAACATAAACAAATGCCCTCTTTTTTTTATTCCAGGTACATCCACTCTAAAGAGAAACCATTCAAGTGTCAGGAGTGTGGCAAGGGATTTTGTCAGTCAAGGACTTTGGCCGTACACAAAACTCTTCATACACAAGTTAAGGAACTAAAGCCTTCAAAAATTAAGTGCTGAACCCTCTACGCCTAAAGACTACTATAAATATATATGAAAAACTATTTAACTCTTTCCTATTTCTACGTGTACATACAACAGAACGATTCTCTGTTACAAGGAACTTTCTGGATAAGACTTGCTTTCCTCGGGATTGAGTCTAAAGAAGAAAGTGACGTGGTGGCACTGGCAGACTCTGTGCCAAGAGGGGGTGCTAACATCATACTTTTCCAGTGGAGGCCCCTTTTCTTATCTTGAGATGTTGCTGCTCATACGCACAGCAGCACTGACCAGGAGGATTACACAAGAACATATGAATTCCCAGTAACAGGGTTATCTTTTATTTATGGACCCTCCAGACCTAGATGCAAAGTCTGTACATCTGTATTTGCTGTTGTGATATGTTGATCTTGAAGGAGTTTTTTTCCGACAGTCGGTAATTGCTTTGTCACCATCACTTCCCCTCTTTTGGTTTATTGTTAATTCTGTTTTCTGGTAGAAAAAAAAAAAAAAAGAAAGTTGTTTTTTTTTTCTCACTTTGAACACAAAGGGAAAAAAAAAAATCCTGAATGTTTTTGGCACACCGTGTGTAATTAACGCTTTGCTTCAGTCTGCATGCTGGAATGGAGTGGGGCCTTTTACATTTTCTTTTATTGCAACTTTGTAACAATTCTCCAATTATTGTGTAAACTGATAACATTCCAGTTTTATTTAATATTTTACATTTTCCTTTGTTTTTTGTATTTTATTTAAGTTTTTGGCATTTTGTTTATTTTTTTGTTGCAATAGCTCTCTGGTTGTTTTGGCACTTTATGCTGATATACAAATTACCACTTGTCACTGGATTTGTACAATAAAAAAGAAATATTCAAACGGCTCTGTCCGGATCACAGTTCGTTAGCCGCATTGCGCACATTTATCATCGGCGTTGGAGTAAAACGGGCTTTCGATTTGGTGCAAATCATTTTTAAATACATTTTCAATTGTTTTTCGCCAAAAAGAACAGATGCTGAACTTCGCTAGAAACTTTTCAAAAGTGACTAGAAAAGGGGCGGGGTTTAAGTGGCGTGAGGATTTTAGACGTACTCATCATTTGTGTGTTTTGGGGTTTTTTTTAAGTTGCCAAATTTGGCACTTTATGGAAGGGTTAGAATGACCCCAAACGGATTCTAGTTGCAGCAGTTTTACCATAAGACTGCATTCCCATGGGATGAAAATCTGGTAGCTTGGCCGCAGCAAAAAGCTGCAAGATTTCCGCTGGAGTGCTGCAGCTTCCAAACCGGTGGCATTTCGCCGCGAGTTTTGGAGTGGTTCGGCCACCGCATTCCATTGCGGCTTTCTCTCCCCGTAGACAGGAGTGAGGCACAATGAAAAAAGAATTAACATGCTGCAGCTGTCAATTCCGCACCACATCGCCGTTTCCGCCCGGGTTGACAGCAATGGATTGGCTGCCCCATTTGGACAAGATTTTTGCAAAATCTCATCCACATGGCTGGGTAATCCCGTGATTAAGAGCCACTAGTGGATTTGCCACACAGAAATTCCGTACAGAATTTCCGCGGCAAATCCGTCCCATGTGAACCCAGCCTAAGTAATTCGACTTTTGATACATTTGTGCAAAACAACGTCAATACAGCTTCCAGCAAAAGTATTTCCAAAAAATCTACACAAGACCAATGTCCTCCATTGTGTTGATTTCTTTTGGCACCTTTTTGCTACAAAAGTGGCGCACATGTAATAAATCACATGCATGCAAAACTTCCTTAAGCCACGCCTCTTCTTCTTATCTCCTTTCAAAACACATTAAAAAAAAATTATGTTTTTAAAAAAGGTTGAGAAAAAGTGGGCGGGGCTCTGACGGAGGGGAGTGGCCAACAGTGTTCTGACAAATTTATTAGGTTTAAGGCTAGAAAATGGTGCAAAACCAGCGCTAATCTGTTCATCGTAGGAGTAGGTTTCATTTTTTCAGTTTATGACTGACAAAATGCGACACGTATATTAAGAGGCATGGAGCTTTTTAGAAATTGGCGCCTTTTACTCCAAGGGTGCTTTTAACCAGGGGGAAGTATTCCGCACCCAAATCTGCATGTTTCTGTGTGGATTGTAATGCAGAATTGAAATGGTTTAAATTGGACAGCAGTTTCGCATTAACAACTGCAATGAGACTCGCCGGTTTTGGTGCAGAATTCACAGCGCCAGAAATAAACTGCGGATTTGGGAGCGGAATGAGAAATAATTGTGAAAACACCCCAAGCCAGATGCATGAACCACCAGTTTTAGTAAATCTCCCCTTCAATGTCCTGCCATTAACATGGGTTGACATATAGCAGTGCCCTATACGTCTCATTGTAGTAAGGAGGTAGATCGCACTCAGTGGTACTCAGCCTGGGACCCCACCGGTACCGAGTGTCCTGGTTGGCGTCTCAAATTATCTCTGGTCCTTAAGCATTCTCGAAAAAGGCGCCTAGAAGTGCCGAAATGCGTTGCAGAGATACCAATAAAATATGGTTATTATAACTGTTAGACCTTCTGGTCTTTATCATTTTCTCTAAGTCCAAGGGTGCTGAGTTTCTATATTTTTTACTCTATTTGGCTGCGACTGCCATTGGCCGTTGTGATCATGTGATGCAATTTCTTGGCCGATACAACATGTTATTGTGCCATAATCACCAGAGAGAGGTGACTGCTGCCGCCAGAGGTCAGGGCGCAATTTCAAAGACTGCTATATTAGGAAATGTAGTATTTTTTAGTATAGAAGGGCATCAGGTTGTAATTACATGTAGGGTTCTTTCCATGCAGCCCAAACTCTAGGGTGATGCCGCACGCTTTACCGCAGTTTTTTTTGCAAAATGCTTTTTAGTAGTGAGGTTTTTAAGGGTAAAATACAAGTTTTTAAAGTGTTTCACCTTTTTTGACCAAAGGCCAAATTGCAAAGTCACAGCAATATGATTGGGCTAAACATCACTGTCCCATATAAACACACTCTCAGGCCGGGCGCAGACGGCTGTAAGCGTAAGAGCCGGCGGTGAGCCAGCCTATCGCTGCGTATGGCAACAATCTTGGACTGCGCATAACAGCGCATGTCATGCACAGTCTTCCTGGTTTCTTTTTTCTTAAATTTCCCGCTCTGCCGCTTCGCAATGGCGCGTATAAACGAATGTACAGCATTGATTACGTACCCATAGAGAACAATGGTTTCTATTGCGCAGCAAAAAAGAACATGCAGCGTTCCTTATTGCGTATATATATATATATATGGTTACACTGTGAAACCTGAGAGACAACTCGCGGCATTACTGCAGCCTCCATGTTTCCATGCAAAGTTTGCAAAACGTTCTCCATAATTCGATTTTTTGTGACAATCAGAAGGTCACATGACCTTGCTTCCCAAGGGCATTGTAGAGTTAGTTATATTGTGATGTTAGCTTGACTTGTTTGTGACCACATGATTCCAAGTAGCCCTTGAAGAAAAAGACATCTGCAACACGGAGAAAGTACTTTTTGGACGCAACTTTGGTATGACGTTACAGTAACTTGATCCAGTAGACGTTAATGGGGGGGAGGCATAAAGTGACCTTCTGGTTTCGTGAAAACATGCTGCCCTGGGCCAGCTCTATTACCTGCTGTTAGCGTTCTGCGCTGACGCCCCTCTGATCCCACAGTAATGGGTCCCATTTTCAGCTGTCCAAGATGTGCAAAACACTCTTCAGACTACCTATTCCCCACAGTGCATCGTTAGGCTGGATTCACGCGAGCACAGGCGTGTGTTTTTGCGGAATGGGCATTACGTATTTTTGCTACATATTTTTTTGTGTGACCAAATTGCGCAACCAAATACGCGCATGTGAACAATAATTCATTGAAGTCAGTGGGTTCTATAGTCAGCGTGCTGTGAGCAGAAATTTTTCTTATGCTCGTGTGAATCCGGCCTCAGTGTTAGGGCTCGCTCACATGCGTATGCGTACACACTACAGCCCATAAGCTCTGTTTGCACACCGCGTATGTGCTGCATATGGCACTGGGCATCCCCGCAAACGACGCGGTCACGGACATGCGCATTGTGTTTTTAAAAATTATTTCTTTAAAATGCCCCTCTGCATTAAGAACGGGGATCCGTATGGAAACGCCACCCATATGCAATGCATTGTGTATGGACAGCATATAATACGCGGAGCAATAGAGCACGCTGCGATTTATTTCTGCTGCCTATTGATATCCAGTGCCGACACGCGGATGTGCATGGAAGAGTGAAAGTCCATTGACTTTCATTGACTCCATTCACAGTGTGTTACGCACAAGATATACGCATGCGTAATACGCGATGACAACACGTCCATGTAAATGATCCCCTAGGGCTTATTCACACCACCGTATTTATGCATAAAACATGGAAACGTGAAAAAAAAAAGGACGTACGAAATCATTTCCGGACGTTTATTTTATACGGCGTGTGAAAAGATAAGTCTTGCTCTATCTTTCGATGTGATACGCAGTAAGCTCCCATAGACGTCTATGGCAGCTGGAAAAAATGGAGGGGGAGGGAGTTACCGTGCGTACAACGCTGGGAAAAGAAGACGGAATTTTTGGTTGTTTTTTTTTTAAGCGGCTAAATAGCTTTTTATGCCGCTAAATACGGTTGTGTGAATAAGCCCACAGACGGCTGATGCATTATACCTGCTCTCCGTTAGGCCAACATTGCTCACTTGATCAGGGCTGGCCAATCACAGAGCAGCGCACAGCGTACATAATGTAGATAGACAACTGCAGTGGACATCTGGGAAGGCAAAACGGGGTCCCAAACCAGCAAATCAGGGGCCGCTGGCAGAGAGGAATGGCAGCAGGTAATATATTCTCCTCTCTTTGGTTCCAAGACAGAAGTTTGTCCTGAAGCTGGAGGGTCACTTTAAGGGCTTCTTCACATGAGCGTGTTGGTGCACGCAAAAATGTGCGCGCGCTAAACACAAAGAATTCAAAGGGCTTGTTCTCATAAGCGTGTTTTGCACGTTCAAAAAAGTAGGACCTGCTTTATCTTTCTGCGTTTTGCTCATCAAAAGTCCCATAGAAGTCTATGGGAGGTGCACAAATACACAAGGGGGAGGGTGTAAACGGGCCCTGTGCGTATAGAAAACGCAACATGCTCTATTTTGGTGTGCAAAGGTCCCCATAAGAGTCTATGGGGGTGCGCAAATGCACCTATATGTACGGGCAGGTATGAGCAAAACACTGCACATACCTGCAAACACCATAACCACATTTGGTTTAATAGCCATTGCAGGGGTTAATCATCCCCACCCATGTGAAGTAGTAGTGCCTGCGTAAATGCACACAGTACATTGCACAGGAGCGAGTGGTTTTGTGCTTGTGCTCGTCTGAAGCCGCCCTAAAAAAGTTGGATAACTTTTGTCCAACTTTTCCCATTCACTTGAATCAGAACTCTAGCATATCCCCGATGTAGCAGAGGCGAACAGCTTCACTCTGCGGATAGATAAGTAGGTCAGTGCAGACTCGTCTGACAGTCCTGACCCGCCTGATACAGGGAAGCAACAGCTTCTACTTCACTACATTGTATCAGATGCCAAAAAGGGGGAAAATCAAATAAACACTAACAAAAGGTTCCTCTTCACACAGACTGCAGGCAGAATGCAGGAAACCAGACAGGGACTCCATGCGGGGACATTTATCACCTGGAGTGACTTGTTGATTGGGCGCCCTCCTGTCAGACATGTTTATTTACCCCCAAAGCCTGGAAATAAATGAGTTACCAGCACTTTTGACCCGGCAGTCTGATGGGTCGAGTAGTACACAGCTTGATCTCCCTTCCTTCCTGGTCGGTGGAACTACAAGTCTAAGCATGCAGCACCAGCCATAGGTTGCCACGACACAGGATGCCTGGACATGCTGGGACTAGTAGTTACAGGGACCTTTCACACGGGATGGAGGTACAAATGCAAATACATAGTGCTGAGGTGCGCAAAAATACGCTTAGGCTCGTGGGAAGCCGACCTAACTCGGGATTTTGATGCCACCTGCACATGGGCAGGTCGGACGCCGCATGCGGGATTCCCGCAGTGGAGTTTGATCCGGTGCCCGGCCGGTGACTCCAACTTACCTGTTCGCCTATCTTCTCCTTTGCTGCAAATGTGCCGGCTGGAGCGCAGGCGCACACGCACAGTGCAGAAGACGCTGCGCCTTGCTATGGCAGTGATGCGGCTCCTGCGACCATTCTGCAATGATGATTGCAGAATGGCCGTGGGACGGTCGCCTTCGATTGACTTCAATGAAAGCTGGCCGATGGCAACCTGCACAAAATCGCAGTGAATTTCCGCTCGTGGGCAGGACATCACGTTTTCCCTTAGCATGCTGTGGGCTGGATTTCCTGCAGAATCAGGAGGCGGAATCCCGCTCCAGATTTCGCAATGCAAATCCGTGCGTGTTAGACCGGCCTAAGTCTTCCAGAAAAGCTAGGGGATTTTCCGTGTGTTGGGGTAGTAGTGTAAACTGAAGGATGCATCGTTCCGTGTAACCAGAAAGTCACTCACTTAGACGACCTGTTTACTGTGAATGGAGACGGGTAGCCCAAAACGATCACTTGGGTGAGAATCGCACACAAAACTCGCATGAATATGAACTTCATTCTTTGGAATGGACTTCTTCCCCATCTATTGCAGCATGTTCTATCTTTGGGCACCACGCCTCACCCATTGTTTTCAATGGGACTAGAGATGAGAGAGCATATTCGCTAAGGACAATTACTCGATCGAGCATTGTCCTTAGCGAGTACCTGCCCGCTCGGAAGAAAAGATTCGGCTGCTGGCGGGGAGCGGCGGGGGAGAGCGGGGAGGAACAGGGGGGAGATCTCTCTCTCCCTCTCTCCCCCCTGCTCACTCCCACAACTCACCGCTCACCCACGCCGGCACCCGAATCTTTTCTGCCGAGCGGGCAGGTACTCGCTAAGGACAATGCTCGATCGAGTAATTGTCCTTAGCGAGTATGCTTGCTCATCTCTATATGGGACACTTAAAGACATTGGATGCCGTGGGATGTGCATGCAAGTGCAATGCGATGTTTCCCATTGAAACTAATAGGAAACACTTGTGATCCTCTGACGTACGTGAAATACGCAAATATCACAGAAGTGATGTGACCCGTTTTTGAATGAAAAAGCCTTGCATCAGCGTGAAAAACTCATGTTGGCAAGCGTGATATTCCGCTCGTCCGCGTGAATCTGACCTGAGGCTGCATTTCCCCTGTGCTAATTAGAGAGACTTGAGCCCCGTCCCTTCATCCCACCCCCATCCCTTCATCCCACCCGCCCGGCTGCTCCCAAGTGTTTGTTTGTCCTCCCAGAATATAGTATATACATAATTAAAAAGAAACACTAAAAGTTGCTTCTCTTAAGTTGTGAGTCGAGTAAACAACTTTTTTTCCGGATGAAGAGTCCTCTTTATCTCCGCCATAAATAAGGAAGAGTCTCCCATTTAGGCCCTGGCAGTAATTCATCAGCATGGCCGTCCCTTATCTGCAGGAATGAGAGTTTATGACTAGTTCCATGGGGACTGTCTATACTGCCTGCACGGCCTTGATGTAGAGGAGGCTACAATGGGACATAATTAACCCTTAATATACAACTATCCCCCCCTCCCCCCAGTATCATGACAAAGGGGGGTTCTGAGCACAGTGCTAATGGACTGCAGTCATCCTATCATCTGTACAGAGGAGTCCGAGGACCAGGAACAAATAATAAACTGTGAATTGTGATAGGAAGTCCTGGAAAGAGACCTATCAGTCCTTACATATTGTATAATGCACCTGGTGAACCTGGGGAGGTGGGTACTCCACCTGCTGGTGAGAGATGGGTCAGACCCCCGATTTTAATTTAAAGGATGTTAATTTTTTTTTAAATGGCCATACTCCCCTCCAGTGTTGCAGTATGATTGCCACATGATCACACAATGCAGAAGTCAGGAAGGGACAGCGCCCCAATTACAGCTGCCGGGCAGCGAATGGGGAGGCGAGTATGGGCTGATTTTTTTTATTAAATACAAGTGGTCATTGGGGGCATGATTTTTGAAAGGGGCATTATCACTGAAAAGAGGGTAGTATTACTAAAAAGGGGAAAACTGAGACATTTTTGAAAATGGGCAAACATGCCATTATTTCTAAGGGGGTGCATTATTTCCGAAAGGCAGGCAGCCATTATTTCTAAAAGGGGGCATTATTAGTGAATGGAGACAAAAGGGGCAGTATTATTGAGTGGAGGCGAAGAGAGGTATTATTACTGAGTGGGGACATAACGAAAGGCATCATTGCTAAGTGGGGGCACTTTTACAACAAGTGGTATTATTACTGTCTTGGGTACTATTGAAGGGGGGATTTTGTAAAGGTGTAAATAACATAGGGTGGGGGGTGGAAAAGCGAGGAGCCAAAGATGTCTGGCAAGTTGTGGCTGGAAGAAATTGTCATGGCGGTCTAGGAAAGATGCAGAAGAAAGGGGAAACTGAATGACTCTAGTGTAGTCACTTATATGGTATGCAAAACACCCGTGTAGTGCTGGTATCTACCACTTTATGGTCACTGTATGCACTACTGCCTGTGTCTTGGCACACTGCAAAGGGGCCCACTGAGACTCTGTTGCCCCTGAGCCTACATAAACCTGGAGCCAGCACTGATGTAATGTAATGTATAGATTATAGATGGGTTTTCATTTTTTGTTGCAAAAGAATGTATTGTTAAATATAATGAGGCATATATATCATCTGGCTTAAGCCAGAATTATGACCCTTTGAGGGTTTACTCAGGATTCTGACACTTTGGAAAGTGGGCAGGGCCCATCACTTTCACCATACTTTAGACTTTAGGGCTCATTCACATTGTTTTTGCTGTTCATGTGCTGTCCATGTTTTAAACTGGCTGACGACGGACAGCACGCAGACCCATTAAACTAAATTGGGCCGTTCACACAGGCATTTTATATGTGGACCGATGGTCCAGGTAGAAAAGATGCAGCATGTCTTATTCTGGTCTATGTTCACGGATCAGGATCGCCCATGAAAGTCCATCCGGGAAAACAACTGCACAGGTGAATGCAAACATTGACTTTAACTGGTTGGAACTCGGATGACAAAATCGCCAATGTGAATAAGCCCTAAATATTTAACACGTGTCAGAATTCTGGAGGCTAAAAGTAAGAAAAAGAACCCCTATTCTGCAAACCTCGTCAAGAAAAACATTTTTCTACGTCAACTTTTTACACTGGGTCCCTTTGCTTTTTTCAAAAAGTTGGTGGGGTCTAGCATTGGGGGATGTGATCGGTCACATTTACTATAATGTACACCAGGAAATAGTGTGTAGGGGTATGTGAGCTGTGTGGCTGCACAGAACACAACACCCTCTCAACATGCAGGGGGCGCCCTCATAGTGCCTCCACCATCCACTTGAAGCTCGTTCCCTTCAGTAGGCTCCCTCTCTTCATGCGCAGCAGCTCTTGATTCTGCTTAGCTCCACACTGAACTTTTTGCGCATGCACGGCAGACGAACACGCCCCGGCTTAAAAGGCTATTTAGCCTATTGAGGTCCAAATATGTTCTCTTCTTCCCGTGGTTTTGCGGAGCGTATTGTGCGTCTCCTTACATGTTGCGTGCATTTGTGCACCTCCCATAAACTTCTATGGGACCATTTGTTGTGCAAACATGCAGAAAGAAAGAGCAGGACCTATGTTTTTGCGCGAGGACAAAATGTGTGTAAAATGTCGTTAATGAGTTGACATCAATGGGTTCTATTCTCTGTGTATTGTGCGCGCTAATCCTGTGTAATACATGCAGGAAAAAACCACGCAGGTGTAAGTAGCCCCATACAAATCAATGGGATTTTAGCACCATGTATTAGGTGCATGAAAAGTAAGTGCATAATACATGGGGCACATACACCCATGTCAGCCGTTAGGGCTTATTCACACAAACACAGTTGCACTGTGTATTACATGTTCAAAATGTGTGTGCACAATGAATGGAACCTGCTGATTTCAATGGGTTCGGTCACACACATTTTTTGAGCGCACATTTCTGTTCCAGCATGTCTTTTTCTGGTGTGTATTATATAGCAATTAGTCCATATTAAACTTAATTGGTCATTGAGATCAACACAATGCCCATCGCGCAAATATGCAGCTAAACATGCTTATGCCCCTGTGAAGCCGGCCTTAGGCCTCTTTCACACGACTGTATGTGTTTTTACACTTAGCAGATCGCCGCTAAAAAGCATGTGAAAGAAGAATAGCCGCGATCAAGTCCCGATCTAAATTAGCGTTCTTTCATCCATTCACACGGGCAGTTGAGGCGGATTGGCAAAAAAATACGCTGCAGCACGGAAATCCCTCGGTTGGCAGAAATCCTCAAATTGACTACTAATGCTTAATAGAGCCAGCTGTCTCCTTTTCTCAGCATTGGACGCTGGAAAACTCCCTTTTTTTCAGCTCCCGTAGAAGTCTGTGGGAGCTTCCAGCGTATCTCAGCCAAAGATAGGGCAAGACCTATCTATTCACACGCCGTATAAAATCCGTTGCCGTTTTCGGTCGCCGATCTACTATTTTTCCCAGCATTATTTTTTTAGACGGCTAAAAATCGCTCATCTGAATGAATACATTGGAATCCAATGCTTCAGATGGTAGCAATTTTTTTGATGTGGCTAAATTAGCTGCGTATATATAACACACAAGCGTTGCACGGATGTGCAAAAAATGGGACTCCCCGCAGGGAGTAAAGAATCCCCTGCCACAGCTATGACAGCTGTGGCAGAGGATCGCAATGTTCTCCCTTTGCTTTCAATGGGGCCCCCGCTGCTGCTGGTGACCCCATTGAAAGCAAAGGGATTCCGGCAACCCCTGCAGGGATTTTCGGGGAAGAGCTTTAAATATAAGCCCTTCCACTGCTGTCAGGGCTCAGGTGCGTCTAGCCGCTTGGCTCACCAGCACTGTGCTGACTTAAAATCCCCGCCTCCTGAAAGGGCTGCGCCTGATTGGATGAGTGCTCAGCCAGTCACAGCAGCGCTCAGCCATTCATTGAATGACTGCTAAGCGCTGTCTGTGATTGATCACAGCGCTCAGCCAATCATAGGCAGCTCTCAGCCATACTTTGAATTAAATTTTAAATCCCAGCCTGCTGAAAAAGCTTTAGTAAAGTGCCGGCAAGCCAAGCTAGACACGCTGAGCTCCGACAGCGATGGAGAGGTGAGTATATATATATATTTTTATTTTTTTTACACATGCTAGGGATGATTTTCAAAAAACCCCCAAAAAACTGCAGGGGTTGCCTGCACTCTATTGCTTTCAATGGGGCCGCCAGCAGCAGCGGGGGCCCCATTGAAAGCAATGGGAGAACATGGCGATCCTCTGCCACAGTTGTCAAGTTGGGACTTCAAGCGGCTCCCACTAAGGCTACCTGCACACAGCTGAGCCAGGTTCCACGTGTGGAATCCCGCAGCGGAAACAGTCTCTAAACACAGACAGCGACCCTGCGTACCTGTTAGTCGTCTTCTTTTTCTGCACTGCGGATGGTCCAGATGGCTCACCGTCAGACATACTCAGTATAGATTTTCCCGCGCCGTCGCTAAGCAATGATGCAGTTTGATTGTGGAAGGGCCGCGGGTTGGAAAGCTTTCATTGAATTCAATGGAAGCTGTTAGCACAGAATCTATTAAGCATGTTGCGATTTTTCCTCCCTAAGCGGAAACTGCAATTGATTTCCGCTCGTGTGCAGGAAGAATCACTTTTCCATAGCATGCTATGGACGGTATTTGCTGCGGAACCTGGGATGGATTCCACAATGCAAATTCGCCCGTGTGCAGGTGGCCTTAAACAACAGCTCCTTGTTTTGTAGGAGGTGATAAAAGCCTGTTGCCATTCCTTAGATTTGGTTCTGCCCATGCATTACATCCGCAGAACAGGTCGTAGAGTGGATGACACAGCATGCCTCAAATACCACCACCTCCTCTTCCTCCCAGTCACAGGCACATAGCAGTCAGTCTGCACCAGTCGGCCATGGGCATCACCCCTCTACTTCAGCCCATGCCAAATCCCTGCACTCTTTGAAGCGGTCCACATGGATGTCTGAGGAGCTGCTTGATTATTTAGTATCATGGATGTCAATGGGGCAGTCCAAACAACCAGAGGGAGAAGACCAAGACATTGAATGCACTGATGCCCAACCAATTTTCTCCTCCAAAGATAAAGATAAAGGTGGGTCTGTGCATGCAGTCGGCCCTCCACAGGCAACATGTTACTCAGGGGGATATGGAAACAGAAGTGTCGGCTTCCGGTGGTCACTCTGACAGAGTCCACTCAGGAGAAGAAGGACAATGAAGAAGAATAGGAGGTGGAAGAGGATGAAGCATTCAATCTAACATGGAAAGGCAGGGAGAGTCATCATGGCAGCTTGCATAGGAAGGGAGGAAGAGGCGGACGTTGTGGGGCAGCACCATGTTAAGACAGGGAGTAAGGTGTGCAGATAAACATAAAGGCTGTAGTATCACCATCAGTTACTATTAGTCACAGCAGCAACATCAGCCCCACAGCTATGTCTGCTCACAGGACTTGTGTAGCATGGGCATTTTTTGAAACCGCAGGTGATGACAGAAGAGCGGCCATATGTAAGACCTGTAGTAAGCGGTTAAAACACATCAGAAGTGTAAAGAACCTCAACACAATGTGTATGAACAGTCACATGAACTCCCACCACCCACTGTCTTGGAGAACCCAACTGGGACAGGGGGCAAAGAGTCAGCCTCATTCTACCCCTTCTTCCGCTGTCTCTTCTTCTATCTCCCTCCATGTTCATGCAGTAGCATCTGAGCACAGAGCAGAAGTTTTGTGTAGGGGTGGTAGCAATTGACGATCGGGCTGCAGGCTTTAGAGCTAGGTGTGGAAAACGGAGAGCAAAAGTTGAGCTGGCACCATCATTACTGCCTTCACTGACATTGACATCTACCCTATGTTCCAGCATGTCCCAGGTCAGCAGCCAGCCTTAAATCCCGCACCTGTGGGAACAAAAAAAAAAAAAATAACACCCAACCATCCATGAGTACAGAGCCTAAACACAAGCACTGAACAGCTGCTTGCAACATGATGCTCTGTGCTAACCCACAGAACTATATGCCTGACCACCATTTCTTTGCCCAGAAAGCTGCCCCTGCCCTGCACTATCATGTGTCCCTGTCAGTGGCAGGGTGCACCTGATGATGGCCACGTCAATGTCCTGCAGGTGGTGCTGCATGAAGTCAAAAATGATGGTGCACATTTCATGGTACCCCCAAGAGTTGTTGGACATTCATCCTTGTCTGTCCCCTCTTCACCCAACTTCCACTCTCCTTCTTTTCTACCACCTCTTCATACCATCTTTCAACAACCTCTACATCGGCACAGACATCCTTATTTTGAGAAAATCTAGGCTCCATAGAGTGTTACATGGCTGAAGAGCTGTTGATGACTCTACAGGCCCAGGCCAACATGTGGCTGACTCCACACAATATGAAGCCAGGCAAGGTCGTGCTTGACAATGGGGCCAACCTGCTGGCAGCCCTTTGCCTTGGCAGTCTCACACATGTACCTTTCCTTGCCTGTCCTATGTGATGAACCTGGTAGTGCAGCGTTTCCTAAACAATTGCCTATGTTGCAGAGGCTAAGTCAGTAGCAGTGAGCAATCATGGAGTACCAGATGGTGTATGCCTGTGGAGTGGCTGCAGATCAAAGACGTGTTTTAGCCTGCTTTGAGGAACTGACCAAAATGGTCAGTCGTGATGACGCACTGATCAGTCTGACTACCTCTGTTGTCTGCCTAATAAAACAGAAGCTACAGGGACTCAAGGACAATGACATGATGTTGTCACAGGAGGAAGGGATGCCAATCTCCCAACTGGCCAGTCCACCATTCCTAAATACTGCAGGGAATGTAGCTTTGGGGAAGAAAGGGGGGCATCTTCTTCAACACATTTTTCCATCCATAGGAGAAGGGGATAATATAAGTCTAGAGACAGGAGAGGGGCTATGAAACATTCCTTCCATCAATCACTAACTCTAGCTATTCCATGTGAATGGCAGGACCAGCTGGAGGACACTCTTAGGCCTGACTCTGAGTAATGTGGGCAATCACCCTTAGGCACTTTGAGTCATATGAGTGCTTGTCTGCTGCAGTGCTTGCAGAAGGACCGTCGTATTGCCTACATCAAAATATCAGATCGTTACTGGCTGGCAACTCTGCTAGACCCCAGCTGCAAAGCCAAAATGGCAAGTCTCATTTCGGCAGTGGAGAAGGACCTCAAAATGCTGCACTAACAGGACAGACTGTTAAGGAACTAGAGCATAGCATTTCCCCATGGACTCAGGGATGCCTTCATAATGGATTGCAACTCTGCAGCTTATGGTGAATGAACAGGAAGCCACCGCAGTAGCACCAGCAGCAAGGCAAATCTTATAAAGGTATGGCATAGTTTCTTCAGCCCATCTCAGGCTGCAGCAACAACATGGGTTAGGACTCACAGTCACAGGCAAAACCTATCCATAATGGTCTAAGCGTATGTTAGCTCCCACATGGCCCACTGGCCAGTTGCTCTCAGAAAGACTGTTCAGCACAGCTAGGGATGTGATAACTGACAGACGCATCTGCTCGTCCACAGACAATGTGGATCGCCTGACGTTTATATGAAACAGGCATGGATTTCACCTGAATTCTGTACCCCCATGGCAGATTCTACTGAATAGTTAGCACAATGGCAATTTTTACTCATATATGACTGAGCATAGATTTATAACAAAGCCCGCACTGCGTCCTGAAGGTACTGTTGCTGCTGCTCTTCTCTTCTGCAGCTTCCACCATATTTCCTTCTCCTACTTCCCCACAAATGAAAAATATGTCAATATGAAGCCTCTTGTCAGGGTTCAAACCTGTAAACTCCTGTGTCTCCAAACAGTGTCTCTCCCTAGTGAGCTATTCAGCCGTTCCTTGGAGTAGGCCCATGCCTGGCTGTTCTTTTCACCTGGCAGAATTTCTCCTTGTAAGATCTATCGCATTTCTTTTAAAGCAAGTTGCACACTTGCTGTCTTCCTTGGCACAATTTATGTTCCAGGAGATCCTATGTGGACCTTCTTTTGTTTTCACAGACTCCCCTGTGCTACGAATGACCCCTACACCACTGTGCACTACTTTGACCAATTTTTGGAAGGAGCACAGTCTTCCCCAGATATGTCACTGTTTTTCAATGCAACTTGGGGGGCTTTGGCTGCATTGAGGACCTTCTGGAGGGCAAATTAGTGAACCCAATTTTACCTCCCATTGAATTCCATGGGAGTCGGAACTGGCCATCCGGAGTTATGATGATTTCCGTGAAATCAGCATAATACCGCCCCAAACCAATTATTATACTAATCACTCATCATTAGTCAGGAAGGCTAAAACTGGTTTGGGTGAGAAGTGGTTAAAAGTGGTTAATTGACACAGCAAGTTTTATTGTTCTTGTTTTTTTGTTTGCCTGTTATTTTTTTTTTTACTTCTTCATTAATATTTCTCAAACTTACTATATTTTTAGAACTTTTTCTTGTAAAGTTAACTAGTCGGCCGCCATTATTTCAATCATAATAAAATCCTAATAAACATAATGATATCACCCACTCTAACCCAATCATAAAATACACCAATTCTGTTTTCCACTCAGCCAGAAAAGTGAGTAAACTTTCTTTGACTCACAAATCACATCTCTTTACCCCACCGGTGACCTGTAAACCCTCCTCTGCTTGTTTTTTTATAGTCCTTGGGAGGTTAGCATTAGAAATTTATGAAGTGCATACCCTCTACACATTTTGTCCATAAAACGTCAGTAAAAAAGGCAAATAAGTGAATTGTTAATCCTCAGACAGTGAGCACTTAAACATAATGAACACTTGATAATAGAATTTAGGTTTTTTTTCCCTAAGTCCTTCAGTTGCAGAGTACGCTGCACAGCTGCGGAGTGCGCTCCAGGAAATCATCACCTTACGATTATGTGTTTGTTTCCACATGAAATAAAGGCTTAAAAATAGGCTGGTTTCCGATGTGCACATCCCGCTGCAGAAGTAAAGGGTCACTGTCATCCTAAAAAAAAATCCTGAAATGTGATAGTGACATAGCATCAAAAGTTTTGAAACATAAGCTGCCATATGGTCTCTGGGAGAGGAGTCCAGCCCAAGTTGGCTAAGTCCTTTATTTTAAAGTGGTTCTCCAAAAGCCTATCCATAGGTTAGGTAATACAAGTCTGATCAGTGGGGGGTCTCACCACTGAGACCTCTCTGATCCCTAGAAGAAGGGGTCCCGTTTTCCCCCATCCCTCTCACTATGGGCTTGTTGCACCCTACCTTTACCCTCCACAGTGAGCAGGAGATTAAATAGAGTGATGGCCACACATTCGTGGGGTTGCTCCATTCATTTCAATGGGGTAATGGAAATAGGTGCATACAAGCGCTTGACTGGTGCGCATGCTTGACTGCCACTCCATTCTGTCTTCTCCTCACTGCAGGGGGTGTGTTGAAGACGGGAACTCAAGATTAACATTCTTGGGATTGATGGGAGTCTCAGTGGTGATGCCCTCACCTATCAGACTTTTATCACCAATCCTATGGATAGGTGATAAAAGTTTATTGTGGGATAACCCCTTTTAAAGGAGTTTCCCGGGAGATAAATAAAAAGTTAAAAAGGTTTAAAGGAAACCTATCTTGTGCCCACAGCACTATAAACTAATTTTCCAGTGCCACACGAACCCAGAAGGAGCATTGCGTGGTCATGTGCCATACATTGTGCACATGGCTGCTCAGCCATTCATAGACTTCAACGACCATAGAAGAATCACCACTGAAGACTGTGAGTGGCACATGACTGCCTGCTGCTTCTTCACGCTTCCATGTGGCAAGCATCGGACCTGGACGGATAGATGAATATTAGAGATGAGCGAGTGTACTCGCTAAGGCACATTACTCGAGCGAGTAGTGCCTTAGCCGAGTATCTCGCCGCTCGTCTCTAAAGATTCAGGGGCCGGCGGGGGTGACAGGTGAGTTGCGGCGGGGAGCAGGGGGGAGAGAGGGAGAGAGAGATCTCCCCTCCGTTCCTCCCCGCTCTCCCCCGCATCTCCCCGCCCCCCGAATCTTTAGAGACGAGCGGGGAGATACTCGGCTAAGGCACTTCTCACTCGAGTAATGTGCCTTAGCAAGTATACTCGCTCATCTCTAAGTATAATGTATTGTGTAACTTCTATTACATTTTTGGAGGGCAGAAAGAGAAGACACCCGAATTCTGCCATTGGTTTTTAATTTATTTTTTACAGAATTAGGCCTTATTCACAGTATGTAGGCTGCTATTGTAGCTGCATCCAAAAGTTGCGACCATCTGAAGCAGTATATTCCAAAGTATTTATTCAGATGTGCTACTTTGGGGCATGTAAAAAAAAACGTGCTAGCAAAAATAGCACATTGGTGACCGAAAACGGTGTATACACTGTGTCAAAGATAGGTCTTGCCCTATCCTTTGCAGAGATACGCTGGAGGCTCCCATAGGCTTCTATGGGAGCTAAAAAAAAGAGAGGCAGAGAATTTTGATGCGTCCAACACTAGGAAAAGATTACAGCTGGCTCTATTTAGGCATTAATAGTCATTCCAAGGATTTCTGCCGAGTGAGGGATTTCCGGACTGCAGTGTATTTCTTTGCTGATACGCTGCAGCCGCCTGTGTGAATCGAGGAGAAAACGTGGCTAAAGCTCGGAACTTGATCGCGGCTATTCTTCACTCATGAGATTATTTTTAGCTGCAATCAGCTAAGCGTAAAAATGCATATGGTCGTGTGAAGGGGCCCTCAATCCCGCAGCATACATTTTTTATGTGGAATGGTATGCTTACAACAATACCAAAATTAATATTTTTTTCCGTTTTTTTCTACTTTTGTACAATAAAACCCCTTATTTTTGAAAATCATTTTTTTGACATTACTTTTTTGACAGCCCCATGACTTTTTTATTTGCGTGACGAGCTGTAGTTTTTATTGGTGGCATTGTGGGGTACATGTCGCTTTTTTAAATCACTTTTATTGCATTTTTAGAAGGTGAAATAAACAACAAAAACATTTTGGCTCTTTTTTTTTTTGTTTTATTGGATAAAAAGTGTGTTAAATTTCCAGGTCATTACAGATGTGAGAATACCAAATGTGGGTTTTTATTTTTTTTTCTTTAGAAAATGGGGGAGGGGAAAGTGCTCAAAATAGGTTTTTTTTCTTTTACTATTTTTTGTGGGTTTTTTTGAATTTTTTTTTTTTATACATTTTTTAACATCCCTATAGGAAACTTGAACCTGCGATCCTAAGATTGCTATGATAGTACATTGCAGTACTGCTATACTGCAATGCATTATTGCTATTCATAGCAATCGCAAACCAAGGCAGACCCGGACACCATTGTCCATGCCATGCCAGAGGGCTGATGATGTCACAGAGGGAGTGCGCATGCTCTGTGAACCCTTTACGTGCCATGATCAACATTAATCGCATGTAAGGGATTAACAACGGTGATCCGTGTTTTGACCTTGGGAACCCTTTTCTAGCCAAGATGTAAACTTATGTCTTGGGGTGAGAAGGGTTTAAGGAATGAAGTAATCTTTTGTCCACAAATCTTGCAAGACCAACCAACGGGGTAGAGGAAATGATCAAGGATCATAGTAAAGGGTCCTTTTTGATGAGCGCCAATAGGCAAAGCAAGTTGATTGGCCCTCGTTTACTGCTGTTCACGCATGGCTGAGGATTACCTTATGTGGATGAGCAATGGTTAAAACAATCGATTGTCCCCATACAGCTATCATTGATCCACTGCACATCTACCTGTTCACATGGGGAGATTTGCAGCGAGCATTTTAATGCTTGCTAAAAAGACACTATCAGCCGATGAACAAGCATTCGATAGATGAACAAACACAGGACCCTTCTATCTTGAATGGCAGAACCCAACACCATAAAGAAGGGCTCATTTTGATTTACTGGGCCATAATAACTACTACCATCTATATACAGTATAGCAAAGAAAGAATACCAAAGGTTTACAGCACGTGGGCATGCAATGACTGCAGTGGTTTGGGGGTTTACAGACCCATAGGTTGACTAGTGGGTATAGAGTGGTCTGCTGGAAAGTATATTTCGGAAATGTGTAGTTTTCGTCTTGTGTTTCCTCTGGTCAGACTTTGAATAACTGCGTCTAATACTAAATGAGAATTAATAATATACACTGAGGCTCAGCTAGATTTTGTTGGCTCTCCCCTTGTTTAAGTAGAGCTGTTAATATACCTTGGAGACAGGTTAAATGTTTCTGTGGTCCACTCCAGAAGAAGTTAAATAAGCTGCAGTCATATCTGTTACTGCTTTTGTCTTTTCTTCAGTAAATGTTGACCAGTGCGGTTACGTTTTATGGCATTTTTCAGGAGTGTTTTATAGCTATGGAGTTACGCGTTTGTTTAGACTTCAGTTACAATAGGTTTATTGTTGTTTAAAAATAGCTTAATTCAGCAAATACGCAGTAATCGCTTCCACATACGGGAGCGTCTGTAAGCAAGATGACCAACGGAGTAAATGGAAGACGGCAGAGAAGAAGAAGAGGCACCTAGAACAACATACAAATATATGGGCAAGTGAAGAGGATTAGATCTGTGTGTGTCCCTTTACCCTTTAACCACTTGTGGTCCTTTACCCTTTAAACACTTAGTTCAGCAAATACGCAGCAATCGCTTCCACATACGGGAGCGTCTGTACGCAGGATGACCAACGGAGTAAATGGAAGACTGCAGAGAAGAAGAAGCACCTAGAACGACATACAATATATATGGGCAATTTCAGAGGATTATATCTGTGTGTGGCCCTTTACTCTTTAACCACTTGTGGTCCTTTACCCTTTAAGCACTTAATTCAGCAAATACGCAGCAATCGCTTCCACATACGCAAGCGTCTGTAAGCAAGATGACCAACAGAGTAAATGGAAGACTGCAGAGAAGAAGAAGCACCTAGAACGACATACAATATATATGGGCAATTTCAGAGGATTAGATCTGTGTGTGGCCCTTTACTCTTTAACCACTTGTGGTCCTTTACCCTTTAAACACTTAATTTAGCAAATACGCAGCAATCGCTTCCACATACAGGAGCGTCTGTACGCAGGATGACCAACAGAGTAAATGGAAGACTGCAGAGAAGAAGAAGAGGCACCTAGAACAATTTATTTGGGCAAGTGCAGAGGATTAGATCTGTGTGTGGCCCTTTAGTCTTTAACCACTTGTGGTCCTTTACCCTTTAAACACTTAATTCAGCAAATACGCAGCAATCGCTTCCACATACGGGAGTAGCCTCTCAGCGAGAAGGCCAACAGAATAAATGGAGGAATGCAGAGAAGAAGAAGAGGCACCTAGAACAATATGCGGAATACAAGTGCAAATGTAAAGGGTCAGATCTCCGAGTCTTTATCTCTTAACCATTTAATGCAGTAAATACACAGCAATTGCTTTAGCCTCTTAGCAAGATGACCAACAGAATGAATGAAAGAACATAGAGAATGAGATTTACCTAGAACAATATGCAAAGGGTTAGTTCTGCATATGGTTCTTTAAAGGGGTTGTCTCGCGAAAGCAAGTGGGGTTAAGCACTTCTGTATGGCCATATTAATGCACTTTGTAATATACATCGTGCATTAAATATGAGCCATACAGAAGTTATTCACTTACCTTCCCTGCGCTGGCGTCCCGGTCTCCATGGCTCCGTCTAACTTCAGCGTCTAATCGCCCGATTAGACGCGCTTGCGCAGCAGGGTCTTCTGCCTTCGGGTCTGTCCGGCAGCAGCGGCGTTCCGGCCCTGCCCCCTTCTACGCGTCATCGCGTAGCTCTGCCCCATCACGTGTGCCGATTCCAGCCAATCAGGAGGCTTAACCCCACTTGCTTTCGCGAGACAACCCCTTTAAGTATACTTGTATTAGTGTAGAGGGTCGGATCTGTTTGTAGCCCTTTACCCTTTAAATACTTGTGGCCCTCTATCCTTTAACCACTTGTGTCCCTTTACTCTTTACACTCTGCTGATACTCTACTACTACGAGAAAAGGGAAGGGGAGAACAGAGAGTAGATGAGCAGCAGCAGCCAGACAGACGGCAAGGTAATGGAATTTCATAGTCAGAACTGCAACAACATGTTAGGAAATTTTTAATGACGCCTAATTAGAAAGTTTTCTGCTTTAGCATTTAGGAAACAAATGAACAAAAAAATAAGTGCAATGGATTTTATTGCCTTTTAAGTTCCCCACTTTGGATTACTATTTCATGGAATGGTCTCTTCATAATAAGCTAATAAAGTGTTTTCACGCTGGAACCCTCAGCGATTAGCTGTTACCTGTAGGGAAAGTGTTGAATTTCCCTGCAATACCATCATAGGGATAATCAATGGGAAGATGGTTCTATATTCCTATTTGCATATTTCCCAGTCTCTGCACACCTTCTAGGTGCTCTCCCTAAGTAGAGACAATACCCTTCTTGACCCACATCACAAGTCTGCACACTGATGAGGAGCAATCAACCTGAAACAGCTGTCTGTGCATGTTTATCTTTTCCTTTTGGAGAAGATTCCGGCTTTGGCTCATGAATCCCAGTCATTGTTACAAGGCTTGTTAAAAGGTCTAATATTGACTTGCAAGAATGATGCCTTCCAATAGGTGGCACTGTAGAGGCTTTATTCCATCTTCCAATTTGCATATTTCACAGAGGAGCATGGATGGCCTTATAAGTGTCCTTACACTTTCTTCTTGCTCTCCTTAAGGAGAAGCAACCGAGGGGAAATCAGTTAGATGTCTTTGTAATGCAGGACACATGCCCCAGAGCGAGAGACAGCAGAAGGCAGCAATGCATAGGAGCCATTGGATACTACTACAAACACATTGTTAGGTGGCCAGGCAACTTGCATTTAGAACTTTAGAACTACGTATTTGTGGAGAATTGAAATGAGAAATATGTATAATTCTTTATATAAATTACAGCAATTAGGATTCGTAGGGCAAAAAGGGCACATAGAGCAGTTAAATGAATGATTTACCACTTACCAGTGATCAAATGGGAGCGGAGGCACATTCTAAAACCTCTGCCTTGGGCAGCAAGAGAGCTCACTATGTAGGTGTAGGATGGACTCTAAAGTCCCATAATATTCAGACAGCAAGTTGGTTAAAACTAACCTCATCTGATTAGAGAATGACAGTCATACTTCATCGACTGTGAGACTGTATAAATATATCTGTCAGTTGAGTACATCAAAAGACTAACGACAACCTGTCCGTCTGTGCGTGCGTGAGTAGTGAGTGGGTTTGTGAGTGACTTACATGCCCTGCCCCATATCACATAATGGTGACATCATCCCAGGTCCTGTACGCACACGGCTGCTGTCTGGTTGGTGTTCGTTAGTATTCCCTAGTGACTGAGACCAAGTCGCAGGGGGTTTGTAGTCCGCCCATAATCTGCACAAGGATGCAGGAGCTTTGATGATGTCACCATCATGTGATCAGGGGCGGAACATGTAAGTCATTCACTCGGGATGAGCATCACCGTCATGTGATCAGGGGCAGTGACGTCATCACAGGTCCTTCATTTCCACTGCTGCACTGCTTCTGATCCCTATTGTATAGGATGAACAATGTATATAGCAGTGCTGTGTGTGTGATGTGCATGTAACACAGCCATGTGACGCATTGCGCCACCAGAAACACTGGCACTATAATTTCCTCATAATCACTAGTTTATTTATAACTGGCAGGTTCTTGGGGACGGACATACCGTATGTGCAGCTTGTGAAGTTTTATCCTAGCAAAAGTAATTGGACACCTGAGCAAGAATCAAAAGTAGTATTTGTCTACATATGCTAATACTTAGGCTGGTCTCACATGGACAGGTCGGATTCCGTATGCGGTAGCCTGCAGCCCCATCCAGCCCTCTGCCCGGCTGGATGCTGCACATTTCAATATCTGCGCGTACATTTCAATATCTGCATTGCGGATGGCTGCGGTGAGCGCCGTCAGACATGAGCAGTAGATTTTTTTTAAATCTATGTTTTTCCTGTGCCGTCTCTAGTGGATGACAGGGGTACCAGCAACCTATCCACAATGTCAACTACGGATAGGCCACAGGTCAGATGGCTTCCATTTACTTCAATGGAAGCTGTCCATGTGGAATCCGCACTGAAATAGAACATGCTGTGAATTAATTTCCTCGAGTGGATATTTGATCTTTTGAATGATTGCGGAATTCTGCGGATCGTCTGTGCAGGTGACGATCGCGTATTCTGCAATTCAAACCCAGTCGTGTGAGACCAGCCTTAGTAGAGCCTCCTTCTGCTCTAATGACATTAGATACTCTTCATGGCATACTTTCTTCTAACATCTAATACACTTCAGCTGGTGTTTCCCTTCATTCATCCTGCAAATGTCTGGTGAGTTCTCCCTAAGAAGATGTGTCAGTCCATCTACAATGGTACAATGGAGAGTCATAACTTGATAGGGATGATGCATCTTCTTTGCATATGTAGCCTGATTCTTCACTCCATAGCAATGGATGTCTTGCGAACGCCTTTTGCCTGAGTGCGATGTGCCAACAGTTAAGTGCGATGGAGGTTCTGTTATGGTCTGGAGGTGTTTTACGTGGCATGGTCTTGGTCCGTTGGTTGCAGTGACAATGAACACGGAGGTGTACCCTGACATTCTAGACAATAATGTGCTGCTGACCATGTGGTAATACTCTGGGAATGGTCGGCCATACTTCCAGCAAGACACTGCGCCGTGTCACAGATCCAACGCTGGTTTGAGGATATGGATGTTCCACGACTGGACTGACCTGCACAACTTGAAACTACTAAATATCTTTGGGACAAACTGGAATGTTGGGTCAGGAGATATGAACAGAATCCATCTTCTTAGAGAGAACTAACTATTTGCAGCATGAATGGAAGTAAAAAAAATATCATCTGAGGTGCATCAGACATTAGTTAAACGTTCGCCATGGAGAGTATCTGATGTCATTAGGGCCAAAGGATCCCCACTAAGTATTAACCCTTTGCAATCCAATTTTGGATTCAGGGTTTCCTAGGGGTTTTTCTCTTTCTGCCATTATAGAATGGCGCCACCTGCTGGCTACAGCCAGTACTGCGGTATTGGGCATGCTGGAGAGGCACCCAGCAACAGAGTGGCCAGTAATATACAGTAAGAATATCCTGCTGGACGTCTTCCACCATTGGAAGCTATACAGCCTTCAATCAGAATGTCTTTAGACGTCAGACAGTGGATTGGAAAGGGTTAACATATGCAAATGAATACCACTTTTACTTCTAACAGCTGTTCAATTGCATTTGGTAGGATAGTGTACAGGAACCTGTAGGCAAGGGCCACCATCTTTAAAAAGAATGATTACATCTGCAAGGAGTGTTTGATGACTGTTGTATACTGTCATATTTCTTTAAGAAAATGTTGAAGTTTCCCCAACATGTCTTGGCGTGCAGGAAGGTATGAGAATGACTTGTGTGTGTAGGAAGGGTCAGAGATAGAAAAACCCTTGCTTCGAGGGGGTGAGTGTGTAGTTGGACTGTGTAGCAGTGGTACATGGAGAGCCAATGAAAAAGGGCACTCCCATACATGACTGAGATAACGAGAGGACTGTTAAAATGGAGAATGAAAGAGAACTCCAGTGATCAGAGAAGCAAGTGAGTGATACTTGGTGGCCAAGGACATTATGCTGATAAGGAGTTCGTGGAGGGTCTGTTAGAGGTCAGCAGCAGAAAGTGAGGCATGACGGGCAAGCTATGGGAATGAGAGGAGAAAACAACTGGGACCAAGAGACCTCTGAGGATTAAAGTGCCCACCCTAGCATACCATGCTGCCACCAAAAAGGGGAAAAATGTAAGACTGGTATTTTCATTCAAGGATGGTTTATTTGCAAAATGCAATGTGGTGTGAGAAGCAGTCTACACTGACGTACCGCATGATCCTGCAGCACCCGCGTGACCAATGGTTCCGTTCAAGGTACGCAGTTGTAAAACTGAAGACGAGGCAACTGGATCTTCATAAAGGTAACTTTACACAGGATGACCGTCGGGTGCTTGACTATTGGGGACCCAACTATGGCTCCTGTCCTTACACACAAGCGATAGTCGTGCAATGAATGGAAGTCGGAGTGGGCTGGGTTAATTCCGGGCCGCTCGTGCCCATTCATAGTAGACAGTGATTGCTCAAACATTGATTACATGGACCTATAGTGGCACAGTTTTAAGTTTTGCTAAAAACCAAGTGATTTCGACATCGAGATATTTCTTGTTCAGTGCCCTGCCAGTGGTTACATAAATGCGGGACGATTATTGACCAAATTCCTTGTTTCCAGAGGGAATTTGGGTGATGATTACCCCGAGTAAAGGTACCTTAAGGCAGGGGATCAGAGCCATTCTGGAACCAAGTCTTTAGAAAGACCAGCTCATCATCGTACATGTACCAATTCTCTCACTAGCTCTGAGCCCCAAGCAATTCCCACCGTTGTTGCGCCAAAATTGATCCCTCCATCAATATCAGTAAAAAGGATCTGATCCAGTGTTGCAGTGGTACTGCCCTACCCATTGGTACTGCCCTAACCATCCTATTAAAAGAGACTGCACTTATCTTTCCCATGGCTTACTTAAAATGTGCAATCCTACAAAAAAATTGGTAAGGATTTTATTAGAAAACTACACAGCCAGTGGGCACTCTTTGCCAATTGTCTATTGGAGAGCTGATGGCTCACATAAAGGTTTGCACAGGGCCCCTACTGCATCTATATCTGCCTTTCCAAAACTCTCAGTGATACGGTTGCTTTTAGCCCAGATTAGAAACATATCTAAAAGAGAGAAGAAATATAGAAAATAGCCTCTATAGGGTGCCCACTGAAATACCAATCCAGGGGCAGGTAGGATCTTCCCAGCACTGCAGGAGGGTATATGTATGGAACTGCTTGTACCAGCGCTAAAATGACAAAGGGAATCAAATTAAGACAAATGTAAGAGGTGAAACAAAAAAGTGAGCTTTAACATCTTACAGAAAATGTTCAAAACGACCAACGTCAGCGGCGATGCAAGGCTGTACACCAAGGAACAGGGTGGAATAGACAGCATGTTGTATTTCTGTGGTCACCACTTCACAAGCCACTCCTATTTGTCTCTCCAGTTCACCAATGTCACGAGATGTTGCTAAATATCAGTCATAAACAGCTATCTCAAAGTCACCTCAACAGTAAGAAATCCAGAGGCGTCAGGTCTGGGGCATGTGGTGGCCAAGGAACAGGACTGTGTTATTTCATCCAGCTGGTTCCAAACCGAGCTGCATGCCACCGACTCATGTCTGTCCGGGAATGAGGTGGAGCACCATTGTGTTTGTACCAATCTCATTGACGTTGCACCGATGGGAGATCTTCAAGCCATTTGTCCACTGTTATGTTTAGAATGCTTAGATGTTGGTCCCCATTCAGGGTTCCATCAATGAAAATGAGACCAAGGAGCTGCTCATCCCGAATTCCAGCTCCATTTTGTTTCTAGTCTTGCTTTTGTCTTTATCTTTTATAGTCAAAAAGTATTCATTTGCTATGCTAATTAGTTTTTAATTGACTCCTTCAGTTAAAGGGGTTGTCTCGCGAAATCAAGTGGGGTTATACACTTCCGTATGGCCATATTAATGCACTTTGTAATGTACATCGTGCATTAAATATGAGCCATACAGAAGTTATTCACTTACCTGCTCCGTTGCTAGCGTCCTCGTCTCCATGGTTCTGTCTAAATTCGCTGGCAGCTTGCTTTTTTAGACGCGCTTGCGCAGTCCGGTCTTCTCCATTCAGCACGAGCCGCTTCAGTGTGCTCCCCCATTCTGTACCATCCTCTGTTAGAGGAAGGTGCAGAGCTGCCGAGCTGTCCGGAGAAGCCGCCCTGCTGTCCCGCCGTCCAGCTGTCCCGCCGTCCAGCTGTCCCGCCGTCCTGGTAAGTGATGGGCCGGGGGGGCTGCCGCTGCGCCGAGGGCGGGCTGCGCCGGGGGGGCTGCCGCTGTGATGGGGGGCTGCCGCTGCGATGGGGGGGCTGCCGCTGTGCCGGGGGGGCTGTCGCTGCGATGGGGGGGGGTGTCGCTGCGATGGGGGGGCTGTCGCTGCGATGGGGGGGGCTGCCGCTGCGCCGGGGGGGGGACTGCCGCTGTGATGGGGGGCTGCCGCTGCGATGGGGGGGCTGTCGCTGTGCCGGGGGGGGGGGGGCTACGCCGGTTACCTGCTGCCTGGCGGTGGGTGACTGGTCGGCCGTGTTCACTCCAGGGGTCCGGTCGGCGGCTGCGGGGCGTCTGGTTGTCAGGGAGACACAGCTGGTAGCATCTCGGGAGCGCGCACGTCGGGCTGCAGCAAGCGAAGGGAAAAGAGCCGGCGGCCATCTTGGGAAAATTTTTATAAGTTGCTGAAACGCTGGAACGGTAAGTACAAACCAGCTAGAAAAGTCATTTACAGGGGGGCTTAGTAATGTGTGCTTAATTAGGGGGACTGGGCAATAAAAAAAAATCCACTCCTGCCTCGAGACATCTCCTTTAATTTAGTCCTAGAAGAAGCTGCTTCACACACATTTCTTCTTGTGATGTTGGAAAGATCTTTTTTGCCCCATGTCAGGTATTTCTGTGGACATTCTCTATATGTACTCTTTTTTTGTATTGACGCCCACATTTGGCTAAAAACAACGCAAAAAAAAACTGCATCACAAGTGATACCCCCCACCATCCCAGCCCAGGGAGAACTTATAGACTCCATGTAGATGTCGCCCCTCATCAAATTCATACTGAAGACCCCAGGGATGTTCTTTATAATTAATTTTAAGAAATTGCATCATCTTGACCGTGTTACCACAGTAACCGCAAACATTCAGATAGACAAAATATGTTAACGTCTTGGGCAATAAATGTCTTAAAAAAAAATTGGCAAGTCGATGCGAGATGAGATCTGGAGGTTTATCAGCAAGCGCATAACATCTATTTATGGGCTGGCTGGATATTGTTTGATGTAACTCACAAGATATTTATTGTTGAGGATTTATTTAGGTCATGGAAGGCAAACACACTAACGTCTAATGTATCCACCATGGCGGCGGACTGGTTCCTATCCCCCTGCTGGTTGGAGTCCAGAAATAAAACTCTACATACTGTTCTGGAATTCCAAGGCTAATACAGTACAGCTCAGCGCTCACCCTGCGAGAGGGGGGAAAGGAAAGAAATGAGAACTCTTCAACTTCTATCATATAAATGTCTCAATCAAGATGGGAATGTGGAGAAAAAAAGTTTTACGGCTGCAGAATAAACTGGATTAGGTTTATCTAATATATTTCTCTTCTTCCTGCTGGGAGCATTTATCTGATTTACACTCAGGACACAGTTACTATTATGTGATGCGCAAAACACAAAGCTTCTCATGGAGGATTTATGTAGGAGGAAATTCTTACCTTACCTAAATTCATCAGGTGATATTCTGAGTAAGTTCTGGCCTTCTTAGTCAGATACATTAAAATGGAAATGCGTAATCAGCAAAAAATACCTGAAAAGCAAAAAAAGGTACAAGAGATAAATGCTGCTCAACCCAGTTTAGGTGTATTGTAACTGGTGGTTGGCAAGAAGCCCATAACCATTGTTACTGTTGGAGGGCTCACACAGCTCTCAGGCTAACCTTGATACCAACTATCACTTATGATATCTACAATGTCATTTCTGTTCTTTATATAAAACATGTATATTATGTGTGGATGCTAAAAAAGAGACATCAGATAAACAGGAAAGGATGAGCAAGGCCCACAGGAGCAACAGGAAGCTTTGATCTATCTATCTATCTATCTATCTATCTATCTATCTGTCTCATATCTATCTATCTATCTCATATCTATCTATCTATCTATCTCATATCTATCTATCTCATATCTATCTTCTATCTATCTATCTATCTATCTCGTATCTATCTATCTATCTATCTATCTATCTATCTATCTATCTATCTATCTATCTCATATCTATCTATCTTATATCTATCTATCTTCTATCTATCTATCTCATATCTATCTATCTCATATCTATCTATCTATCTATCTATCTCATATCTATCTATCTATCTATCTATCTCATATCTATCTCCTATCTATCTATCTATCTATCTATCTATCTATCTATCTCATATCTATCTCATATCTATCTATCTATCTATCATCTATCTATCTATCTATCTATCTATCTATCTATCTATCTATCTATCTCATATCTATCCATCTCATATCTATCTATCTATCATCTATCTATCTATCTATCTATCTATAATGTCTATCTATCTATAATGTCTATCTATCTATCTATCTATCTATCTATCTATCTATCTATCTAATGTCTATCTATCTATCTATCTATCTATCTATCTTCTATCTATCTATCTATCTATCTATCTCCTATCTATCTATCTATCTATCTATCTATCTATCTATCTATCTATCTATCTATCTATCTATCTCCTATCTATCTATCTATCTATCTATCTAAATCTCTCTCTCTCTCCTATCTATCTATCTATCTATCTATCTATCTATCTATCTATCTATCTATCTATCTATCTATCTATCTATCTATCTATCTATCTATCTATCTATCTATCTATCCTCTTTCCTCCCAGCACATAACATACTATACAGATATGGGTTTCATCCTACTATGTGAGCGCTACACTTTATATAAAAATGTTTTCACATAATTACGTGGAAATTATGTGTTTTCATAACTTCTCCAAAGCCTTTGAAACAAACTCTTATGTATCCTTTTGAACTTTTGCTGCAACACAGTGATGTCAGCCAAAGAAATTCCAGGGTTATAGCACAGCATGGAGAAGAGCTAGATGAGCTATCTCTGTAACCAGTCAGCACATCCGGTTTGAGAAAGATTATACTTGACCTGCCAGATCAACTGTGACAGGGAAAGAAGACCCAACAATGGACCCTGGAGCCTCGGATCCTGTATTGTGACATCATTTGATCGCTCTATTGTGCTATTATTTGGTTATGCTATATAGTAATATTTGATGAAGGAATAGTGGTAATGTTAGGTTGTTACAGTAGTATCCTACCGTAGTATATAGTAGAACCTCAACTAACGTTGAGGACATTATTTCCATAGGAATTAATGTAAATCCAATGAATTGGTTCTAGACGTTCTAAAAAACACCAAGCCCCATTTAATAGAGAATAACTCTGGTCTTTAATACGAAAAACAATAACAATACTGAATGAATATAAAACACAACTGTAAAGAATAAATGAACAATAAACAGGTTTTTGGACATTTAGCATACAGTGCTTTGACATAGGACTGCAGGGACATCATTATAGCAGGACGTATCACTGTGTTATCTGTGCTTTGACATAGCACTGCAGGGACACACCCCTTCACTTCCAGTTGCAGGGTGTGGTTCACTTGTGAGCAGGTGCTAGCAGCTCCAAGCTTCTCTCCTTCTCCTCCAGGGCCTGGGACTTTTTGCTCTCTCCTACCCAGGAGGGAGTGAGGTCCTGGGCTATGGCGAGAGGGAGGACTACTACCCCCACCCTCCGGAGCCAGCCGGCGGAGGATGGGGATGCTTCGCAGCCGGCTACCCAGGAGGGGCTGAGGAGATCTATCAGGAGACGCAGCGATGTGTCTCCTGCACCCCTCCTGGAGATAACCCGAGGTGGCCGTCGGGCTAGCCAGGGTGAGGGACGGCGGCCCTCCGGGACCTCGGCTGCTGGGACTTCCAGCAAAGGCCCTCCTGGAGACAGGCCAGGTACTCCTGGGGGAAACCCCAGTCCTACCATCGAGCACTGGGGGACACTGCGGCCTAGGGAGGATGTTACCGTCTTTGCTGCCAGGCTCGCTTCAAGGACCCAGGAGTACCGTGAGGCCGATGGCACCATCAGAAGGCTCCAGGAGGAGTTAAAGGCAGCCAGGTCCCTGGCCAACAATTCAGGTGGGTCAAGGAGGGCCCAATACAACCAGGCCGTCCAGGAATTGAAAAGCGAGATCCTCATCCTGGTTGAGAGGAGGGCGGACATCTTTAGGGGTGCAGGTCCTTTCGTTGAGAAGCTGGTGAATTTTGACCGGTTTGAAGGGTCTCAGCCAGCTCTGGCTGGGGTCTGTGAGGATATGAAGGGCCTAGTGTCCAAGATGGAGCAGGCCCCTGCTGGAGAACTGCAGACAGCGGACAGTCAGCAGTCCCTGTGCAGTGACCTTCCAGCTGGGAAAGCTACTATTATTTCAAGCTCAGACTCCTCTGGGGAAGAGGGCGAGGACAGCGGCCCGGGAAGGGGGGGGGGGGGGCAACTAATGGCGTACATAAGTCACCTGGAATCCCCTGGAGGGTCTCTATTTTGGCAATGACCTTCCTGAGCGAGACCCCCAGGCTAAAAAGAAGAAAAGTGGCAAAAGATCACCCAGGTGGAGTACAGGTACGTCAGCCTCCCTGGGCAAGCCTCTGAACCAGGGGAGGGGGGTAGCTGCATTGGTAGCCCCCGGGTCCGACCCAGCCTGGACTCTGCTAATGTGGGTTCAGTGCAAAGGAAGGGGGAGAGTACTAGGCATCCTGATCCAAACACCCCCCCGGTTCGTAATAAAAGGAGGGGTGACGGGCAGAAGCTGGTGTCTGACAGTGAGATTCCTAAGAGTGGGGGTCATCCGGCGTCGGATGATCCAGGTAAAATGTCAAAAAAGGTTGCAAAGGTGGGGGGTCATCCGGCGTCGGATGATCCAGGTACAATAACAAAAAAGGTTGCGGAGGTGGGGGGTGCACCGGCATCAGGTGGCGCCCAGAAAGGCCCTGCGGTGGGCCTAAGTAAGGGGGGTCTCCTGGCGTCGGGTGATCCCAAGAGTTCAGGGAAGGTGGAGGAAAAGATGGGGGGTCATCCGGCGTCGGCTGGCCCCCAGAAAGGCCCTGCGGTGGGCCTGGATAAAGGGGATTGCCCGACGTCGGGTGATCCCAAACATCCTGGGAGTTTGGGGGGCCATCCGGCGTCGGGTGGCCCCAATAAGGGCCCTGTGGTGGACCCTAAAAAAAGTGGAGACCCAAAACGCCGGAATTCTTTTGCTGGGGTTACACGAAATATGATGGCAGGAGGCGGAGCCAAAGGTCCTGAATGTGTGGCTGGAAGTCCCTTTCCCCCCAGTGCTAAGGGGGGTGGGTCTGGAGGCTCAGAGGGGACTATATTTAAGAAACCCACCCTGGGTTGCTCCCCTGCAGGCAAGGGGGGAGCGGCTGGGAAACCTCCGGGCCGCCAGGTGCGCCTTACTCTTCCGGCCAAGAGAGAAGCCATTACCGGTCTGGTCGCAAAGAATAGGGAGAATGATGAGCGTGAGAGTATGGAAGGCATGGAGGTGTGTGAAAGGGATGAAGGGAGCAACATCATGGTGAGAGGTGTGCGTGAGGGAGAGTCCAGGGGTGTGGGGAATCTAAATAATACAAGATTAAATGTTGGGGTGTCTGCTGGTGGAGGAGTATCTGAGGGAGGTACAGGTAAATTTACAAAAGTCACAAGTGAGGGTGGAGTGTCTAGTGGTTTGGGGAGGAGTGGGTAAGTGGGGGACCTTCACCTCCTGGCTTCAGGGACCCCAGGTCACACGAGCTATTCCTATCCACCTTAAAGAGGGGAGAGAGGTCGGTCACTATAGAGGGTGAAAAGCGCGACCTATTCTTTTGGATAGATAGGTTTGGCACAGGGGCCTTCCGAGAGCAAAGGCAGGGAGAAGAGGCATGGTCGCTTCCTACAGCCAGGCAGGGGGGGTCCAGAAGGAATGTGGTTCGTCTCCGATGGGGAGGCAGTGAAGCCTGCCCTAACCGTACTAGGGTGGTGGAGCTTCTCCTCGGGATGGAATTCAGGGTGAGTGACATCTTTGCCCTGATCCACCCCTTTGGGACCTCCCTGTTTGATGTTAGCTTTGTGAGACCAGAGGGGCTCGCGCTCTTCTGGTCAAAATATGAGCTGGCTCAGACGGAGCCCGAGTGGCGGGATTTTGCAGTTCAAGCAATTACCCGCCAGAATGACACTAAGAGAGTGACCGTTCTGACTAGTAACGAGTCTCTCTCTTATGTTGACATCATGACCTGGATGGGCAGGTATGGGGAGATTCTCCATCCTCCCCAGAAAAACAGGGACGCACACGGTATCTGGTCCGGGGCTTGGACTTTCATGGTAAAGTTGAAATGTGCAGGTAATTCCGTTACCCACATCCCTTCTTCTGCGTTCCTGGGAAGGGACAGGATTCTGGTTTTCTACCAGGGGCAGCCGAAGGTCTGCCACAGGTGCGGGGACCCCACACATTTCAGTGCACAGTGTAAGGTGCTGGTGTGTGCGCTGTGTGGGGGCAGAGACCACCCATCCTCCTCCTGTGGCAGCATTCGGTGTAACCTGTGTGGTGCTTTAGGGCACCCATTCAGTTGTTGTCCCTTATCCTTTGCCAACATCGGCCGAGCCCAGTCAGAGGGTCAGCGGGCCCATCGCTCTGGGGGCGAAGCTAGTGGCAGCAGGGAGGAGGAAGAGCTACGGGGTCTCGGGGTGCCTGGCCAGCCAGGGCAGGAGGGGAGTCGAGCTGCTGAGGCCCCAAGGGATAGCGATGTGGATGAGGAAACCAGAAGGATGGAGAGAGAGGAGGTGGCTGCCAGTTCTGCCGGATCCTCCCGTGAAGAAAGTGCGGACGAGGAAAGCGAGAAATGGCAAAAGCAGAAAAAAAAGGGTAAGGGAAGAACAAGAAAGAAAAATAGGGGTTCTTCCTCTCTAGAGTGGGATGACTCGGTCCCACTCACTCTGGTGCAGATACCAAAGGAAGGCCCCATCAGTTCCCTTACAGTCGACCTCTCTAATCGGTACCAAGCTCTCAATAACACCTCCTCTTCCCTGCCAGGGGGAGAGGCTGGGGGTGAGGTACCAGAGGTGGTGGCGGAGATAATTGAGGAAGGAACCCCGGGGGACGCTGGGTCTCTTTCTGTGGGGGACCCGGTTTCTTCTGGGAAGGGGGCCACCCTGAAGCCGGAAGGTGAAGGTAAGGATGAGTGTGGTGATATGGATGTTTCAATTTCATTAAAAAGAAATAAAGGAGAGACCTCTTCTTCCGACAGGGAGGAGGGGGAGAGTAAGAGGAAAGCCATCCAGCTCGATCACCAATGATGGCGGCACTCACCCTGTTGACGCTGGCATCCATTAATGTTGCCAGCATTAAGTCAGATGCGGCTAGGTTTGCGGCCTTTGATTTTCTCAGCCGAGTTGAAGCTGACATTTTATTTTTGCAAGAGACCAGGCTGACAGATTTGTCGGTCATGAACAAAGCCAAGCGTGAGTGGAGGTGCGGAGCCTCCTATTGGTCTCTTGCGGCCGAGCCGTATAGCGGGGTGGCGGTCCTTTTTAAGACCGCACAGGTAGAATGCAGACGGGTTATCGAGCTGGAAATGGGGAGGTGCCTGATCTTGGATATTCTCATGGGAGGTCAAGAGTTGCGTCTTATTAACATCTATGGACCCCAGTCAAAGGAGGGGCGCAAAGACCTCTTTATGAGAATTAAGCCTTTCCTTTTTACAAGCCGGCAAGTGGTCTTTGGAGGAGACTTTAATAATGTCACGAGGCTCTGATAGCGTCGCGTTAAATAGAGTAGTTAGTGAGGCACGCCTTGTGGATGTCCACGTTCGGCACACCCCAGGGCGCACAGGATTCACTTGGTTTAGAGGTAGTTATTGCAGGTCTAGGATAGATAGGTTTTATTTAAAGGAGGAAGCCGTCTCCTCACCGTTATCGGTGGTGGAGGTGGAGTTCTCCGACCACTGTATGATTCTTTTTTCTCTGAATGTCACAGAGACCCCTCGGATGGGCAAAGGTTTATGGAAGTTGAATTCGTCACTCCTGGAAGAAGCGGAAATAAGACGGTCCTTTGAGGATTTTCTTCAGAGCCAGGAACCACTACTGGGCCTATGCAGCAGTAAGTCAGAGTGGTGGGAGATGTTCAAACATCGGGTAAGAAGGTTCTTCCGACAGATCTCCAACCTCAGAAGCCTGAACAGAAAGCGTATGTATCAGAGCCTGAGGAGGAAACTCGAGCATTTGGTCTCGACTGGAGGTAGCCGCGAGGAGATCTCCAGAGTGAAATCCTTGCTCAAGAGATGTCAGTATGATAGGCACGCATCTTTGGTTATTGAGAGGGACTTTGGGAAGTACCGCTCGCCTGACCCCTACAAGAACTGTAAGATGTCAGTGAGTTGTAAATTGGTTACGGGTCTGCTAGACAGTACAGGCTCCCTGAAAAGGTCCAGATCAGGGATCCTGGAGGTCGTCAGATCCTTCTACTCACATCTCTTGGGCAGGAAAGAACTTAATCGGCACGGAATCTCGACTCTCCTGGCAGAAACCGTTCCCGAACCAGGAGTAGACCCCTCTCTTGGCGTTTTGACAGAAGCAATTACGGAAGATGAAGTCGGACTGGCGATTGATGGGCTCCGGTCCAAAAAGTCGCCAGGCCCAGACGGCTTAACAGCTGAGTTTTATAAAGCCTTTAAGGAAATTTTAGTTCCCCTCTTGACCGAGGTTTTTAATGAATGTCTATCCTTGGGCGTTCTGCCGGAGTCAATGAGGAAGTCGGCCCTAATTATTCTGTCAAAGGGTAAAGATCCGCTCCGTATTGAGAATTGGCGTCCCATAGCGCTCCTCAATACGGACAGAAAGATTCTGGCAAAAGTGCTGTTCAGTAGGTTGGTGAAATTTGCACCCCAGCTCCTTTCTGGGGCTCAGCACTGCTCTGTTCCCGGTCGAAGCACGTTTAGCGCCGTGCTGAGTGTCCGGGAGGCTGTGGAGCGGGGCAGGGCGGGTCTCTGGAAGGGGTTTTTACTTTCCCTGGATCAGGCTAAAGCTTTTGATCGAGTAAACCACGAGTACCTTTGGTCTGTCCTTTTGAGATACAGTCTGCCGGTGGGGTTCGTAAAATGGTTAAAAGCATTGTATTCAGGGGCTGAGAGTTTCCCGCTCGTGAACGGTTGGGTTGGCCGTCCTTTTGTAGTCGGGTCTGGAGTTCGTCAGGGATGCCCTCTGAGCCCCTTGCTTTACGCGTTCGCTGTCGATCCCTTCCTCAGAAGGGTAGATGGCGGACCGTTGGCGGGGGTGAGGATGGACCCGGGGGTCCCGGACCTGGCCTTGAGGACAGTGGCGTACGCTGATGACGTTACTATCTTTGTCTCCTCTCAGGAGGAGGCGGGGTGGGTGATGTCGGAAGTTGTCCGCTACTCGGAGGTCTCCGGGTCAAAGATCAATCGGGAAAAGTGTGAGAGTCTCTGGCTGGGAGGGGGAGATCCTGCTTTTGATCTTCCGGACGCTCTCCCAGAACCCCAAGATTCCGCTAAAATTTTAGGCATCGATTTCGACCAAGGGAATTATCCCGAGAAAAACTGGGAAGGCAGATTGAGGAATGCCACTCAAAAGGTGGATCAATGGAAAGGGTGGTCTTTGACCCTGAGAGAAAGGGTTTGCTTGATCAAGACTTACCTGCTCCCTTTGTTAATGTACCTGGGAAGTGTCTGCATTTTGCCAGAACCTCTTTGGTCACGGGTCTACAGCCTGTTCTTCCAGCTGTTATGGGGGAATAGGTTGAACCCAGTCAAGAGGGAGGTTACTTACCGTACGAGGAGACTAGGCGGGTTGGGTATGGTCAACCCAGTGGTATTCCTCGTGAATACCTTTTTGAAAGCTAATATCGCAAACCTCTGGAAAGAGAGGGCTCCTCCGTGGGTATCCTCCTGTAAGGGATGGTTTCGGCCGTTCTTCCAGGAGTGGGAGACAGGAGGGCGTGTGAAGGACTTTTGTACACCGCACGGACATCTTCCGGCTTACGTTGCACCGGTTCTGAAGGTTTTACGCCAATGGGGGCTGACCGTGGGGGAAGTCAGGACGCTGGCCAGGCGTGTGCTGGACCAGAGGGTCTTGGCAACCCACTTTCAGAATCCATTGGCCCTCAGAGACTGCCCAGGTGGGGATTTGAGGGTGGGTTTGTTTCTTTTAAATTCGGTAAGAATCCCCTCAAAGTATTGGGACTTGACCTGGCGCTGCTTCCATGGTAAGCTATATGTGGGGGACAACTTGAAGCACAAGAACACCGAGGACAGAGGCTGTCCCCGGGAGGCATGTGGCAACACTCTGGAGAGCATGGACCACTTCCTGCTTCATTGTCCCTTCAATATAGAGGTATACAAGAGGGTAGGGGCTTCCATCGGTTGGCCTCGGCTGGCTGACCTTACCTACGCCGAGTGGTGTTATGGAGCATTCAGCGATCTGGGTGGCAGGGACCGCTGCACTTTATTTTTAGTAAGTCTAGTGGTTAGGTATCACACGTGGAGCGCACGGTGTGTAGTATCGACGCAGCATAAAATCCTCCTCGAGGACGAGGTAAGTAGGAATATTCTCGGTGACCTGGTGAAGGTGCGTTCTCTGGAGTTTGAAAGGTTGGGTAGGCCTCGAGCAGCCTTCCTTTGGAGGGGTTTTTGCTTTGGGGTTCCCTAGCCTGAAGAACTGTTTCCCGGTGGGGGGCTGGATTCTTTCACCCTAGCTTTTTGTTTTGTTTTAAGTTAAAAGTTGACTAAAAGGCTTACGGGACCCGAACCAGGGCTGGAGGTAATGGTTATATTTTTTGTTATTTATATATTTTTCTGTATATTTAGGCTGTGGATTATTATACATTATATGGGTTTGTGGGTGGTATTATGTTTGTTTGTTTTTTTTGTTCTTTTTTTGTTCTTTTTTTCGTGGGTGGTTTCATGTTTCATGGGTGGTATTATGTGTTTTCGCGGGTGGTATCTTTATGGGTGGTATTATGAGTTTTTGTGGGGGGTTAGTATTACGTTCTGTGTATTTACAAAAAAAAAAAAAAAAAAAAAAAAATGTATGTGTATATGTATATATAGGTATGTATGTGTATATGTATGTATATGTTCATAAGCATGATTGGCAGGTATTGGCAGCGGACCAGGGGATGGGTAGAGGGTAATGTGTGTGTAGTTTAGAGGGGAGGGGGGGAATGAATAATAATAAAAAATAAATAAATAAATAAATTAAAAAAAAAAAAATAAAATAAAAATTTTTAAAAAAAAACAAAACAAAAAAAAAAAATAAACATTTATATATATATTCTTGTTTTACTAATGTGTGTTTTTTTTTCTCTCTATTTAGTAGGTTGGAATATGCAGCACCACGGGATTATGGAATAGGTTGTCTAGTTTTTGTTGTGATATGTTTTCTTATGTCAATTTTGTAGTGTAAATGGGACGTGTGAGATTGGGGATGCGGCCAGACCGGTAAATTTCACTCCTGTACAGTTTTTTGTAAAATTTTGTAAATATAAATGTTTGGCTATTATTTCTTGCAAATATTTCTGTTAATTTCTGTTATTTTTGCAAATATTTCAGTTTTGTAAATGTGTGTGTATATATGCTTCTTGTGATTGTATTTGGAAAATTTTTCTGTTATTTTGCTATTTTTGTTATTACGCCCTGTAATGTTTTTTTACTTTTATAATAAAAAGATTATCACTGTGTTATTTGTGCTTTGACATAGGACTGCAGTATTTATTTGCTAACGTTTCCTTACTGTACTGTACTCATCTGTACAGTACTTACATTTTGCAGTACAGTGGGGATTCAGGAGGCAGGCAGCGTTCAGCCGGCCCTTTGGAGATTCAGCTGCTGTAAAGTGTCAGGAGGCAGGCAGACACAGCAACGTTCAGCCGGCACTGTGTACTGTGGAGAGGGGAGGGGGAGGAGTATGTGCGCTCTGATGCAGGAGAAGCAGGAAGTGACCGGCATCAGCTGCATGCCGGCTCACTAAGCAGCGCCCGGGGTCGGTCATGGAGCGGTCGGCGCCCTTATCTGAGGAATGCAACTTTATTTGAGGGAGCACCGCTGCCCTGACACATCGACTTAAGTTGAAAACCGTGTTATTTAAGAGCAATGCTAATCAAGGGTTTACTGTATATGGTTCTTGTATGGTGTAATTATTTGATAACTGTATACATATTAAGGTGTACTAATATAAAGATCACAGCGTCTATCATGGGGCAAATCATCTGGAAGTGGGCATGGGTGCTACATACTTGCCAAATATACTATTGCAGATTTCTATTTCTGTTTTGAGGATGCACCAAATTTATTACGATGTGTTTGAGCCTTTTCATAAATTTGGTGTATTTTATTTCAATGAATTTCAGTTTACTTTTTACGCCACTACAATTTTTCATTTCGACAAGCCCAGATCAATGAGATCGGCCCCAGATTATTTGGCCTTCACACAGACCAATCAGGGGCGTAACTATAGGGGATGCGGTTGCACCAGGGCCCAGGAACCTTGGGGGGCCCATAAGGCCTCTCTTGTCCATAGAGGGAGCCCAGTACTATGAATAAAGCATTATCGTTGGGGGCCCCATTCCAGGTTTTGCATTGGGGCCCAGGAGCTTCAAGTTACGCCTCTGAGACCAATTCAGACTCTCTAGGGGGATGAATGATCATTCTCATGACGATTCGTCCACCACTTAGTTCATCATTGACAGCAACACATTGAGGAACGCAGATTTTTTGTTACACATGAAAGATGCACTTAATGGATGAGCAAGCATTTGCTCATTCGTTGAGTGATCGGTGACACCTTCACTTGGCTCAATGATCGAGCAAGCAAACATTTTGTTTGTAAGGGGGGTATATTTTTTCACAGTTTTATGATAATATAATGTTTTATTTGTAACGTCTCTTTAGGAGGGCATGGGAATGAAGCAAAAGAGCTGAGCATGTAGAAGAGACGGGAAGTAGTTGCCAGAGGTGCTTAGTGCAGGATGGAGGTTGAAGCAGGCGTCTCTCCTGGTGTGCTGCGTTGTTGCAGATACAGTCCTAGCAACGGTTCTCTCTGTAAGAAAAAGATATAGCCGTTGAGAAGCTTGCAGAGTGTGCAAGGAGTAGCTAAGCTGCGGAAGGAGGGGGGATAGTCTCTCCAATGTTGTGCTGCGGTGTAGCAGTCACAGTTCCATAGAAATTGTTCCCTGGGAAAAGAGTAACAGGCCGGAAGAGAAAGTCAAGATGCCTGAAAGTCTGAAGGTGCAGTTCCTCCATTCCCTCTCTTCCAACAATGCTGAATCCATGCCAGCGGACCTGGAAGAGAGTCATACCCGAACTTTATTGACAGACTAAGGCCACACATGCGCTTTTTACTCTCCCATTGATCTTAATGGGGCCTCGCAGACATGCGCTTGAAAACACCGCAATTTTTGAGCACTGTCTGCTCTATTTTCCTGCGTTTTTGCACTTTTTAATGCATCTCATAACCCGAAAACAGCGGTGAAATAATTTTGCCGACACTGTGTGAGAGTGATCTTAGGCCGGGCTCACACAGGCAGACCAAATTGTGCATGCGGGAGCCCCGCAGAGGTTTCCGTCTCTGAGCCCCGACGGTGACCCTGCATATCTGCAGTTTTTTCTTTCTGTCAATTTGTATTTCCCGCACCTTTGCCTAGCAATGATGCGGGTTCCTGCAGCCCATAAGCAATGTCAATTGCATACAGGCTGCGGGTCGGACAGCTTCCATTGACATCAATGGAGACCGTCCGCACTGATTTCATGGCAAAATAAAGCATGCTGTGTTTTTCTTCTGCTCGCGTAATACACAATTCATATTCGCGAGTGTGAACGAAAAAGCCAAAATGTATGCCTTTTAGAGATGAGCGAACGTGTTCGGCCCCGCCCCTTTTCGCCCGAACACTGAACTTTGCGAGGACTTCCGTGCTCGGGCGAAAAAAGTTCGGGGGTCGCCGTGGCAGCGCGGGGGGTGCGGCGGGGAGTGGGGGGGAGAGGGAGTGAGAGAGGGCTCCCCCCTGTTCCCCGCTGCTGCCGCCCGTGCCGCCGCGCCTCTCCCCGCCCCCCCGGCGCCCCCCGAATCTTTACGCGCGAACACTGAAGTCCTCGGAAAAGCCGGTGTTCGGGTGCGTAAGCACTCGTTAAGAACACGTTCGCTCATCTCTAATGCCTTTCAATGCCCGCGATTTACAACTAATCTCCCGTGCAGACGGCGAATGCGGAATCCGCAATCCAAATCCGCCTGTGTGAGCCCGGCTGAGATACCCCAGAATACCTGGTCAGTTAATATAGCGCAGTTTGCTCAGCAATGGCGAATCTTGTGCCCAATGCCCATCAAGCCGTAAGCCGTAAACTCGCTGCCTGCGGTCTCTTGCATGTTCTTGCCCGGGCATCGGGCGGTGTTAAGCCTGGCATATGAAACAACAGTTTTTATACATTTCCCTCATTGTGTAAGATTCCTTTGCAGTTTCTAAGAAATGGAATTGGTTGTCTTGGCTGACGAAGTAGCATGTTCTACGTGGGAGTGAGTTTATTTGCTCTGAAGAGGCCGTGTTCAGGAGATTAACCAAGGTTGTATTATATAGTAGTTTCTAGAACAATGCAAAACCAGAAGCAATCTCCAATGATCTCTTTCCTCCAGCGTTGCTCAATGAGGTCTGGGAGCCAGAAATATCTCAGAACAGAATGTGATTGCACCACCTTATTGTAAGAGAGCTATGTGAGCAATGTAATGGGGAATCCATATGTCAGTTTTCACATCTTTAAATATTTATTTGAAAATATTTGCAGCAGATATAGAAACAATGAAGTGGCCAAGTTATCTGTACAGTAATCAGGTCAGGCCTGTGCTTCCTGCCCAGCAGATACACTGTAACCAAATGTGCTCCCTATTACAAAGTGGACCTATGCACTAAGAAGCCACGCAGGTCCTGTCTCCAGCCTATTCAATGATGATAAAGGGAATGCATCACCCATAGTTTTTTTTTCACTAATTAAAGCCAAATGGTCAAACCGTTTCAATTGTTCTAATCTGTTTTGATTTACTTATTGTAGAATTTGTAAACTATTGTCTGTACATGACTATGGGGGCAGCCGTCTTCACCGAGCCTCAGCGAAGAGCATGTAGAGATATGTTTTACAGCAGCTTCATAGGCTATTCACACAATGGACAAAAGACTGATGCTCTGTGCAAAGGTCAATGTGCAGGGCGGGGGAGGAGGTGAGTTGTGACTGGTGGGTTCTATATTATTTATATATAGGTGTTACCTATCATTGTAATCCTACCATGTTCTCTAGGAAATGTCAGATTATTATTAGGCTTAGTGGTTAGTGAGAAAACGGCAGGATTCCTTATGATTTTATATAAATGCAGATCAGGGTATTGAAAATAAAAAAACAAAACAGAAATTGTTTAGCTATATGTTACATTAAAAACTTTTTTTTTATAATGGGAGGGGGGGGGGGGGGACTTGTTATTTGTATAGGGCCAACTTATTACACAGCACGTTCCAGTTATTTATTTGTTATCCCCCACCAAGCTGGGTACTCTTTTTACTGACCTTGGAAGGATGGAAGGCTTAGTCTACCCTGAGTTGGCTACATGAACCATTCAGGGATTGAACCCACAACCTTCCGGTCATGAGCAAGAGCTTAGGATGGCATACTGCTGCCGTAACACTCTGTGCGAAATGGCAGTGGTGGATGTTATGTGTGACTACAGTCATTGGAGGCACCAAGACCCATCAATCTCGATGACCTATAGGTTATTTTTGGTGACACACTCCCTTTAAATGGGAGATCAGAGATATATTTTTTGCTAAATGCCAGGAATGCTGTAAATTAAAACGAGATGCTTTAGGCCACTCTCACACATGCGCTTTTTACCGCGGCATTTTGAATGCCGCGGTAATCGCAGTTCAACGCTCCCATTGATTTTAATGGGGCCTCGCAGACCGATGCTCGAATGCACCGTTTTCTAACACCACGACTTTTGAACACTGTTTGCTCTATTTTGGTGTGTTTTTGTGCTTTTTAACTAATCTCATCACCCATCACAATGATGGGGTGTGTTAAAAATAGCGGCACTTTGCCTATGCTATGTGTGAGAGTGGCCTTACTCAGGGGTCCCCAACCACCAATTCGCGGACCGGGGCCGGGCCGTTAGGTGTTTACTGCCGGTCCGCAGCACCTTTGTTCTAAAACACATGTGGCAAACACAAGGCCCGCGGGCCGAATCCGGCCCACTGCCTTGTGCTATGTGGCCCACGGCATGCCGACGCCGCTCACCACTGAAGCGATTACCAGCTGGAGTGCCGCAGCTCCCCGCTGGTAATTGCGCTGTTGCCACTGATCCCAGCGCACACTGACGTCAGTGTGCAGCCAGGATCCTCCTCCCCAAGTCCCCTGGTCATTAGTTCCGCAGGAGAGGACTCAGGGAGGAAGCGTGCTGGGCTACACACTGACGTCAGAGTGCACTTGGGCTCAGCGTGAGAGAGGGAGCGACGCTGACAGGAAGAAAAAGGTAAGTATATGGGTTGGGGGGGGGCTTATTTCTGGGGGGGGGAGGGTGCTTATTAGTGAGGGGTGGGGGCTGCCTATTACTGAGGGGTGGGGGCTGCCTATTACTGGGGGGGTGGTTATTACTGTGGAGGGAGCTGGTTATTACTGGGGGGCTGCTTATTTCAGGGGGGCTGCCTATTACAGGGGGGCTGCCTATTACTGGGGGGGGAGGGGACTGCCTATTACTGGGGGGAGGCAACTGCCTATTACTGTGGGGAGGTATTGCCTATCACTGTGAGGGGGCTGCCTATTACTGTGGGGGTGGCTGCCTATTACTGTGGGGGGGGGTGCCTATTACTGTGGGGGGCTGCCTATTACTGGGGGGAGGGGACTGCTAATTACTGGGGGGAGGGGACTGCCTATTACTGTGGGGGGGGGGATTGCCTATTACTGTGGGGGGGCTGCCTATTACTGGGGGGGGGGGCTGCCTATTACTTGGGGGAGGACTGCCTATTACTGGGGGGGGGGGGGCTGCTTATTACTGGGGGCAGGCTGCTTATTTCTGGGGGGGAGGCTGCTTATTACTGGGGGGGAGGCTGCTTATTACTGGGAGGAGGCTGGTTATTACTGGGGGGGCTGCTTATTACTTGGGGGGAGACTGCGTATTACTGGGGGGGGGCTGCTTATTATTATTACTGAGGTGGGGGCTTATTGTTATTACTGAGGGGGCTTATTATTATTACTGGGGGGTGCTTATAATTATAACATTGCTACGGGGGTTAATATTACTAATTGGGCCACTGTGGGGATCGTTATTTTTACTGGGGCCACTATCAGGGTCACTATTAGGGCTCGTTCACAAGGCGCCTTCTTGAAGCACTGAGGACTGTGGCGCCAAACAAAAGAGCATCCCGCGAGCAGGAGGAAGAGCCGCCTCTGTGCAAGCAGCAGCAGCCGCCGCGCCTGTACACCTGTTAGGACCTAGGTCAGTTTTCAAGGTAATCCTGCCGGGGAGGAGGGGGGAGATAAATTATATGCTGCCCTATGTGTGTGCTGGGGGGGGGGGAGATAAATTATATGCTGCCCTATGTGTGTGCTGGGGGGGGGGGAGATAGATTATATACTGCCCATTGCCCTATGTGTGTGCTGCCAGGCGGGGGTGGGGGTGGGGGGTATATTATACTGTCCTATGTGTGTACTGCCAGGACATTCTAAATGTCATAATTAAAGTATGCACTAAACTCCAACCCCCTTCATAACCCCGCCCCATGTAACCAAAGCCCCGCCCATGTCCCACCCCACCCTGCCAGGCCTTGTAAAAATGGTCTTGCTTGAAGCCGGTCCCTGGTGCCAAAAAGGTTGGGGACCACTGGCCTAACTCACCAGTTTTAAGCCCTTGCCGATCCAGTGCCGCCACTCCAGTCCTCCTCGCTGGGCTTTGGCTAAAGCAGTGCCATGTCCTTATACACTCATGACCGCTATCAGTTTAAACGTGAGCCAATGCCTAAACAACAAGTGCGAATCGTGAGGTCTCACTCGTTCAGTTTCAGCTAGCATAAAAACTAGCATGGGCTTGTGCATTTAACATAGGAATATGAAACACTGAACGATAAGTGCCCGAGGACTGCACCATTCTCAAAACATCGCGCCTGAATACGCCGGCCATTGTTTTGACACAGATGGAAAAGATAGCTTTTGCCCTATCTTTCGACCATGATGAGCTGCCAGCTCCCATACACTTCTATGGCAGCTGCCGGGAAAAGGAATGGGAAGGGAGTTTAGCTGCGGCTAGTGCTGCTGAACCATGTCAGCTGGCTCTATTGAGCCATGCTGACATTTAATCCCGGCCAAAGGAATTCTGGGCTGTAGTGTGTGAAAGAGACCGATCAGTGATAACTTTCTGCAACTTAATTAGGTGTAAATTTAACCTCTTCACAACTCAGATGATAATAGAGTTAGCAGCTGCTTAACAGACAAGGAAGGCCCTAAACAAAATAGAATTAGAAACAGTTTGACAGGTAACAAAATCTTGAATCATCAACGATAACAATGCACCTCGGTGGACTTCCTTGGTCACACCTTGACATTGAAGTTTCACTAGACAGAAGCTTAATTGCTGAGCAGCCTTAGGGCTCTTTCCCACGAGCGGATATACAACGACGGTGTTTTTACGTTTTCACGCCTGCTCCTTATAAGCTCCTGAATGGGTGTTTTTCTGCGATCACAGCCAGCGTTTTCTCATCCATTCACACGACCATGAGTGTCGTTTTTAGCGAAAAAATGCGCCGCACCCAGGAAACCCCTCACTTTGTCACAATCCTCGGGATACCTTCCAGTGCCTATATAGAGACACCTGTGAGCTTTTTGCAGCGTTGGACGCTGCAAAAATGCCTCCCCCTCCCTTTTCTTTCCTTGCTCCCATAGGATTCTTTAGGACCCACAGGTGTATATTGGTAAAAACAGAAAATAGTTCCAAAACTATGTTTTGGCTGTGCGTATATGCGCTGGCCGCACATATGTTCTATTTTTCGCACTGCTGGTGTATTTGTGCGCCGTATATTCGCCCGTGTGAACCGCTGCATTGGAAACCAATGCTTCACATGGGTACCATAAAAGCGCTATTTATATGCGCTCGTGGGAATAGAGCCTTATAGACTAGAAGCAGAAGCCAAGATTTCTTTGGTGAATCCATTTGTCAGGCGAGAATTCAGTCAGCCGATGACTGGAGCGCCTCAACCAGAGGATCTATGATGGAGATTCTTCTAATCTTCTGTCTCATTCCATCAGGTGGAGGGAGATGGAGCAACATGTCCTTGATGGCATTGGATAGACCCAAACGGAGTTAGCTCCTCAGGGTGGAGTTGTTCCATCTGGAGTCTAAAGCCCAGCATGTCAATTCAATGCAATATTCTTCAACAGAGGCAGGGGGAAAGTACTTGATACTCTCAGCACTGGCCAGTGGATCTGTAGGCCCAAAGCAGTAAAGAATGCATCTACTGAACACAGTTACAGGGAATCAGACAGCAACAAGTGAATTTATGGCAAGCTAGACTTGGATGCGGAGTCTAAGGGATTCCCTGCTGTAACCCTCCTTGAGGGTTGGACTTCACTAGTGAAGAATCATCAGGTAACAGTCCCGAAAATAGTCACCAAGTGGGGAGCAAACCTGTGACCACCACTCCATTCACTTTTATCGGAGATAGCTGAATGCATCTCTCATCTATCTCCATAGTCAGTGAATGGAGCGGTGGTCATACAAGTGTACCGCAGCTCCATTCACTAGGTAGACGTTATTCTTATGCTCCATAGGGGTCCCAGCAGTTGGATCCCCAACGCTCCTACATTTCCACGTTGTACACAAGAGAAAAACAATTGCTGTATCCACCATGCTCCATTTCACTGCAGTCCCTGCACAGATGGCTTCCATTGAAGTCAATTGAAGCCGTCCAATCCACGGTCGGGCTGTGGAAAAAGCAGGAGTTTGAAAAAAAAAAATCTGTACTGTACATGTGTGAGGGCGTGTCGACCAGCACAGCAGAAGGCATGTGGCCTAAGGCCTAAAGGACAAAAATCCTTCCTGACTCCAATCTGGCAATCAGGATAATCCTTGGATCACCAATCGCTCCGCTCCCCCCTGCAGCCCACCCGAGCCTGCTCGGATCATTAAGCAGTTGCTCAAGAAGTGCGATGCTCGCTCGAGTAACTGCCTTACCGAGTAGGCTCACTCATCTCTAAAAATAACCCCAATTTTGATAACTTCCCGACAGTCTGAAGTACCCAACAGTCGTGCCATGTAAAGGGGGTGTCATACTAAACAGCCACTCCCCTCCAATATGTGATATGTAGACATGAGCGAGTATACTTGCTAAGGGCAATTGCTCGATCGAACATTGCCCTTAGTGAGTACCTGCCCGCTCGGGAGCAAAGATTTGGCTGCTGGCAGTGGGCGGGGAGCTGTGGGGGAGAGCGGGGAGGAACGGAGTGGAGATCTCTCTCTCCCTCCCGCTCCCCCCTGCTGACTGCCGCAACTCACCTGTCACCCACGCTGGCAGCAGAACTTTTTCTCCCGAGCGGGGAGATACTCGCTAAGGACAATGCTCGATTGAGCAATTGCCCTTAGCAAGTATACTCGCTCATCTCTAGTGATATGTATGTGAGTGGTTGTTCATCAGTATCTTGCACTTGTGCAATGCTCCTCCATATAGTAATCTGCCTGTCTGCATTCTGCAGGGCAGTGATGTTTGTACCTGCCCTTGTATATCTTTATATTAGTCTATAGATAAATATGGCCGCTTGCAGGGGTATTTAAGGTTTATAGTTGCAATCATGGGCGTAACTATAGAGGATGCAGGGGATGCGGTTGCACCCGGGCCCAGGAGCCTTAGGGGGCCCATAAGGCCTCTCTTCTCATATAGGGAGCCCAGTACTATAAATAAAGCATTATAGTTGGGGGCCCTGTTACAGATTTTGCATCGGGCTGAGGTAAAATCACCCGTCCTCACCCGCGGCATGCTCTATTTGCCATGAGCGTACGCGCAGACGGCTTCCATTGCAGTCAATAGAAGCCGTCCGTCACGCTATCTTCCGCTGTAGCACAGCAGCAGATAGTGTGAAACCGCTTCCCCGCCTACCGCCAGCCGCGTCATGTGACGCTGTGGGCGTGTCGTATGACGCGGCCGAAGCATCACGCGGGCCGTAGGACGCCGAATCCGGAGGTAAGTATTGGGGTCTCGGGGGGGGGGGGGGGGGGGGGGGCGCCGCGACAGGCTCCGCACGGAATTCCGTGGCGGAGCTCGTCACGGCCGTGTGAAGCCAGCCTAAAAGTGACCTTATGTTTTACATTTGGAGAAACCACTTGTTATAAGAGTTGTGTTATGTTATTGTAATAGTTTTTACCTTTTTTTTCTAAACAGATGGAACTTTGTAAATTCTGCAAATAAACCTATTTTCTAACTGGGGGGGGGGGGGGGTATAATTTTCATTGCAACTGTATGGTTCTGCTGCAGAAAATGAAAATATTGCAAACCCACTTTTGAGATGTTGCACAGTTTACCAGCTTTTCTTACAGCAGTTTGTCATAAATTTCTCTAGACTTTCATGGTAAGCCGTTGTACTCTGTGACATCGTCTGCTTTATAAACTTCATTTACCTTTCGTTCCTTAGGGCGAAACCCATCCGAATGCAAATAATAGAATTATTCTATGGTAATAGAAAGAGAGCAGCCTGTGCCAAGATGTAGATTTAATTGAGGAAATCTATCGGAAGTGACAAGTCAGATCAGTTACACATTAATGTATACTAGTGCTAAACAATGGTACAATTAATTATGTAATGAGGAAAAGATTAGCTGTGTGGAGGAAGTCTCAAACCTCAAATGTCTTCTTAGGCGAGGGGGGGAGTTCTTAGACAAAAGCAGGAAGAAACAGTCTTCATATTTAAATACCGGTCTCTCTCTAGAATGTTCTTACTTATGCAGAAGTCTGTCTGCCTGTTTATCTCTATGGTATATGTACTAAGGCTTAGTTTATACTGCATGACTGCTCAATAGAGATGAGCGAACGTACTCGGATAAGCACTACTCGTCCGAGTAATGTGCTTTATCCGAGTATCTCTCCGCTCGTCCTGAAAGATTCGGGGCGCTCCGCTGCTGACAGGTGAGTCGCAGCGGGGAGCGGGGCAGAGCGGGCGGGAGAGAAGGAGAGAAAGATCTCCCCTCCGTTCCTCCCCGCTCTCCCCTGCAGCTCCCCGCTCCGCAGCGCGTCCCGAATCTTTCAGGACGAGCAGAGAGGTACTCGGATAAAGCACATTACTCGGACGAGTAGTGCTTATCCGAGTACGTTCGCTCATCTCTACTGCTCAACACATAAGCGCCCTGCATTCGTCCCGACGACTATTGCTCATGTGCTTTACACAGTCCTTCAGCGAATGGAAGTGGAGGGCATCGCAGATCTCCTCCGGCCATCCGCCTCCATTGACTGTGAACAGGTGGGCGTTTAGAGATGAACGACTGCCTGTTTACATTGAGGGCGCTTTCACTCTTACGAGAAAATCGTGCGATTTTCGCTCGCCGCGAGAGTGAGTGAAAAAGCAGAATTATGAAATCAGTGATTTTCAATGGTTTTCTTCACATTTGCGACGTCTTCAATCATGCGATGTTGCGTCAGGTCACGATTTTTTTATCTTCCATGTTTCTCTACAGAGGCTCCTTTTGATCGCATCGCAAAGCTCGAACTTGTGATTGTCGTACGTTTTTATCATTGGAAACTCCTATTGACCTTCGCACTAAAAAATCACGTGAAAAACGTGGGAGAAAATAGAAAGTGGCAGTGAAGTTCTTGCAAAAATAAGCAGCACTGATGCTCAAAAATCGTGGAAAAAAAAGTCGTCATTTTGCCGTGATTTTCTTATCGATATCGCCATGGCCGGTGAGAAGGAGCCCTGAGAGGCTTTACAAGTCACTTTGTTTATAGCTGATTAGAAGAAAAGCAATAAGCCACTTAGGCGTGAATCAGGAATACGTTTTGTGTGTTGCAGATATAAACTCGGCTCTTTCCAGTGATGCTGCGAGGGGAAAAAAATCGCCGCATGCCTTATTTTTTCGTGTTCCCTCAGAACGCATCACCCATTTTTTTAATGGGACCCTCAAACACATTGCACGGCATTCACATACCGTGCGATATGATGTTTTCCATTGAAATCATCGAAAAACACTTGCCGATCCTCTGATCCCCCCACGTGAATGTAGCCTTAGGCTGGGTTCACACAGGCGGAATTGCCGCGATATTTCCGCGCGGAATTTCCGAAGAGCGATTCCGCTTGCGGTTCCTAATCCCGGGATTAGCCACAAGATTTTGCAAAAATCTTGTCCATGCGTTGCGACCAAGCCGTGTGGAAACGGACAGGGCACCCTGTCCACACAAAATCACGCACTATACTGCGTGATCTTGTCGTGTTAATCAATAACACCGAGGGCTAATTAGACTGCCCAGCTGGTTCAGTGACGGTGCGGGTGGGTCACACGCCGATGTGAGCAGCCCAGCAGCGTGGAAAAATACAGTAGAATGCACAGATTAGTGCGCAAAAGCCTATGATAGTGCTCCCTTCGTAGCGCTATTACGTCACACTACCTCAAGCGTATTTATGCATACGCTCATCTGCAGGAGTCCCTAGTGTGGCTTCACATAGGTTTACGCACAACAACGCTCACAATAGTGTGAATTTTTGCACAGTGAGGCTGGGTTCGGACGGGGCGGATTTGCTGTGGAAATTCCGTTCGGAATTTTGCCGCGGCAGATCTGCTTGTGGCCGCTAATCCCGGGATTAGCCAGCCATGTGGATGAGATTTCTCAGAAATCTTGTCCACGCGGGACGGCGAATCCGCAGCGGCAAAGCCGTCAGAAGCCGCCGTCCGCAGCATGTTCATTTTTTTACCTGTTCTGCTGCGGCCACACTCTCCTCTATGGAAGCGCTGCCCGCAGCGGAAGAGCGAGCAGCCAGGCCGCTTCAAAACCCGCGATTAAGTGTCGGGGGCTTTTGAAGCAGCGCTTCTCCCGGCGGAAATCATGTGGTTTTTCGCTGCAGCCAAACCGCGAGATTTCCACGGGGAATCCAGCATGTGAACCCAGGCAGAAGGTCGCGCTATGGTGCGCATTTTATTGTACTTTTTGCACTGCCAGGGACCATGCACATCAGAGCTGTGCAGCCTCTAATTAGTCTCCAGTGTTTTCGATTTCCCCGCAAAATTGTGCAGTTCATTGCGCAATTGTATATGTGTGTGTGTGTGGGGGGGGGGTGCACATTTGCACACCCACATACATTCCTATGGGGTGTTCGGTACGCAAATGTGCACCAAAATAGAGCATGACACTTTTTTTTTTTTGTGCAAAAGGCATACGCAAAAATGAAAGTGGGAGTGAACCCACTGAAAACAATAGGTTCCATTCTCTGTGCAAATATGGCGCTGTAAAGGACGCCTAAGGGGCGTGCAACTCTAATACACTTATCATGTCCGGAGGCCTGCTCTATCTCCCTGCATTATGTGCAGCAGGAGCCCCATAGAAGTTTATGGCAGGTGCACAAATACGCAAGAGGGAGTGTGTGGCACTGCGCAAAACACATGAAAAGAAGACAGCTGGCCCGTAATAGGCTTACATGGCCATTAAATTCTACGGAAAGGGTGCGTCACACGCGAGTCAACGGCCTTGCTTGCAAAAATGACAGTAATATGCTCAGTCACAGGCGCAAGATGCTGATTATGTTGCTCTTCAAATCTCATTCATGCTGCAGCGAGCATATTTGGCCAAACGCCCGTGTGTCTCTGCCCTAAAGGACAACAGACCAAAATGATGGCTGCACTGCGGATGCCATTATCACAGACACATGGATAAAAGAATAACATGTTATCATTTCTAGAAAAATCTAAGTATAGTAGAACAATTATGGCGGACTCAGAAGGGCGTATGGACGCTCGTGTTTGCACGCACAATACGCACAGAGTCCCTATAAAAGTCAATCTGGATGCGCAAATGTACACAAAATACACTGGAGATGTGTGAAACACAGCGTAATTGCGCAGGAATTGGCCGACAGTTGCTTAGACGAATGCACGAGCCCTGAGGTCACCGCTAAGGTCATTAGCGCTCGTGCGGAGCGTTTACATTTGAAGACTTGCCGGCGGCTCGTGGGCTTCTTGTTTGCTTCTCACTCAGCGCTTGACCTTCTATGGTTTGAATGAATTTTGAACGTGTAACTGGGCCTTAAGAAGCAGCCTGCACAATGGATGCAATGTCCCAGCAGGGCGCACTCACACTTCAGTTGGGGCCGTCGGTTATAATTTCACCTCTATGTTCTGTTTTTGAAGCAGAAAAACGGAATTAAAATGTAAATAGTGCGATTGTACATTAATACATGTATTTAAATTGACAACACATTTATATAATTGCCATTAACAAATAATGTGTGGATGAATGAAGGTCAGGAACGCTATCTTTTCTCCTTAGGGAGACAGCACCTAGAAGGAGAGAGTGGGGAGACTTATAAGGCCATTCATGCTCCTCTGGGTATTATGCAATATGGGAGAGGTCTTGTTCCATCTCCCTTATTGGGATGAATGAACACAAGTCCAAGGAATCTCCCCTGCAGATTTCTCTACAGTATGCTGGTCTGTGGTCAGCCTATTTGCACGGGTGTAGTGGAAAATGAGTGCGAATGAGAGGCATGGAGGGAGCGTATGCACCTTGTGGGTGCTGGTGACATCTGCAAGTCAGATACGGAAGCCATTTGAGACAAAAACACTGCCACAGTCTTCCTCAGGGAAGATGATGGAAGAAACATTTTTTCTGAAATATGTTAGTGTTTTTTTTGGCTTGAAACGCTTCTGTACCTGACTTGGTAGCATCACCGGCATTTACCTGGGACATGCATGTAAGCATGCTACTGGACGTTGTGCTGCACATTACTGCAATCATTAGTCTGAAAAATGGGTATGAATAATCATAGACCCTACCCCTCCCCATCAACCCCCCCCCCCCCCCACACACACACACAAAAATTGGGTGGCAGCTGTTCCCCCGGCTACCCCAACACATGAACATTCGGCTTCATATGTTTAGGGCGTTAAAAAGCCACCAGACGGCTTTGGCGGCAGCTTGTCTCCCGGGAATTAAAAGGGTCCAGCGTTGTAATTCAACATTCTTCATTCTTCTGTCCTTAAAAATTGACTTGTTGGGGGGGAAAGTAGAGCTGCCCCCGTACACATTGGAAAGTCATCCGCCTGCCAAACTCAATGGATTCAGACCGACAAGCACTAATGTGCACAGTGACTTTAGACAGTGCAAATGTATGGTCTTTTTTTCACGGGCCAAGGGTCTCGTTTGCCTGATGGAACGAGGTGGTGGCGTCATCACCAGCTCGCCCGCACTCGGGAAGCCTGTTTAGTCTGCGCCATTGTTGCTGAGTCCTTCTGCACTACTCGTTCAGTGTCTCACATTCCTATGAACGATTGGTGTTTAAAGGGCACGTTAAGTACATGAATTGGCGCTGGTTTTTGTGCCGGTTGATATTGAAAAACAAGCGAGAACCTCACGATTTTTGTTCATTGTTCAGCCGTTTGCCCGCGTTTCAGCTGAATGATTATAATCATTCTGTTTCATTCCTTTGAAGGATTTTCTAAACGATAATCTAAATGGGGTATTACACTGGGCAGTCTTAAAATGTGCCAGATTTATCACAGTTCCTCATGCTGGTTGATCAATCTTGTGAACCTTTAGACTCCTTTGTCTAACTTTATACCACCTGTTAGTTGGATCATTCATGCCAGTTTTAACCCTTTGCAATCCAATTTTGGATTCAGGGTTTCCTAGTGGGCTTCCTCTTTCTGTCATTATACAATGGTGCCGTCTGCTGGCTAGAGACAGTACTGCGGTATGGGACATGCTAGAGAGGCCTCCGACAACAGAGCGGCCAGTAATATACAGTAAGAATACCCTGCCGGACGTCTTCTGACATCGGAGCTGTACAGACTTCAATCAGAATGTCTGCAGACGTCAGACAGTGGATTGGAAAGGGTTAAAGGCAAGATTTTGGTCCATTTTTAGCGCATGATGTGCTATTTAAGCCCGGCCTCTTTTCCCGCAAAGCCACACCCCTTGTCAGGCAAGGCGCAAAAAGGACCTAAATGTATAATAGATGCGGTGCAAGGCATGTAAAACTGTTTTTTTGCACACTTTGCAGTAAAAAAAACTCTGACGCACTTCCAATAGCCAATCTTCCCTATTGTATGCATAGTTTACCCGATGGGTAATATAATATTATTAAATGGGTCCCCAAAAACTGCAAAAATCACCCAGTGTAAATCCAGCCTTACATAGATAAATCACTGCTTTTAGGCTCGTGGAAAATACTACACAGTGGTCATTTTTTTTACCGGTTAATATAAATAGAGTTGCCAAAAATGTCATATTACACTTTAGGACTGAGCCAGATTGTAATGGAGCAGACAGAGAACGAGGAGAAAAATTTGTTACACATTGAGTGATTGGCTAATGTTCCTCGCGCAGGCTACTTTATGTGAGTGACTCGCATGGACGACGTTTCAGAAATATTTTTACAATAACTAATTAATTTTCATTTATATATTTTCTTTTTGTCTCTAATGGAATAAAGCCGGCACATGCCAAGTGACATTAGACAGCTCCGATACATTTATATTCTATGAATCGCATTCATGTTTCTTCCCGATATTACATTACAGCCATGTTGGGTTCTATTAAACCGTAACCGACTGTCACTCCTAAGCTGCGGCGGACAGTAACCAAATGCCTATAGTAAAGCCTTGGTTTTTAATTAAACAATAACATTGAATTCATCATTTAGCAATAGGAGGATCAAGCGGTTCAAACTCTAATAAAATTACAGTTTACATCTCACCTATCCATATAGTCGGCTTTTGTAGATCTAAATCTCTTAAAGAGAATAGTCTGACTTACATAACTCATTTTCAATTAACCTATTTCGAGTTAAAGCTGTAAACCGTTGATAGCTTTACTTTAGGATAGTAGATCAATGGTGTTTAACCCCTGCCGATCAGCTGTCTGCCAGTCTGGTACACTCATGCATGGAGCTGATTTCGGCAGGAAGCAAACAGCTCTGTTCCTTTTACAGTGGTCCAACTTGGTATTACACACAAAGTTTCTATTCACTTCAATGGAAACTTTGCCTGCAATACCAAGCCTCACCATTGCAGTGGTAATGGAGCAGTCTGCTTCCTGTAGAAATCAACTCAATACACAATAGTCCAGCAAGCAGATGATCAATGGGGATCCTAAGCAGCATACCCCTTCTGATCTTCTTTTGGTGACCTTTCCTGCTAGCAGGCTTTCAGTAGTTTACAACTGGACAACTCCTTTACTAGATGAAAGTAGAGATTCAGAGATTCTGGCTGATCAATGTTTAAAGGGGCCTTGTGTGGCGCAAAGTGGTGCAGAATGCAGCCCTAAGCTCTCACTCATGACCTGAAGGTTGTGACTGGATTTAGCTGATTATGCGATACACTTGCAGATTAATAGCAAGAACTCTGCTATCTGCCAAAATTGATTGCTCATGTCAATCTTGTGGCCAATGGGTGCCAAAATTGGCCATTTCAAGCACTTTTAATCACTTGTAAATGGCCAGGTCTAATTGAAATGGAAAGCAGTGATAAACAGTTCGTCTCTGACTGGAGGACTCGTCCTATCTGTGCATTGCATGAACAGTTCATCGATTTCAATATGACATCATGCAATACTTCATTTCACCTGTGGGGAAGCTGCAGGAAGACTGAACACTTCCAGCAGCTTGTAGATGCAGATGAGAACCTATGACTATGCTCAGGTGGAAAGAGTCATTACTTGTCCATAATTGTCTTTGGCAGAATTAGGAGAACGGTATTTTTCATTTTAAAGCCTATATATTCAATGAAATGTGAATTATGGGTAACAATCATCTATAATTCCAGCACTAAATATTTTCACATAGCTATAGCCGTACAACGTCTCCTGTGATAGGACCTTTTCCTTGACATCTGTCAATTACCAACTTTCGAAAGCCTTATTTCCTACAAAAACAGTTACGAAATGGCGTTTTGGGTTTCCCAATAATTATATAATTGGACAGAGTCATAGGGGAAGAGGTGGCAGTGATTTTATCCTCTATCACCTGCAAGTTTTACCTTCTAGTTATCTTTACACGAAGTCAAGGGAAGGAAGTCAGAACCTCAGTTAAATCATCGAACATTTTGTCCCATAAGGGGAAAGAGAAATTCCTTCGTAATTCTATAATGGCAGTCGGATTTTGTCCTCCAGCAACGTACTTCCTACACTTAAATTAATTGCTGTGGATTAGGAGTCCAACGTGGGTCTCCTGACACTGTCCCACCTCTACTGGATTCACTACCCGAACAATGAGGTACACAAATCTGACAGATGGAAGCCACGTATGAATGACATAATGAGGTTAAACATGGAGCCATGATAGTTTTATTACATCGCAACCTATAGGAAGAAAGCCAATGTTTTTGTAACTATTAAACATGATAGATACTAGGACAAATCATTGGTAATAATGCCATATATTAATAAATTAATTTGGTTAGTACTCATAAATATCCTGATGGTGTTATGTTTAGGGAACTGAAACTATATAACAAATGTCCATTGTCTTGAAATCAATCACTATAAATGGTCCAAAAGACCTAATGGTCCTCCTAAGTAAGCTTGCTACATATATGGATTAGAGCAGTGTTCCTCAACTCCAGTCCTCAGGGACCGCCAACAGGTCACGTTTTCAGGATTTCCTCAGTGTTGCACAGGTGTACTTACCATAGGATATCCTGAAAACATGACCTGTTGGTGGTCCCTGAGGACTGGAGTTGGGGACCCCTGGATTAGAGGAATGTAACAAGGGGTATTGAACCGCCACTATTGTGATGTGAAGTACTTGACGTGTGTTAGTGCTCTGCTTCGAGCGCACTGCTCCTACAGAGAATTTGAGGTTGGGCTATATGGCCATAAAGTATCATGTATGTAGTGGTAATGGTGCAGATCATCTATTACAGGGGAATGAGTACTCAAAAATGATACATTTGCTTAACCCTTTAAGGACCAGACACTTTTTAGGGATTTTACTAGAGTTGAGCGAACGTACTCTGCCCAGCTTGATGCTCGTTTGAGTATCAGCATACTCGATGGTGCTTGTTACTTGAATGAGCATCATACTGTATTCGACCCCGCCCCAGTTTTTGGCTCCTTCCCGCTGTGACGTGCCTGTTTTGGCTCCTCCCCGCCGCAACACAGCACGTGCGTCAATGGCAAATGTTTTGGTAGGTGTGGGGGTGGGGGGAGAGAGAGAGAGAGAGAGAGAGAGAGAGAGAGAGAGAGAGAGAGAGAGAGAGAGAGAGAGAAAGAGAAAACGAACCTAGAAAAAAAAAGCTCAGCACCCGGCGTCCCACATACAAAAATGCTCAAGTTTCCCATTGTAGCCAATGGGGTTCGTTACTCGAGTAAAGCTCTCGAATTCTACAAAAAGCGACTTGCATAGCGCGGACCCGAGCATTTGAGTGCTCACTCATCTCTAGATTTTACCCATGTGGTGGTTTTACTGTCCTATTTTATTTCAGCTACTGAAATTTTGCGGCTTTTTTCCCCATTATATATAGGGCTATTTATTTATAACTCCTTTCACTGACTTTCCCCCCCACCCTTTTTTTTAGTTTTATTAGGGGTAAAAGGGTAAAAAAAATCTTTTAACAGCTGTTTATTTTTTAAAATTTATATATTTATGCTAAAATAAAGTATAGGAACGGGTTCCTCATTTTGTTTTGGACATTTTGATATATAATTTGTATAGTCTTGGATTACAGGGTGCATATGGCGACGGTTTAGGTTGGCATTGGCGGTGGGTCATTTTCTTTTTATATATATATTTTTTATTTTATTTTGTAATTTGTTTGCATATTTTTGTAACAATTTTTTAACCATCCTTAATCCCTCATGACATCATATAAGACTGGGGGTCATTCACATTGTCTTCTTTTCTTTTTTATTTCACACTTTTCCATTGTGGCTGGGGCATCCATAGGAGCTGCATCCATAGTAATCCCAGTTACTGAGCAAAACATCCCCCTGTAGTGGCAGTACTCACTAACAGAGCTGATCAGGGTCTGCTGGGACCCTGTAGCTCTGCTGTGCCAGGGGAAAAACGGCTTTAAAGGGGTTGTCCCGCGGCAGCAAGTGGGTCTATACACTTCTGTATGGCCATATTAATGCACTTTGTAATATACATTGTGCATTAATTATGAGCCATACAGAAGTTATAAAAAGTTTTTTACTTACCTGCTCCGTTGCTAGCGTCCTCGTCTCCATGGTGCCGACTAATTTTCGCCCTCCGATGGCCAAATTAGCCGCGCTTGCGCAGTCCAGGTCTTCTCCTGTTCTCTATGGGGCTCCGTGTAGCTCTGTGTAGCTCCGCCCCGTCACGTGCCGATTCCAGCCAATCAGGAGGCTGGAATCGGCAATGGACCGCACAGAAGAGCTGCGGTCCACGGAGGCAGAGGATCCCGGCGGCCATCTTCACAGGTAAGTATAGAAGTCACCGGAGCGCGGGGATTAAGGTAAGCGCTCCGGTGAGCTTTCTGTACGTCCCTGCATCTGGGTTGTCTCGCGCCGAACGGGGGGGGGGGGGGGGGGGTTGAAAAAAAAAAAAAAAACGTTTCGGCGCGGGACAACCCCTTTAAGTATTGCAAACCCCCCCCCAAAAAAAAAAAAAAAAACCCTACACATTATTGAATAATTGATAGTGTTACATCCATAACAACCCATACTAAGGCTGGGTTCACACACAGCTGATTCCCGGCGGAAATATTTTTTTCGCTGTGGCTAAACCGCGACATTTCCGCCGCTGCTTTGAAGCAGCCCGGCCGCTCGCTCTTCCGCTGCGGCCGCCGCTCCCATAGAGGAGAGCTGCAGCGGAAATAAAAAAAAAATAGACATGCTGCATTCGGCAGTTTCTGCCTGCTTTACCGCAGCGGACTGGCCGTGCCGTGTGGACGAGATTTCTGAGAAATCTCGTCCACATGGCTGGCTAATCCCGAGATTAGCAGCCGCATGCGGATTTGCGGTGGCGAGATTCCGCACGGAATTTCCGTGGCAAATCCGCCCCGTGTGAACCCATACTAATATTACATTATTTACTAAACACAGAAAGTTCCCCAAAATAGCAATTTTTTACTCATCTTGCTTTCCCTAAACAGGAAATAAAAATAATTAAAAAAAAGCTGTATATACCTCAAAACAGTACCAGCAAGGACTACAAGTGGAGATGAGCGAGCACGCTCGGTAAGGTCAGTAACGAGCCTCGCTCATCTTGAGTAACTGCCTTCTCCTCCGAGCGTGTTCGGGAAGGGGGGGGGGGGGGCAGGGTGTGGCGGGGGGGGGGGGGGGAGGAAAGTGGAGGGGAGAGTGAGAGAGATCTCTCCCCCCCCCTTGCTACCCTCCGCCACCCCCCACCCCCCAAGCACGCTTGGAGGAGAAGGCAGTTACTCGAGATGAGTGAGGCTCGTTACTGACCTTACCGAGCGTGCTCGCTCATCTCTAACTACAAGTCATCCCACAAAGAACTGGCCTGATAGAGCTCTGTTGACTGAAAACTAAAACTGCTCCGGTCCTGGAATGTGGCACAACACAGAAAGTATTTTAGTAAAATCTAAATGTTTCTGTTGCACAAAAGTGATAAAACATAATAACACCTCTGTAAATTTGGTCTTGTCATAATGGTAATGACCTGTAGAATAAAGGAGACGTAATATTTATATCACACTGTGAATGCCATAAAAATAAATGACAAATAAACAATGGGGAAATTGCTTTTTTCCATTGCCTCCAGCAAAATAAAATAATAAACGTTTTTTAACACCTTACATGTATCTGTTATTGGATACCATGAAAACTAGAACTCGTACTGAAAAAAAGGTGTCATACAGCTACATTGATGGAAAACCAAAAGCTATGACCACTGGAACACAAAAGGGGTTTTGATTTATTGGCTCTCAAGGCTAAATTTAGTTATGTCACTAAGGTCAGTTTCACACAGGCCTAAGCGCATTTACACGTGTATTTTGTCTCTAGGTCATGCAAACTCGTAGGCTGTCGAAGTTGGAGTCCCAGATGGTCCCATACATGTTCTATTGGTGGTAAATCTGGTGGAAGAGTGACAATGTTGTGGAGGCATTCTTGCTGTCACCCGCTTGCTGTGCTCGACTGAGCATTATCCTGCTGGAAAATGCCTCTTGGTTGCCGCCCTGAGAGGAACACGACTCCAATTGGCTTGATAAAGACCACAGCAGCGGTTGAAACGTTGCAGTATGCAGTGCACCCAATAAAGTTGATTTCTTCACAGATTGAGATTCACTCATACTCTTAGCACCCCGTTTGGTGCTCATTATAATCATATTACTCTCTGCGATGATGTCAGATTGAGAAGTTTAGGTCCCAGGATTGAGCGCGGATAGGATACGTATTTACAGCTTCCCTCAGTTGATGTTCTGTTGTTCTGCTGACACTTTTTTGTTCTTTTGACCGAAATCAAATTAAGTGCCCCTTTAACCAGAACCTCTCTCTCCCGCCTCCAAGACTTCTCCAGAGCAGCACCAGTCCTCTGGAACGCACTGCGCAAAACCATCCGGGCAATCCCTGACTCACAAAACTTCAGGCGTGCTCTAAAAACTCTCTTCTTCAGGGAGGTGTACTACATCTCCTAAGCCGAACCCCTCTGTACCCCTCTGATAACATGCTCCCTATCCTACCGACTGCAATCCCTGCTAGCCGTAATCAACCGCCCCCTGCAGTCACACCGATTCAGCCATCACACAGCTCAAGTCTGACCATTGTCTATGTGTATAGCATCCCTCACTCTCCACCTCGCCATACCGTGCACATCTCCAGCCCTTTACCTTCTGTATCACCCCATTATTTGTAGCATGTAAGCTCATTGGAGCAGGACCCTCACCCCTACTGACTCTATCAACTGATTACTTCATGTAACCGTTGTCTTGTGTTATTTCCCCAGTATTGTAAGCGCTGCGGAATATGTTGGCGCTATATAAATAAATAATCTTATTATACACCTGCAGCCTGGAATTCCTTCGGCATGGCTTCTATTATTTAAATAGAGACAGCTGACACAGTTTAACAGCGTAGCCACTGCTAAACTCCCTCCCTCTCCATATGCTGGCAGCTCCCATAGAAGCTTATGGGAGCTGCCTGCTGATCGCGGCCAAAAGATGGGGCATGACCTATCTTTTCCAGCCACTTCAAAACATTGGCCGGCGTATTAGGCTGCAATGTCCTATTATCGTGGCTGCAGTGTTTTTACGGTAAAACGCTCATGTGAATGAGGCCTTAGATTCATAGTATGTGCCTTCTAGGAGAAATGAAGGCTGTATTCACGTGGACGGGTGCAATATTGGTTTGAGAAAATTGGTCATATATCGCACTTGCTTACCTGAAATTTTAACACAATTTTCAAGTATGTGATGAATTTTGCGTGAAAAACGTGCAATACGCATCAGGTTTATTTGCCTTTTAGTTTTTCATGTGTGTTTTGAATGCAAGTTGTTCGAATAGTTAAAATGCAAAAAAAAAAAAACATTGTCACCGCATTGACATGCCAGTGGGATGTGTTTTTTTTTTTGGTTTTTTTTGCTGCCCTAGGAAATAAAGGGCGATTCTCGCAAGGCAGTTGGCCACATATAGGACGCGCTGTGATTTTTCGATCTCGGACTATTGATGTGAGTGAAAAATCGCTCATGTAAATGAACCCATTGAAAATAATAGATTTTATTCACAGGCGACTTCTGTTTATATTGTAACTCCCATGAAAACCACCTGTAATGTTAAAATACTGGAGCTGAACTAAATATTACTTGTGGCCAATATGAAATGTATAAAACCTCCTTTCTAGACCTGGTAATAGTCCTAGCAGATTAGTGCTGCAATTAGCCTTACAATGTGGGTGTTTGTCTTCACTGTTTGTTTTATCCCAGTCTAATTGTTGCAAAGTGAATTAGAATTTAAAGAGTTACAAGAGGAAATGGCATTTATCCACGTAAATGCAGAACCCGCTGCTCACACATGGGAGGGAGTGCCACCTCTGTAGGTACATGTCATGAGGTCAGTATCTTAACTGTAAGGCCTCGGCCGGCTCCATTGAATTCAATGGGCGAACATCGTTCTCCTCTGCCACAGCTGTGCCACAGCTGTGGCAGAGCATAGCGGGCTGTGTGGGGCGGTTTCACTGAAAACGCTGCTAGGTGCAGCCTTTTCAGTGAAATCGTCGGCCCCGGTCACGCGATTTGCGGATGCGCATCTGTTATGCGATCCGCAAATCGCGGGAAAAAACGCCCGTGTGACTGAGGCCTCAGGCTGGGTTCACACGGGATGGATTTGCCGCGGAAATTTCATGCGGAATGTCGCCGCGGCAAATCCGCATGCGGCCGCTAATCCCAGGATTAGCCAGCCATGTGGACGAGATTTCTCAGAAATCTCGTCCACACGGGACGGCAATTCCACAGCAACTAAGCTGGCAAAAGCCGCTGCTGCAGTGCAGATTTGCCGAACGCAGCATGTCTATTTTTTTTCCCGCTGCGGCCGCGCTCTCCTCTATGGTAACACCGGCCGCAACGGAAGAGCAAGCGGCCGGGCCGCTTCAAAGCCGCCGCGGCTTTTTCCGCGGCGGTTCTCCCGGTGGAAATGTCACAGTTTTTGCTGCGGCCAAACCATGAGATTTCCGTCTGGAATCTGCCCCATGTGAACCCAGCGTAAGCATTTTCTGAGTACTTATCCATAATTAGGGAGCGCCGACTGTTTTGGGATAGACAACTGTGGTCTTCATGGGTATCATCCTGCCGTAATCGTCAATTCCCTTCTCTGATTGGAAATTAAGTATATAACACTAACAAACATGAAGTTCATCTCTAAAGTAGAAGAAGACACATTATATGAGAACCCTCCTCCCCATGAGCCCCAGGTCAGCAGACCCCCAGATGGCTCCTGTCAATATTATACTGAATATCCTCATAATCAATGGATGCATTAAAGAGGTATTCCCAAAATTGACTTTTATCGCCTATCCACATGATAGGGGAACTTGTCACAGAAGCAGATTAAGTCTAAGTATCAGAAGATACCACGGGGCTTTTTATTTTCTTGATCTAGGACTCTCTGGACAGGACGCTTGCCATTTACCTAGGAGATTAGATACTAAAAATCTTCCTCTATTGAGGGCACCTGAGGTTAGTTTAGCTAGTTAACCTGCAGGTTACTGAACTATAGGCTAGGGCCTCTGGCTGAAGGCGGCTCCTGTCTATGACCCTAATTTTAGGTGGTAAGGTCTCCTGTAAGGCCTAGTTATACTGATATCATCTAAGACCCACGAAAGAGGAAATTGCTTTTGATGTTACTTTGTCTGAGTGTTTGTATTGTTTATTGACGTCCCGTCTTTAGGGTATCTAGCCCCCAGTTGTGACAGTGCGCCTACCACGTGCCACCTCTGCCCTGAATGTGCGTGTTTTTAGGTATTTATCCTAACAAAAGTTAGTTTTTATATTTAGGTCTACTCTGTGAAGGGGGATCCTCATGATAGGTGATAACTAGAGATGAGCGAGCATACTTGCTAAGGCAAACTACTCGAGCGAGTAGTGCCTTATGCGAGTAACTGCCCGCTCGTCTCTAAAGAGTCAGGTGCCGGCGGGGGAGAGCATGGAGGAACGGGGGGTAGATCTCTCTCTCACTCTCTCCCTCCCACTCCCCCTGCTCACTCCCGCAACTCACCACTCTCCCCCGCGGGCACCCGAATCTTTAGAGACGAGCGGGCAGGTACTCGCATAAGGCACTACTCGCTCGAGTAGTTTGCCTTAGCGAGTACGCTCGCTCATCTCTAGTGATAACATTCTGATCACTGCTGAGACGCCCACCTATCCTGAGAACGAGGGTTATATGTTCCCCTCTCCTCCTCACTGCGGGCTCACTGCATCAATCAATGGTCAGGGGAAGATTGAATGGAGCGACGGTTGCTCATGAATGGTGCCACTCTGTCCATCTTCAATGCGTCTGCTGGAGATAGTCAGAGCGCTTGTACTCGGGTATTTCCAAAACACCAATTTAAATTGATGGAGTTTTTGCACGCATGCTCGACTGCCACTCCATTTAATTCCCACGTCACTGCAGGTGGGTGCAGTGAGCCCACAATGAGGAGGAGAGACCCCCCCAACCACCACTGATCGCAAGAACAGGGTCCTATGTCCCCTCTCTCCTATGGATAGGGGATAAAAGTCCATTTTGAAATAACCCCTTTAAATTAAGAAAGGCTATTACAATAACATGTTGAAGGGAATATTTCAACAGAAAGTTACATATAATATTGGGTGTTAAAGTATTCCAGCTCTTCTTTCGTGGCGAACTTCCAAAAGGATACAAGACCGTATCATTCTGCCTGCCGCAGAACGAAGAGATGAGCCGTCTCCACAGAAAGTAGGAGAAAACTCAACATCAATAAACTCATAGAACTCTCCTTCCACCCGACCATGCCCTCTTATGGTCTTATCTCTCTGTGATGCAGATATTTGCTAATGTACCTTATGACTGTCTTTGTCCTCTCTGTTAACTAATAACAAAAATGTCAATAAAAAATTGATTTTCAAAAAAAAAAAAAGTATCCCAGTTCTCACTCTGGCCGCTAGAGTACATAAAATAGGCCGAAACTTATACTTTTCTGCAGTTTACTTGTGAACTTTGCTGTGCAGACTGAGACAGAATCAGCAGAGGTCAGTAAACTTTTTGACAGTTTTATTTTCCTACTAGTCTAGATAAAGCAGAGTAGGTAGTAATACTATGCACTTGTAGAGTTGGAGAGAGACCCTCTGGACTGTTACGACACTTTACATGGTTTGTAGAGTTGTGTTGTGGCTGCCAGCTGCATTTGGTAACACTCTCTTTCCCACCTCCCCACATCCATAAACAACCTCTTGGTCTATGTGGCAAATGTTGCACTATTCCCCTGGCTGATGCCTCTGCCTGTAGGGCACCCATGCATACTTGGCTCACCTCCTAAAGGGCCAGCATGTGCATCCAGCTTTCCTATTCCTGGCCTATCCCAGTCAGCCTAGGTTATTAAGGCATCTCCCCCCACTTGTAGTACCTGATCAATACGTTCCTAGTAATCCAGAGAAGGTATTTTTGAATCGGCTTGTTTGACCCTCAGTCTGTATATACAGCTTTCATGAACTCGGCCTACCCCAAACCTGTCCTCTGACTACATTGTGCCTGATTGCCACCTGTTCTGACCTTCTGACTGATTACCATAATGCTTGAATTCAGACTGTCTTGACCACAGCCTGTTACACTGACTACATCTTTCCCTGTTCCATTGGTAACACACGTTGCGCCTTTTAACCAGTCCATGTCAGCTGTCACTAAACTGAGACTACTTTTGGAGAAATAACCTGGAGGTTCTTTGCAGCAAAGATCAGATTCCTCTAAAATAGGGGTTAAAAGGCGACAACTCTTAGAGCAGCCCAAAGCCAAATTGGCGAGTGGTGCAGTGAGTCCACTTCCACTGTGTTACATGTTGAACTATGTCAACTTTTATCTCATGTATATGGCCATCTTAAAGGGATTATACAAGATTAGAAAGGTATATCTGCTATCTTCCAGTACGCAAATGGAAGATGATACAATGCATCTGTAGCGCCATCTACAGGAAAGCAGCTTCCCTATAAGTGAATGTCAGACCTTCTAACAGGCTTTGTTACAACAACTGTGAATATAAGCCAAAGCCAGAATCAAAGTCAATCTTCTCCAGGAAAAGATAACCATGTACAGACAGCTGTTTCAGGGGGTTTGCCCCTTGTGTACATCAAGTTTACTGGCTACCTGGGTGAGAAGCCTATGACATGGGTTGGGAAGGGTATAGCTGTTCCCTGTGTAGAGCACATAGAAGGTATGAGGAGACCTATAATTTCTCTGTGAAATTTAGCACACAATTGGGAGATGGTACAATGCCTCTACCAGAGGCGTAACTTGAAGCTCCCGAGTCCCGATGCAAAACTTGTAACAGGGCCCCCAACTATAATGCTTTATTCCTAGTACTCGGTGATCTATATGGAGAAGAGAGGCCTTATGGGCCCCCTAAGGCTCCTGGGCCCGGGTGCAACCACATCCCCTGCATCCTCTATAGTTACGCCCTTGGCCTCTACAGCACCTTCCAATGCATAGTGTTGCAAAGGCATTGCAACATCTCCCATTTGCATACTCAATTTCCCAGAGTAGCATGCATACCCTTTTAAGTCTCCTCACCCCTTCTAGGTGCTCTCCACAAGGAGAAACTCTACCCTTTCTAACCTTTTCCTTTTTTCCAGAAACAGCATCTCATTGCCTATTGGGTTTCATCTGGTATTGCAGTTCATATCCATTGCAGTGAACTTTAAAAAAAAGGCGGCCATGTTTTTCTAATTCTGGACAACCCCTTATTATTCATTTTGCTTGACCTCCTTCCTGACTAGCCCCTTGGAAGGTTATTTTACTGGATGGACTTATTGACTTTCATCATGCAGATGTCCTAATCTAAAGAAACATGATTGGGTTCCTAACGATGACTTCATTGACCTTCAAAAACATTAAAAAATACATTCATGTTTTGCTCTCCGGCCTACAGTATAAGGATTACACCATAGTAGCTCTCAGTGTTTCGGATAATATCCTTTTCTCTTCCAAAGGCCAAAACATTTAAAAACTTAACACTTTAGCCATTCACTGAGCCTGTTGTTAAGAAACAGAACAGTACAAATACTGTCGAACATTTTCCTTTGCCTCTGGGATTCGTATTTGAAAAAAAGCCGTGTTTGCTCTGTTGTTTGGCAATGCTACCTTAGCACAACATCTGCAAGTCCTTTAAAGAGCTGAAGCATTTTACTGTTATTCTACCATATAAACATAACTAGGGCTGCACTGCAATTTGCTGCGTTTTGGCTTTCTATTATGACACCATGGGTCCGTCAATCAGGAAATTTTATATTATTTTATTTTCGACCCCTTTTATCCACTTTCAACCTCAGAACAAGCCAACGGCGTTTAATGATTCAGTGTTTGGAGCAGCACAATATCCCTCGCTTTTGGACAATGATTAATACGGCTCATGTCACTTTTCAATCTCACTAACAAGCAAGAACACAAATCATTGTTGGAATTTTATGGGTGAATACTTATAATAGCATTTCCTGTCAATAAAGCTGAAAGGCTCGAACCTTTCCAAGTCTTAAAATTATAATGGAGCTTTTTCCCCTCAAGAGATGAATAAGCCAAAAAATTCTACATTACTCTACTTACCTCATGAATACAATGACTTGAAAGTTATGGGGGACCTCGTTTCAAAATTGTTGTCTCTGGGTTAATCTCCGAGGATCTCATTTTAACACAAATGGAACTTTTATATTATTTTTTAACATTTTTATTATTTGGAGTTTGCGTGAAACTGGGGTTGTTTTTTATTTGCTGTGTAGAATATTAAAAAAAAACACATATTTTAATAGCTTTTCTTCTAGAAAGAAGTACGATAACGAACCCTCATATAGCCTATTGGCAACTTCGTAATACTTTTTTTTTGGTCTTTATTGACAATGAGGGCACTTAATAGGGGTTCAATCTTCCTGTCTCTTCATAAATAATGGAAAGATCGTTTATGGAGATGGAAAATATAACTCCAAAAAGCCATTGTTGTCGAAAATAGTTTAAACTTCGAGAACAATTAGATTGAAGATAATTGGAATATATTGTATCAGCCAATCTAGATTAGTTTTATCAAGCCTATCCTTTGACTTTGCAAACAGATGCCCATATTTTATTTTGGTTCCCTTTTAAGTAGTGATGAGCGGAACTCTGAAAATGTTGGTTTGGCCGGTCTGAATTAGTGAAAACTAAACCCGAAGTTCAGCAAACCCCCTAAAACTGGTGAATAACAGTGTCTAAGAGCCATAAAGCACTGTATAGCACTCTGAGAGCGTTCAGGACTAGTAGTGAGCGAATCGAACCAATAGGATGCTGTTTCGAGTAGAACTTTGCTAAAAGCTGAGTTTGGGTTTGTGCCAAACCAAACTTTTAGCAAAGTTTGACCAGAAACAGAGTTCTACTGGTTTGGTTCGCTCTACATTACTTTTAAGTAGACTTGACTCATTGGAAAAGATAATTAATTATACTTGAGAAAGCTGAAGAAAAAAGAGGCAGCAAAAAGGTAGATGGACTTAACGTGGACATACATAAAAGATGTGTATCGGCCAAACCCATGGGTCTAGCAGACCTAGGGTGTATGGGGGCATCTTCACTCTCCCCTGTTGGCAGGAGTTACAAGATAAGGATCAGGCAGTTGGATCCCCTCTCTACATTCGGAACATGTAGACCCTCAGTCATGGCAAGCATGGATGTGTATGGTGTCGTCAAGGGGAGATAACAAGCAGACATCTACCTAATAAGTATGAGCAGTCTTAGTTTTGATTTTCTTAGGGCTTAGTCAGACGGGCGTTTTTTTGCCGCGATTTGCGCATGCGCATGCGTCCGGCGATTTTTTAAAACCATTGCTTTGCAATGGTATCGGACACATGAGCGCTTTTTATGCGCTCGTCCGAAAAATTATAGAACAAAAAATCGCAGATCGCACCTACGTGCGATCTGCGATTCCTGTTCTCTTCTCTATATGCGCTCAATGGGGCCGGCGGCAGCAGCGCCGACCCCATTGAGAACATATAGAAGACAAATCATTCTTCTCTGCCACAGCTGTAACAGCTGTGGCAGAGAAGAACGATGTTTGCCCATTGAATTCAATGGAGCGGCAATACAGCCGCTCCATTGAAAGCAATGGGCTGCCGGCGTGCGCGGGGTTAATTGTCGGGAAGGGGTTAAATATATAAACCCTTCCCTGCAATTCATGCTAAAATGTGTTAAAATAAAAAAAAATTGTATACTCACCTTTCCGCTGCAGCCGGAGTCCAGCCGCGGCCGCTGTCAGTTCTCCTGAACTGCTTCTCGGCACTATTCAGCCGGCGGGGCTTTAAAATCCCCGCCTGCTGAATGATCTGCTCTGATTGGTCACAGCCTGACCAATCAGAGGCCGGTTTCACTCACACACCCATTCATGAATTCATGAATGGGTGAGTGACTGCTGCCTCTCAGCGCTGAGCCAATCAGGGGCAGGTCTGACTCACATCCATTCATGAATTCATGAATGGGTGTGAGTGAGGCATGCCTCTGATTGGCTCAGCGCTGAGCCAATCAGGGGGCAGGTCTGACTCACACCCCCTTCACACCCACTGCAGGACGGCTGCCCGGAGCTGCAGGCAGAAGGTGAGAATGCAATTTTTTTTTATTTTAACACATTTTAGGATGGATTGCAGGTAAGGGCTTATATATTTAAGCCCTTACCGACAATTCATCCCGGGCTCGCCCGCAGCGCATTGCTTTCAATGGAGACGGCTGTATTGCCGTCTCCATTGAATGCAATGCGCTGGACAGCTCCGGCCCGTTTCTAATGAAACGCGGCTAGGAGCAGATTTTCGGGCGATTTGCGGGCGACTTGCGCGCACCGGTCACGCGATTTGCGGATGCGCATCCGTCATGCGATCCGCAAATCGCGGCAAAAAACGCCCGTCTGACTAAGGCCTTACATTGCTTCTATATAACTAGAATCCATCATGGTTTAGAGACACAAAACTTCTGATGATCTTTTGAAACTTGTCGTAAGGAATCTTTTCATTGATTATAAGTAGATTATAAGTAGAGGAAAGGATTCAAGTTTAGGTTGGGTTCCACTTCCCATATATCTAGTAGTCCAGCTTTTTTTCCTTCGGTGAAATGCTGGAGGGAAACTGATGCCAACACTGATCCCATAGTTTTCCATACAGCATTAATGTCCAGCTATGCTCGGCTGTGGACGTTGGACCGATGCAAAATGTACATCAAAATCTGGCATAAAAATACTAACTGGACACAACTGATTTATAAGAACCAAGCTTTAGAAGTCTCCAGTAGTGCACAAGTAGTAATTTGCTGAAATGAGAATTAAGATTTTCATGTCACCATAAACATTTATAAACAGTATTATGACTCCATCCAACAAACTTAACCCACACAATACTTAACTAAATTTTTCCATTTAGTGCAATAATATTGCTGACCCCAAAGAAGCTATGAAACCCACAAAGTGAGCAGGGAGCAAGTCAGAGTATGGAGTTGATCAGAGGAGCAGCATGTGCATGTTTCATCTTAGTCACAAGTGCAATGAACGAAACGTGCTCCCATACATTCCTTATAGAGAAAGAGAGAGAGAGAGCAAAGCCAAGCATAGAAAACAGAAGCCAATTGTATTGGAGAGGTGTCTGGAGCCCCTGCCATTGCCAAATATCAGAGATGAGTTTGATAACCGATGTGTGTGAGTTTTGTCGCTTACAACAGTACACCTGGGTATCATTTAGTGCAGCTACAGCAAAAGAGATATGGTTATTAATCTTGGAGAGAGAGAATTCATAACTGGAGCGAAAGTGAGGAACTAGTGAGAGTTTGTCAGATAGAAAGCCAGTAGGCTGGAGTGGAGAATAGAACCAGTTTGAGTGCTGAGGGGCCTACCCTAAAAAGTGCACCTCCTGGTTTGAACTAACTTTTGCTGCAATAAAGTTATGTTGAAGCAAAGAATGCGGAGTAAGAGATGTTTAGTTCCAGTGTCTAAGATGATTCCATGGCAGCTGACAGACTAACTGTTCTGGGCTGAATACTCCTCAGTGCAGTTGAAGATGGGCCAAATGAAGCTGGGAAAGCCCAAAGCTTGAGTACATCAGTCCTGATTAGAGATGAGCGAGCATACTCGATAAGGCAAACTACTCGAGCGAGTAGTGCCTTATTCGAGTACCTGCCCGCTCGTCTCTAAAGATTCGGGTGCTGGCAGGGGGCGGGGAGCGGGGAGGAACGGAGGAGAGATCTCTCTCTCCCTCTCTCCCCTCCCCCCCTACTCCCCCCTGCTCACCGCCGCAACTCACCTGTCACCCGCGCCGGCAGCCGAATCTTCAGAGACGAGCAGGCAGGTACTCGACTAAGGCACTACTCGCTCAAGGAGTTTGCCTTATCGAGTATGCTTGCTCATCTCTAGTCCTGATTATTCAGAGAATCCCGTGTATTATCAACTGGTTTCAGACCTAGCCATCGGTACTAGAATAACTGTGAGACCTCTATGCCATCAAACAAATACTAAGCCCAGTACAGGTTCGAAGATTCCAGCCAACCAAGAACAGGGAGGTTCCACCAGTGTCCGTGCCTCTAAGTACAAGTCTAGAGGTACTCTAGCTCTGTGCTAGAGCACTACTGCAATGCTATCCCCCTGGTATTGCTTCACTACAGTCATAGGACTATACAGTTGTCCTGTAATATCTTCATATAATAATATCGTAATAGAGTCATCTAGAGCCGACATGTTACCACCATGAGTTCCTACAGGATAACATCACAGTTGTGTCTTTCTTTACCTTTTCAACTGTTTCAAATTATGCTGAGTTAAGTAGCATAAGGAGATGACCAGCTTTGAAAACGAAAAAAAAAATTGCAATACTCTGTTGGATGTAGTTATTGATGCAAGATTTCTTTTCCAAAGCCGGTCATCTTGCACCATTTATCTCAAAATAACTCAAAGCAGGTGAAAAGTTAAGGAAAAACACATCTAATATTGTACATCTCTACAGTGATCAAATAAAACTGTCATTCCATGCTCACATACTGTAATAACAAAATACACTGCTCTAATATAAAAACGTACATTAGTAAAATAATGGTGTACGTTATGGCCTTCTACACTATATAGGTTACACCATGACGCAAAACACAAATCACACTGCATTATTGTTCACTAATTGCCCAAATGATATCAGTGTCTATTCTGCATACATTGCACAAATAATACTACCATATAAATCAGCACTTTGGACCCAGAACCAAGGACCATCCATTTAATAGACCTTAACTGAATACATTTCAAATACACTATCCTAACAAAAGTATTTGGACCTTCTTATCAGTAGAATGGATCATGTCTTATTGGAACATCACATATCCTAAACCATGCTACATAAGTTGCAAACCTTTCAAGGTGGCAGCCATAGTTTGTGATGGGAACTGCACACTAACGGATATACAGGTTATGCCGCTGTACACAGTCCATCGATCACGAGGTGCAATGCATCAGTTCATTTGCAACTGTGCAAGGAACGTCATCATTGGACAGTTGAGCAACGGAAGAACGTTCTGTGGAGTGATGAATAGCTCTACTCCATTTTTAAATCAGATGGAGGTACCTGGGTGTGGAGGAGCCTGTGGAATACCTTTTGCCTCAGTGTCTTGTGCCAACAATTAGGTATGGTGGAGATTCTGTTATGGTCTGGGGATGTTTTTCATTGCATGGTCTCAGTCCTTTGGTTGTAGTGACAACGATCATGAACATGGAAGTGTACCTTGACAACAATTTGCTTTTGACAATGTGTAACACTCTTGGAATGGTCAACAATACTTCCAACAAGATAACGCGCCTTGTCACAATTCTAATGCTGTTTTACATTGGTTTGGGGATGTAGAAGTTTCACGATTGGACTGGCCTGCAAAGAAGCTCGACTCATCTTTGAGACAAAGTGGAACGTTGGGTCAGGAAATATGAAAGCATCCATCTTCTTTAAGGGAATTTGCCAGACATCTGAAAGACAAATAAAGGGAAATATTAGTTGAAGTGTACCATATGTTAGTAGAACGTATGCCATGGAGAGTAACCAATATCATTATGGCCAAAGAGGCTCCCACTAAGTATTAACATATGGAAATAAATTCTACTTTTGATTCTTACTCAGGTGTCCAATTATTTTTGGTAGCATATGATCCATATCTTATACACCTACAATCTTTACCGAAAAAAGCAGATATGTCAAACAGTCATATCAGCTGGTCTATGGGGATCTGGTGACTCCTACAAATGTCTTCATATAAAGAATCTATTCTATTGATAAGTGTCGATAAAAACGTAATCTAATCCATTGTTTTACAGTAAAACATAAAAAAGTCCAAGAGAGTGCAAGTTTTCCCTGATTTTTTCACTATCTTCCTCTGAGGTCTATCAACCAATTCCACCACTCAACCCATTCGCTTTTTCTGTAACTCTTCCAAGAGTCTCTTTTTAAAAAAATCAAACCGTACATTGGCTCCTAATTACTCAGAGAATATAGTTCTAATGGTAGAGTCCATGTTGACTCCTGAGAGCTGACTATAAGAAGCTTTGGAAGACAAAATATGGATCTTTGTCCAGTCTAGTCTCCGTTGTCTTATATGAGTGAAATATGGCTCCATAGTATGAAATTCCTTGGCTGGTGGTATGCCGATGAGATAAAATTCCGTAGACTTCCTCAACCCTAATTCAAGATTTTACAGAGCACAACTAACATCCAACTCACTAAATCAATGATGCCATTTTACAAAAAAGCTAAGATTTTGTTTTCTTAAACTTTGGATGAAGAAGTTCAATCAAAAAAAAAAAAAGTTTGAAAAATGTTCCTGAGGCATTTACAAGCAGCAGAAGGCATTTTCATAGCCATATAAACGTAACTCGGCTATAACAAACACTATGGTTATTGGTTTACTTTGCCAACAGAAGTCATATTCTTTAATATTAGAGGCCCGAATAGCTCAGATCACTCGCCTTGTAAGTCACATTGCTTAGTGTTTTACAGGGTTACAGTATATAGCATCTGATTCTGGATTTCATAATTAGACATCGGTGGGGGTCAATTCATACCCGGTTGACATGCTTTTGTTATGGCATGAAGAGTAATGCATTTGCCTGCTTGCGATTTTGGGCCTATTGCACAGTCTGTGACTTTTATATGATGCTGCAAAGCATAGAGAATAGATTCTCACTCCAGAAATAATAGTTTGTAGTATTATATAGCTATTACTAACATTTCTGAACTCAAAACTGCTGCAAAGCTTAAAGCACCTGGGTGCGAATGCAAAATCTGTAATATGGCTCTTACCTACCATGTGCCATTTATATTACCGGTGTCTCACATAGTTACATGGTACAGTTGTAAAAAGACATACTGTATGTCCATCAAGTTCAACCATGGGATAGGGAAAGGATGTGAAAGAAGGAAAGAGTTTGTCATGGTGTCAACAGCGCCATGACTTCCGAGTTATCTGCTGGGTCCGGAGTGATGACAGTACTGCACCCTGGACCATGTGAGGTTCTGGCAGTGCATGCACTGCGTCATCCACCGCTGGTCAATGAGTACTGATAGGCTGCCTGGCCTTCCTTTTAACCTAGTCAGTCTATCAGTAGTAATTGTAAGGGATATAAGCTCGCCCCTTGGTTCTAAGGGTGCTGTTCGTACTCTTTGTACACTGGCCACTTGCTGTGCCATAGTTCTCTCCAGTATGGTTAATCTAGTGTCAAGAAGTAATGTTTTAGTCAGCTTTGTACTTCTGGTCTATTTAGTCTCTAAGATTAATGGTTAGTGTGGTAGTCTCTAGTAAGCCTCAGCCTGGTTTATAGTCTCTCTTCCATAGCGGGGTTGTCCTTTTCGGGCTGGGTGCTCCACTTTGGAGGTCAGTCTTGTTCAGGCATTTCTTGTTAACTTGTCTGTGTAGCTGCTATACTCAATACTATTATTATGGGTCAGTCCAAAAAGATCCGTACAACCTGACACTGGTTTAGCTCTGTCTTCTGATCTGAAACTCGTCATATCCAGTTGAGGAAATTAGTCATACCTGACATGACAGGTGTTTCCCTCATTGATCCAGAGGAAGGTATATAAAAAAAAAGGGCATAAACCAACCTGAGAAAAAATTCCCTCTTGATCCGCAGTGTTGATAAAGCAAGTCTAAACCTTTTCTGAAGCCATCACCTGTTTTGAAGTGTCCCTATCCCGTGAATCCATACCTCTTTTAATGCACCACAATATTCTGCTGGCTTTAAATTCAGCTGATTGACATTGTGCTGTTAATTATTTAATGTATGATCTATACCCAGATCATCCTCTAAAAGTCACTCCTCCTAGGCCATATAATGCATGCAAATTATTAGTGCCCAGATGTATACATTTATCTGTTTTGAACCTCGTTTGCCATTTGAATGCCCAAACGCCTAGTGCATCCAATTCATCTTCCATAGATTGCACTGTACCACACAGTTTGGCGTAATCTGTAAGAATAGAAATCATGCTATTAATCCCCTCCTCTATATCTCTAATCCTTGTAAAAGCAGGACCCAGCAGGGTACTAAGCAAGAATTAACTCATTAGCCGCTGGTCACTTAATTTCTGCTAACTGAAATTAAGCGATTAATGAGTCACTTCTCGCTCAGTTTAAATGGAGACGGGCAGCTAGAAGAGATCTACAGTGTGCTCCTTCTCCTATGTGAAAGAGCAGAAGTGATAGTCATTGGGATGACTGTTGGACACCTAAATGCCTGACAGTCATACTGTGTAAAAGTACCCAAACAGACTTATTTTTGCCCATAACCCACCTTTGAGGGACAGTATCAAATGCCATAGGCATGTCAAAAAATACTATATCCACAGCCACCGCACTGTCCAGGTTTCTACTCACCTGTCAATTAAACCATATCAAGTGTGGTAGGCCGCCTCAGGCACTGGCTCCTATGTGTGATTGCTACCTCTGGACCTCTCATATAGTGGTATAATCTCCCTGTTATTCAATTCACTTTGTGTTAGGCGGTTCTGTAAACCATGAATGCCACGCTGTCTTCATCTCTTCATCATACATGAATCTTCATTCTCTTAGGGCTTCTTTCAGGGGACCAATGGGGTAAGATCAGGACTGAAGGGTGGATGCTTTCACACCTTTAAACAAAGTTTTTGGAGAGTGTCCACAGCATGGGCAGCAGTTTGCAGACGTGCATTGTCATGCAACAACACAACACTCTGTGTTTGAATTTTAGGCTTGATCTCTTCAGTGAGCATCTCACTATAATGAGCACTGTTGATTGTTGAACCTTTTTCCTGATAATCTTCCAATACTGTCTCCAAGAATCCCAGAAAGGTGTAAGCATCAATTTTCCAGCTGATGGTTGACTTTTGAACTTTTTATTGGTCAGCAATTGAGGATGTGTCTATTCCATACTCTACAGTTTAATCTCAGGCTCAAAACACGAATGACTGCATGCTGCTCTTCTTTGGTGCAAATCACAAGTGGGCAGCCATTTTTTCTTGCACTGCAGTCACATATTAATTGACGTGACACATCCAAACTTGCATAGCAGTGACTGGAGAGACAGCGACCTACAATGGAAAGCGTGGATAAGACAATGCGGCCAACAGAAGTTGTAATATAACTGGAGAGTGAACACTGTTCGATTCAACCTAGTATAATGTTGGCATAAGTGTACTGACTCACAGAAAAAAAAAAAATTATTTACATTTTACACTGCATCCCAACCATTTTGGAACTGGGGTTGTACAATACATTAAATATATACCCCAAAATAATATCAATAAAAACTACGGCGAACAAGTGCATCTATGTGATAGGCCGGTCTCACATGGGCGGGTCAGATTCTACATGTGGGAGCCTGCAGCGATATCCGTCCCTGTCCCCAGCCGGTAACCACACATACATGGTATATCCTGTATTGCAGATGTCCGTGGTGAACCGACGTGCAGTACAGATTTTTGGCACACCCGATCCCTGTGCCGCCGCTAGGCGATGAGGTGGGTACCGATGACCTACCCGCACGGGCCTGCGGACGGGCCTCGGGTTGGAAGCCACCTGTGCGAAATCTGCACTAAAATAGAACATGCTGTAATTTTATTTCCGCAAATGGATATGCGAACGTTCTGTTGTCTGAATACCACGGATTGTCCGAGTTGGTAACGATTCTGGATTCCTCAATTCAAACCTGGCCATGTGTGTACGGCCTTAAAAAAATCATTAAAAAATCATGGCTTTTGAAATGTGGAGACTAGAGATGAGCGAGTATACTCGCTAAGGCACATTACTCGAGCGAGTAGTGCCTTAGCCGAGTATCTCCCCGCTCGTCTCTAAAGATTCGAGGGCCGGCGCGGGTGACAGGTGAGTTGTGAGAGATCTCTCTCTCCCCTCTCCGTTCCTCCCCGCTCTCCCCAGCCGCTCCCCGGCCGCCGCCGGCCCCCGAGTCTGTAGAGACGAGCGGGGAGATACTCGGCTAAGGCACTACTCGCTCATCTCTAGTGGAGACGGAAAGAAAAAGCCTCAAAAATCATAAGTCACAAGTACTAAACTAGGCGCATCCTTAAGGTATTAAAGGCTTATATTAAAAAGAAAATATGCATCTGGGGGAAAATAAGTTATATGTTATTGCCCCTTTAAGAGAATATGTTCCAAAAAATTATGGAATGGTTTGAAAATTCTTTGCTTTGAAGGATAACAGAAGAGAGAAGATCTCATACTGTTTCATTCGGTGTGCTTTGGAAATGCTAATGTTTGCTCAGATTTAGTATGCGTTGGTCAGTAAACATCGCTGTAGGAAACTCATTCAAAATTCACATTATTAAATTGATCCTATTTCAATTACAGAGGAACAATGTCATTTAGTGTTGAGTTTTGTTTGCCGTGCTCCTCGCGAAAGCTCCACGTGTTCGAATACATTTGTGAGTGATAACTTTTACAGAGCGGTAATAGCTGACAGCACCTAATTATTCACTCTTCCGGTAATGAATAGGAACATTGTAACATTTCCAAATATATATGCAAATGCTTCTCTAAGTGTGCTTGTTAGAACAATAAGGTAATAATGGTTTATGATAGATGTCAAATACAGATGTACATGTATATAGGGTACAGCTTGCTCGTGTAAGCTTACAATCCAAGAGTGGAAACGAGAGTGACAAATGCGGGAGGGTCATTTATAATGTGACTGGATTTGGGCCACGCGACTCGAAATGTGAAAGCCTGCTATGTATATTCTAAAGGGCTTTTCCAGGACTCAAAAAAACATGGTTGCTTAATTAAAAAAATAGTAGCACACTTGTCCACAGGTTGTGTGTGATACTGTAACTTCAATGTACTTTAATGAGATGCAATATAAGGCACAACCCATGGATAGGGTTGGACTATCGGCTAAACAGAACAGTGACTGCTCTACTGATGCTTCTGGAACTGTCTGTAGATCACCAACCTCTCCTAAGTATGCTCCACGCTATTGGTCTTAAAGGGGTTGTCTTGCGGGAGCAAGTGGGGTTATACACTTCTGTATGGCCATATTAATGCACTTTGTAATGTACATCGTGCATTAATTATGAGCCATACAGAAGTTATTCACTTACCTGCTCCATTGCTAGCGTCCTCGTCTCCATGGCTCCGTCTAATTTCGCTGGCTTCTTGCTTTTTTAGACGCGCTTGCGCTGTGCGGTCTTCTGCCTGGTGAATGGGGCCGCTCGTGCCGGTGAGCTGCTCACCGCGTCGTCATCGTAGCTCCGCCCCGTCACGTGTGCCGATTCCAGCCAATCAGGAGGCTGGAATCGGCAATGGAACGCAAGGAAGGAGAAGAAAATCCACGGTGCACCATGGGAGAAGACCCGCGGTGCACCGTGGGAGAAGACCAGCGGCGCCATCTTTAAAAGAAGAATAGAAGAAGCTGCAGAACGCTGATGCAGGTAAGCGCAATGTGCTTTTTAAAAACTAACCTATGCTTTCTTTTTAACAGGACAGAATGCGGGGGTAAGTGAAAAATTTTTTTTTCCGCTTTCGCCGCGAGACAACCCCTTTAAGGATACTGCGCTCTCTTGGTTTTCCGACTTCTCTGACTGCTCGTTCAGTATATAATTTGCTGGCTCTACTTTTTCTCTTTTTCCTCTTGCTTTTGGGTTTCCTCACGGTTTGGCTTTTTCCTCTTTTCTATCTGCACAGCCCCTATGTTATGGTGCGTTGGCTACAACAACATCATGGCACTACTTATCTACATGGAGGCAGGCCTGGGCTGACATCATGACTTCAGCCCGGCTCATGTGACAGGAGCACTGGCACATGCACTTTGGCATTTGCCGATGGGTGCCGACCAGGTCACATCATCTGGTGGTCTGATAGGTCAACGGAGAGATGTTTTTCCCATCTGACCAATCAGCCACTACTATAGTATTTCAGTTTTTCCTCTGTATGTGGCATTCTGGTCTGGTCCGTGTGATGCTGTTTCACAGTCAGATAAGTCCCTGGTGTCCATACTTACTAATCTGGTGTTACATCTGCTTCTTATACTGTTGTATAATTGTTATTAACATCTGCCAATTGTAACCCCCTTTTCCATCTTAGGGACAGTTTAAGTAACCCCCAAGTTCCTGATCTGGGGCCGCCCTCGTCAGTGTGATTGCTCTGCTTTTAAGCAGGGTTTAGCCCATTATTATCAGTTTTTTTCCCGGGTTTTGCTATAGCGGGCATATCTGTCCTTTTGGCTAACTATTACGTCTGATCCGGAAGAGGTGTTTAAGCGTCAGACACAACACTCAATTGGACAAACTATCTGCAGATTCGGCTTTCAATACCATCTCTATGCTGATAACACCTGCATATGCACTTCTCATGACATCTTTCCTGTACTACTGGTAGTCCAAAAAAACTATGACTGTCTGTCTGCTGTCTCTAACATCATGTTGTCTCTCTCAAAAAGCTGAACTTTTTGTGTTGCCTTCAACTACTGACCTACCTCATCCTGATATCTAAATTTCAGTTTATGGTACCACCATCACACCTTGGCAGCACACCTGCTGTCTTGGGGTCATATTTGACTCTAATCTGTCCTTCACTCCTTATATATTCAATCACTTCCTCGCTCATGTCACCTGCGCCTTAAAAACATCTCTGGAACCAGCCCTTTCCTAACTATAGAGACATAAAAAACTCTTAATGCTGTCCTTATCCATTCTTGGCTTGATTACTGCAACTCATTGCTAATCAGTTTTTTCTCTCCAAACTATCTGGAATGCAGTAGCCAGGCATAAATATTTCTTGAGCCGCTGCACTGATGCCTTCACCCTGTGCCAGTCACTAAGGGTGGTCTGTTCTCTAAATACGTCGCTATTGTTCTCCATCGGGACAACAGCTGAAAGAATGCTATCAGCGCTGTCCATGGAGAACTGAGCGTGCCGTCCCTCTTATCACGGATTTTAGGCTGAGCTGAACTCAGCGATGAACGAAGAGTGCATGGTGGGCGCACATTTGCACGCAACGTCTATCGCTCAAATGCCGCCGTTTGGATAAATTTTGAGTGATAATCCTTGCATGTAAATCAGCCTTTAGATTAAATTTATTTTTAATCTGAACCTCCAATGCCCGTCTCTAAGATTTTTCCAGAGGCATCAGTTCTCTGGAATGTGCTACCCCAGACAATCAGGTTAATTCCTAATGTCCACAGTTTTAAGTGTGTCCTAAAAATACATCTTTTTAGGGAAGCCTACCATATTCCCTAATCTAGCTCTACTCCATTTACCCTGCCTCAATAGTTCGTCTTGGAAACCATATTATAAAACGTAATTTTTCATTAAAAATGCATAAAAATTCATATTTATAGCTAGGATGTGTCTACCATCAGCCCTCTAAACATAACTTTTATTAGATACTCACATATGTCACATACACAAATGGAAAATAAGGCAAAGAAAATAGGTCTATAATACCAACGGGTATAATATAAACAAAGAAGTGGTACAGAAAGGTCAGATGCACATGCCCAGGTCAGATGACAAAAGAAAAGGGACGTTCCCTGTCCCTTACCCTAGATGTCCTAATTAATATAGAGCACCTGCCCCGAAAAGGGTGACCCTATCCTAGCTCCTGTCCCTAATGCTCTGCCCCAATTCCTAAAACTGGTGTCCTAAGGTATTTTCTGCTGAGTATCTGTTCATAGGGAGTAAAAAGGCTCAGGCTGAGAAATTCCTGTTTCAGCAAATCAAAATAAACAAAGATGGCAGTAGATAAAGTTTTGACTAGAGATGAGCGAAACGAATCTGTAGAATCTGAATTTGGGTCAAATGTTGCTAAAAATTTAGATCAGCAAGAACCCGATCCTCTGGTGGTAAAATTTCTGTACCAGAAGTAAGTTCATAAAATCCCCTGAAACAAGTACTGAACAGTGGCGGTGGTCCTCTGCATGGAATTTGTATGTTCTCTTTATGTGTCGTCTCCAGAGAAGGAAAAAGAAGTGTGTGGGGGCTGGTTCAGTGGTCAGGTTGACTGCCTCACAGCACTGTTGTCCTAGGTTCAACCCTTACTGAGGGCAACATCTTCATGGGTTTTTTCAAAGTCCATGCAGATATTGTGCTTCGTGAGATTTGAACCTAGGAGCCCAGCAGTGCTAACCACTGAACCACATCCATTGAATAACAACCATCACCCACTACCATGCTCTTACAAAGTGTTCAGTATTTGTTTTAGGGGTTTTCATGAACTTCTGCTTCAGTTCGGACTGAACTAAACTTTTTGCCGAAATTCAGTAAACCGACCCGGGCGAACTTTTCAAAAGTTCGCTCATTCCTACTTGAGTCACATCACAAGTCAACAATATCATTAGCGATAGGAGGCAAAAAACCACTGACTCCAAACATACACCAATGCAGATGGCATTTGGTGATTCTGCGTTGGTGCATGGTCAGAAAGCATGAAGGCCCATTTACATGGAGCGATAATCGCTCAAAAATCGCTAAAAAGCGATCGTTTGAGCGACAATCGTTGCGTCTAAACATGCAGCCATCGTGCACTTTTCGTGCTCTGCTAGCTGATCGTTAAATTCAGTCCAACCTAAAAATTGTTGTTCAGCCTTAGCAGAAATTCTCCACGGGGAGTGTTGATAGCATTGTTTCTCATCGAAGAATAAAGGAACTGAAAGCAGATAAGAGCCCTGGGGCTATTAACTGCATTCAGTTAAAGGCTTCATTTGCACACTTAATTGCTCTTCAGTAGCTGACTCGCTACTTAATAGTTTATGCAAAATGATTGCTCAAAGGTGTCCCTCAAACTGTCGTCTGAGTGATCTTTGAACGATCATCGCTCTGTGTAAATGGGCCTTTACCCAATTGTGGCTCAGGCAATTTTCAAAGATGTGCAGAGATCTCATATGCCACTTATGGGATGTCTACATGTAACTTCATAAATTTATCAGAACTAAAGGCCCATTTGAACGCAACGATTATCGCTCAAAAGTCTTATCAGGGATTCACAGCAGGATACAGCTGATACTATTATTTCAGCTGTATCCCGCTCCCTAATGACATGCTAGGTATGAAGAACAGAGCAGTCCAGCTGTGTTCTCCATACCCCGCTCAGAGCGCTTGGCTGTATAACAGCCGGGCGCTTCGTGCAGAGAACAGCTGAATGCACAAGACAAGCAGGGCCACCCCGCTTGTCTTCTGCATCCTCCGCTCAGAGAGCTTGGCTGTATAACAGCCAGGTGCTCAGAGCGGGGAACAGCTGGATGCAGAAGGCAAGCGGCCTCGCTTGTCTTCTGCATCCTCTGCTCAGAGCGCAAGGTGATCGCTCAGCGTTTGGGCGATCATCTTGCGCTGTAAATGACACAACGATTATTGCTCAAAAGACATCTTTGGAGTAAAATAAAATGCGGGAATTACACAAATTAAAAAATAAGTGAACCCCTAAACCCTATATATTTCCTGAAAGCAGACAACCTTATGGTTGCAGTTCTTTTGACATGCTGTTCACAGACATTGCTACGTTCTTGCAACTTTATGGCAAACACAAATTAAAAAAAGAATGTATTAAAACTTATAGTTGTGCTTAAAAGGCAATGGTTTGCACACAAAAGCAATGTAAATATAATAGATCAAGGTGAGCAAAGTTCATATATACCACAATTATCTACATCAATAAGACCTTGTGCTCTCATAAACACTGAAACAGAGGCTATGCGAGATTTGGCTGTCATCCACAAATGTGTTAAAAATATATACTGCACACCGCAAACAGCTACTATGCTGCCAAAATCTACATTTTTTTGAGAGCACAGAGCATACCATGTATAAAAATACAAGTTAATTATTTATACAAACAACCACCTTCAGGCAACTTTGCATCAAATAATGATTATATGCAAAAAGTGCACGAAAATTAGACTTTGTGTCTAAAACGCTTACGCAAGCAGAACCCTTATACTTATCTATGTTCACAGGTGCTTGTGCCAAAGCCACAGGAATGCCACAAACAATTGTTGTACGCAAATTAAATGGGAGATTATATAAGTACATCGTTTCTCATCCCTCATGTGACCCCTGAAGGCCCATTCAGACGCAACGATTATGGCTGAGAATTCATTAGAAGTGTCGAAAGTGAGCGATATTCATTACGTGAATATGTGTAAATGCGCGCCCATCGTGCACTTTTCATTAGTAATTCGGTCACCATTGTCTTTCAGTCCGCTTAAAATCCATCGTTTGGCAGTTCGCTTTTGGTTTAAATGAAAATCGTAGAGTTGCTTAACGATTTTTTACCTCATTTTTTTACCTTCACCGATGCACACGCCTTCCAAACAAACTATCATTCAATTATCGTTTATCGTTAGAGATGAGCGAGCACGCTCGTTTAAGGCTGATGCTCGATCGAGCATCGGTCTTGTCAAGTAACTGATTACTCCACCGAACACCATGCAGGGGGGGCGGTGTGGGGGAAGAGGGGGGGAAGGTAAAAGAGATCTCTCTCTCCCCCCCCCCCCCCCCCCCGCTCCTGCCCACTGCTCCCTGCCGCCCCCCCACACGGTGCTCGGTCGAGTAATCAGTTACTCGACAAGACCGATGCTCGATCGAGCATCAGCCTTAAATGAGCGTGCTCGCTCATCTCTATTTATCGTCCATTATTGTCCATTTTCCACCAATAATCGTTAAGTTTAAACGGTCGTCTTTAAAAGCAAAACCACCACTTTTGATCGCTTAAATGAATTTTAAACGATAATCGCTGCATCTAAATGGACCTTAACTCTAATCTATAATCAAAAATCCCTAAGCCTAATCTAATACATTAATGTAACTTTCCAACAAAGTGGACAAACAAAGATGGCCACATTAGCTTCTCTGACTACTTGATGCACACTGTGCATTAATATGCCTCATTAGGTCTTATTCATGTGAATGAGTTTTTTTGCGCGCCTATGTGTGCGAAAAAAACATGCTGCTCACCTTAGCGGATAACGTGTGAACCGGCAAAGTTTCATATGAGCAGCGCATGAAGCTTTGCCTGTTCACTGGAGCAGCTGCTCCACAAAGGTCCCCTCATCACTGAACACTGTGACAGCACTGTCACAGTGTTCAGGGATGAGGCAACTGCAGCAGGGACCAAAGAATCCCCTCTCACAGCTGTTGCAGAGAACCCCGATGCTATCCCATTGCTTTCAATGAGGCCGGTGCTGCTGCTGCCCTATTGAAAGCGATGGGATGAAGGCAACCCCTGCAGCGATGATTTTCATGGGGGAAGGGGAAAGTAGTTGAAATATAAGCCCTTACCCGAAAATCATCCCTAGCTGTAGAAAAAAAAATTAACTCTACTAGAAGCGCTGTCCGGCTCTTCTCCCTGTCCCCGTCAGTCTTCTTCTGTATTCTAGTGCCTGGGGATTGAAAAATTCCCACCTCCAGAAAGCACAGCCTGTGATTGGCTGAGCACTGTGACCAATCAGAGGCAGCGCTCAGCTGTCATTCAATGAATGGCTGAGCTCTGCCTCTGATTGGTCATAGCACTCAGCCAAGCAGAGGCAGCACTTTCTGGAGGCGGGGATTTTTTAAGAAAACAGAAGAAGACTGACGGGGATGGGAAGAAGAGCCGGACAGCGCTTCTAGGTGAGTTTATTTTTTTTTCTACAGCTAGGGATGATTTTCGGGGTAAGGCTTATATTTCAAGCCACCCTCCACCCCCTTTCCCCCGAAAATCATCAGTATTCACTGATGAGGGAACTGCGCGTGGGGATTAATGGAACCCTAGGGGAGTTCCCTCATCCCCGCGGGGACTAAGGGGTTAGCAGCGGGACATTTAAAAGGTGCTTCTGGCTAGAAGCACCTTTTAAATGCCCTGCTGTAAGCAGTGATGCAGCTATTCCCTACACAGTAGTTTCCATTAACGCCTGATCCCATAGGAGTCAATGGAAACTCCTGCGCAAAACGCACCTATGCTCTATGTTTTTTAGGTGAGCACTGTTTTACGCTTTTAATTCTGCGCATGTGACCGCTTCTATAGGAGCCCATTGGTTCTTTTAGAAGCATGCACTATGCGCGGGCAAAAGACACGCTCGTGTAAATGAGGCCTTAGTCTGGAACAGTACATGCTACTAGATGGGGGTCTGGCCAGTGCACTACTAGATAGGGGGGGGGGGTCTCCAATAAAGTGACCATCCAGTGTTTTAATGTATTCTTGAGAAAAGGGCAAAGCAGCAGTGACCACCATTCCTACTCATTTGTGTGAAAAATAACTTCCTCCACAATTCCCTTTTTTGGTTCACTGGATGGGCTCATGTGTTACATACTCTCCCATTCATTTGTAAAAAAATGGCTTTCAAGTTTAGAAAACCCAATTAACTTAGAGAATAATTTTTAGACCATTTTCCCAAATTACATGTACACAGTTACATGTATGCAGTCTTTTTACAATCCTATGGAAGATAGATGCATTGGCAGCTAACAGTATATACAATAGACCAGAAGCATAATTTGATTGGACTGTGGAGTAAGTTCCCATTCTGACTAAAGCTGGTGGAGTTGAATTTTATGTGAATTTTCCCCCTAAACATCCTCTGATTTCTTTACATATGGGTTCCAGGATGGCTGTAATAAGAGTGCCCTATAGCTGTGACGAGGAAGACAGTCAGTTTCTTTAAGCATTGTTCACCTGCTAGAGGAAGAAGAAGATATATGTCCAAAGGTGCTGATGTTGGCATGGTTTCCCGTCTATGTACATATCTTAGTGTGTACAACATTTCACTATTTCCTTCCTTTATTCTAAGACAACAGTTTTAAACAAACATTTCCTCATTTGCTGTTCCCTTCATTTGCCTTTGGAGGAAAGTTTATAGTTTATTGGTTTGCTTTAGTTTTAGTTTAGTCCTCATAAACTTTCTACATTAGCATCAATTAGATAGCACAAAAACACTGGGGGACATTTATCAGAGCTTGTGAGAAGGAAGAGTGGAGTAGTTGCTCATATAGACCAATCAGATTTAAAGGTTTTTTTCTGGTCCAAAGCTATTGATGACCTACGGTAAACTCACAATAGGCCATCAACAGTAGATTGATGGAGGTACGCCACCCAGGACTGACACTGATCTGCTGATGTAAAGGAGCTGGCTGTTGTCCGGAATTCTTGGAATTCTCCGGAAACATTGTCTGTACATCAGTGGCCCAGTATGGTAGTGCAGCTCTCTGCAATTGAATTCCATTGGAAAGAGCTACCCTACCATACAGGGACATGGCCGAACAGATGGCATTATGAGCTTCCAGGCTGGTAGACTTCCCTGACGGATTCTCAGGTTGTGGTCACTAGAATAGTTGACCGTTAACAGTTGCACAGATGAAATTGGAGGGTAATCAAGACAATAGCAATGGATCATCATCAGGACAGCAGTCAAGATGAGACAGAGATCTAGGGGTCAGAACTAGGAGTAGGTTAGCAGGTACAAATCCAAGAGATGAGTCAAAAGCGAGATCCAAAAATGAAACCAAAGTCAGGATAAGGGTCAAGATCAGAGTTATAGTCAGAAAGCAAACAGGAACAAGAACCATATAAGCAAAGGTGTAACCTGAAGCTCCGGGGCCCCAATGTAAAATCTATAACATGGCCAACCAACTATAATGCTTTATTCCTAGTACTGGGCTCCCTATATGGAGAAGAAAGGCCCTATGGGCTCCCTAAGTCTCCCTGGGCCCAGGTGCAACCGCATCCCCTATAGTTACACCAGTGCATATAAGTGGTCTGTAGTATTTTAATCTGTAGGTGAGTTGGCATAGCCTAAAACCCTTTTAATAGGTCCCCTTATCACCGTCATCAAGACGTGCTGGCATCTCTGGAGTTGGCAGCAGAGAAATGGGGCCGTTGCTGATAACAGGAGTCATAGTTGGAGGGGGAAGAGGTGCCTCTAATTCTATAGAAACAAGTAGTGGTCGACAACTGAAGCCTTAAGCCCCAGAGGGGACCTACCACAGGAATTGGTATCAAGAACTTTATTTCCACTAGTTTTGATAAATGTTCCCCTCCACATATAACCTATATTTTACTGGGAGCTGCCATATTGTCGGTGTGTAGCCAATTGTCACTATTTTGAGGATTATTACTGTTATTGAGAGCATCTGCTTGAATGGGGCCAAACCAAAATACTTAAAATATCCTATAGACAAGAGTATCCCTGGTTCAATGAAAAAATAAATCACACCCCTATTTCTCCTCTTACAAGCCCTATAGCCTAACTCCAAACATTTTATGGTTCAATGGGAAAGGCATTGAGGCGAAAGATCATTTGACTTAGATTTATGATTTTGGAGGAGCATTTAAAGTAACACTAAGTAAAGAAAATAAATATCATTTTTGTAAGCTGTCCTAGCTCTTCTTCCCCACTTTCATGTTTTCCTACCCATTTTTAAAAAACCGTAGCATTTTTACTTTTCTGGTGAAAATGGCTATATGAGGGGGTGTTTTTGGTGGTACTAGGTTTATGTGTACCATATATTGTATGAGAAAAAAAATTCTAAATATGGTGAAATGAGAAAAAAAAACACAATTGACCCTTTGTTTATTTGGGTGGTGAAGAGATGAGCGAGTATACTCGTTTCGAGTAATTACTCGATTGAGCACCGCGATTTTTGAGTACTTCAGTACTCGGGTGAAAAGATTCGGGGGGCGCCGGGGGGCGGGGGGAGGCGTGGTGGCGCGGGGGGTAGCAGCAGGGAACAGGGGGAGCCCTCTCTCTCTCCCTCTCCCTCCCACTCCCCGCTGCAACCCCCCACTCACCCACGGCGCCCCCCAAATCTTTTCTCCCGAGTACGGAAGTACTCGAAAATCGCGGCGCTCGGGCGAAAAAGGGGCGTGGCCGAGTACGCTCGCTCATCTCTAGTGGTGAAGTTTATATAGGTACCCTTTTGGGGTACATACCAGTTTTTGATCGCTTTTTTTTCCTTTTTTCTAGGAGACAGGGCGAACGTGTAATTCTGTCACTGCATATTCTTTCTGGCAACATTCAGTGAGGATTAATAATGTGGTATTATAATAAATTGGACTTTTAAGGATGCAACAATACCTATTTTTTAAAATATATTTTTGATATATCATATTATACTGTAATACCACATTCTGCTACCCCTTTTCCCTGAAAATAAGGCCCAACCCTGAAAATAAGCCCTAGCCTAATTTTCGGTAAGGCTTGAAATATAAGCCCTACCCTAAAAATAAGCCCTAATTACACTACACAAAGAAAAAAAGGAATACATTACCAAGCAGGCTCAGTCCAAGTCCCTCCAGCTGCTCTCTAGAGGTTCAGTGCAGTCTTCAGCTGCTCATACAAAATTACTTCCTGGTTACCGGATTCATAAATCCCACCTCCTGGAAGCAATGGCTGTGATTGGTTCTTTGACCGCTGCTCAGCCAATCATTGCAGTGCTGGATGAACCAATACAATGGCTGTGATTGGCCATAGCTCAGCCAATTGGCTGTTGATTGGTTCTTCAATCACTGCTCAGCCAATCAATGCAGCGCTGGATAAACCAATCACAGCCATCGCATTGGTTCATCCAGCATTGTATTGATTGGCTGAGAAGTGGTCGAAGAACCAATCACAGCTATCACTTCCTGGAGGCGGGATATATGAATCCAGTAACCAGAAAGTGATGTTGTATGAGCGGCCGAGGACTGTGGGAAGCACGTCGGAGCTGTGGAGGGCAGCAGAAGAGACCTGGACTGAGCCTGCTAGGTAACTACAATAAGACCTCCCTGAAAATGAGTCCTAGTGACCTCTTTTGTGGCAAAAATTAATATAATATAATTAAAGATGAGCGAACACCAAAATGTTCGGGTTCACGTTATTCGAAACGAACTTCCCGCGATGTTCGGGTGTTCGTTTCGAATAACGAACCCCATTGAAGTCAATGGGCGACCGGAACATTTTTGTATTTCGCCGATGCTCGCTAAGGTTTTCATGTGTGAAAATCTTGGCAATTCAAGAAAATGATGGGAACGACACAGCAACGGATAGGGCAGGCGAGGGGCTACATGTTGGGCTGCATCTCAAGTTCACAGGTCCCACTATTAAGCCACAATAGCGGCAAGAGTGAGACCCCCCCCCCCCCGCACTGTCAGCATAATGATCGTTCTCCTCTGCCACAGCTGTAACAGCTGTGGCAGAGAAGAACGATGTTAGCCCATTGAATTCAGTGGAGCCGCCAATACAGCCGACTCCACTGAATGCAATGGGCTGCCGGCGATCGCGGGATGAATTGTCGGAAAGGGGTTAAATATATAAGCCCTTCCCTGCAATTCATCCAGAAATGTGTAAAAATAAAAAATATATATATACTCACCTGGTGCCCGCAGACGGAGTTCAGCGCGGCAGGCTGCAGTTCTCCTGAACTGCTCTGAACAGCTGTGAGTAGTATTTAGCAGCCGGGGATTTAAAATCCCCGCCTGCTGAATAAGATGCCTCTGATTGGTCACAGCCTGACCAATCAGAGGCCAGCCCTCACTCACACACATTCATGAATTCATGAATGGGTGTGAGTGAGGGCTGGCCTCTGATTGCTCAGGCTGTGACCATTCAGAGGCATCTCATTCAGTAGGCGGGGATTTTAAATCCCCGGCTGCTGAATACTACTCACAGCTGTTCAGAGCAGTTCAGGAGAACTGCAGCCTGCCGCGCTGAACTCCGTCTGCGGGCACCAGGTGAGTATATATATATTTTTTATTTTTACACATTTCTGGATGAATTGCAGGGAAGGGCTTATATATTTAACCCCTTTCCGACAATTCATCCCGCGATCGCCGGCAGCCCATTGCATTCAGTGGAGTCGGCTGTATTGCCGGTTCCATTGAATTCAATGGGCAAACATCGTTCTTCTCTGTCACAGCTGTTACAGCTGTGGCAGAGAAGAAGGATTTGTCTTCTATATGTTCTCAATGGGGTTGGCGCTGCTGCCGCCGGCCCCATTGAGCGCATATAGAAAAGATTTCTCAGGGAAGAAAGTTAAAGTAACCCGAACATCCGAACATCGTGTGGTGTTCCTTACGAATAACGAACATCCCGAACACCCTAATATTCGCCCGAGCATCAAGCTCGGACGAGTACGTTCGCTCATCTCTAAATATAATAGACAGGGTCTTATTTTCGGGGAATCGCGGTATATATACCATATTGTCTATATTCCAATTTATATATCCACATATCATGTACTTGTTTGTGTTATCACTGTTATTAAATATGGTTGTTTCATGTGAATATTTACATGCTTTGCATCTGCTCGATCCACACTTCTAAATTATGCAGTATGAATATACCCTTTAGATTTATGGATGATACAAAGAAGGCTTCCTCGCTCAGGTAGACCAGGTTCATCCCCATGTATCATAGTTGAATGTCTATGGAACCCTTTGAGGCGGTATACCAGCCGACATTGTTAGAGAAGGTGGCGTTCGACTCCAGCAATTTTTTTTCAACAAGTTGTTCAGTTTTTCGCTTATCTTGTGACGGCCGATTCATATAAACAACGTGCAACTGTGAAATTTTCTTTTCTTTTCCACTGCTCAAAGGACTTGTAAAAAACATTGCATTGAGTGAGGTCAGGTTTATATGGAGGATGAGGCAAGGGTGTCATGCCATTTTTCTTCAAAAATAGCTGAACACTTAGTGCTTTTTGGGCAGGTGCGTTGTCATGATGGACTAACCAGTCACCTGTTTTCCAACACAATGCTGGGTGTTGAACTATATTTGACAAAAAATGGTATAACATCTCTGCATCACACTCCGAATTCACCTGATCTCACTCCATGCAACTTTTTTTTACGAGTGCTTTGGGCAGTGGAAAGGGAAACAAAATTTCCCAGCTGCACGTTGTTTATATGAATCGCCCATCACAAAATAGGTGAAAAACTGAACAACTTGTTGAAAAAAAACAAATCACTGGAGCCGAACTCAACCTTCCCCAACAACATCGGCCGGTGTATCACCTCAGAAGGGTTCCACAGACATTCAGCTAGCAACAGAAGCCTATCTTCGTAACCCCCCACCCACCAGAACAAGGTTCATGTTTATTTTGGGTACCCCCTTGTATAGTGTTACATGCTGCTCATACTAAAGTATGGCCGTCCATGTGATACATGGGGGATGGACTGGTCTACCAGAGCGAGGAAGCCTTTTTTACTCCATCATATCTTTTGCACTAGGCAAAGCAAAGCAATGTATTGCTGGCTGCACATCCAGCAATTAGCAATTTGCTATTTCACCTAGGGGTTTCATAACCTGGGCCCACTGCTTTGTGGGATCACCTCTTTAAAGGACCATTCACGTTTTAGTATAACTGGCTACACAGAATATTTCCCATTTCCAAGAGCCGATGATCCGCCGCATCCTGGGACCATCGCTTTGTATCTCTTTTCTATTTCAACCCTCTCTTAAAAACTTAAGCTTTTTCACATATGCCATGCAGATGAATAATATTAAAATGACATTTCTCCATATTTGCCGTCCGCTTTAATAACCATCAAACGTATCCCTGTTCCATCTCGTGTTTAATCCCAATGTGATTTTATCTCACATGTAGAATTTGCGTTCTGTATTTTCCATCTTCCTGCAAACACTGGCTGACATTGTTAAAGTTATGTTCTTCAGACTTCTTATTGTGAAATATTGGCAATTGGAAACACACATCGGCCTTTTATATAAAAAATTGTTCACTAACGATAAGCATTTTTGTGAAACATGAACGCTGCTTTTCATTAAGAGCTATGAATCTGGCGTCACCCTGAAAATGACTGTTTCTCAAAACTTTACAGTACTTTAAAAAAAGAACAAACCGAAGGAATTATCCTAGTTGGTAAAGGAATCGTTCACTTATAAGGATGTCAATACAACTTTTCAGGTTGTAGTTCTTTTCAACATGGCCACATGACTGGGTTCTTTATGTGCAGCTCAATACTGCAGAAAGACAGAAGAGCTGTAGCGGGGAGCACACTGAAGCGGCTCGTGCTGAATGGAGAAGACCGGACTGCGCAAGCGCGTCTAAAAAAGCAAGCTGCCAGCGAATTTAGACGGAACCATGGAGACGAGGACGCTAGCAACGGAGCAGGTAAGTGGAATAACTTCTGTATGGCTCATATTTAATGCACGATGTATATTACAAAGTGCATTAATATGGCCATACGGAAGTGTATACCCCCACTTGGTTTCGCGAGACCACCCCTTTAAGTGATCAGCGACGGCTTAAGGCCCATTTAGACATAACGATTATCGCTCAAAATTCGCTCAAAAGCCGTCTTTTGAGCAATAATCGTTGTGTGTAACTGCCGTCGCTTATAATTGTCTTTCAGCATGCTGAAAGACGACGATGAGCCTTATCAGGGATTCACAGCGGGATATAGCTGATACTATTGTTTCAGCTGTATCCTGCTCCCTGAGCACAGGCTGAGTATAAAGAACACAGCAGTTCAGTTGCGTTCTTCATACCCGCTCGGAGCGTTCGGCTGTATAACAGTTGGGCACTTTAAGCAGAGCACAGCTGGATGCAGAAGACAAGTGGCCCCCCCGCTTGTCTTCTGCATCCTCCGCTTAGAGCGCTCGGCTGTATAACAGTCAAGCACTTTGAGCAGAGCACAGCTGGATGCAGAAGACAAGTGGCCCCCCGCTTGTCTTCTGCATCCTCCGCTCGGAGCGCTCGGCTGTATAACAGCCAGATGCTCCGAGGGGGGAACAGCTGGATGCAGAAGACAAGCGGGTGGCCCCGCTTGTCTTCTGCATCCCCCGCTCGGAGCCCAAGGTGATTGCTCAACGTTTGAGCGATCACCTTGCGCTTGAATGAACACAATGATTATCGCTCAAAAGTCACTCCAAAGACATCTTTTGAGCCATAATTGTTGTGTCTAAATGGGCCTCTAACGAAAACTGCACGATGTCAGTGCAGTTACACACAACGACTAATACTCAAAAGGTGGCTTTGAGCGATTTTTGAGCAAAAATCGTTGTGTCTAAATCAGCCTTTAGTCGCTAGTTGTTTCATTTCAGCTTACTAAAAAATAGTCGCTGGTTGAGTAGAGTTGAGTTATATAAAGTCACAGTCATTTGGATGATTTGTGAACAGCAGCGGCTGCTCAAGCATGGAGTGCTTCCTCCACCACTCTATATAGGCATCTGGATATCAGCGGGACATAACGCTATTATCTTCTGAAGCACCTAGTCTCCCCAAAACCAGTGTGTCTGGCAGTCCTCATAGATATTAGATTGGGGGGGGGGGGGGAAATCAATTTATATGACTATCCGCATTTGCTTTCTATAGAGAAGCGACCATGTCAATTCATATCTTATACTGTTTGCCAAGATCTTAACAGATGTTATTCCCATTAGTTCAAAATGGTGATTTCCAAATATGAAAGTGTAAATCCTGTTTCATCAAATTCTATGGAAGGTCTTTTTGAAAGCGCTTAGTATACCTAGTCAGTAGTTATGAGCAAACTTTCATTTTGGCCATTCGCCGAACTTTTGCAAAAAGTAAGGTTTGGTCTGAATTAGTTTAAACTGAACCAAAAGTTTCAACAAACCCCTTAAACTGGTGTATAACACTGTCTAAGAGCCATACAACCCTGTATAACACTCTGACAGTGTCACACAGGGCTTTTAGGCTCTTAGTCAGTGTTATACCAAGTATATTCGTATATTCTTACCCCACACAGTCTCATGTCTATCTATTGAAGGTGTGATTATCCTAACAATGAAACATTTGAACGTTTCATCAGAGATTCTTAAAGAGTGACATCACTGAGGTGAGGTATGACATCATTAAGAGGTGTGACTACTAGCAGAGTCTGGAAAATTGAAAATCGTGGCAGATAGAGTGAAAGACATAGTAGCCATAAATTCCTGAGATTACCCACAGCCTGCACAGAAGGTCATCAATAAAACTCCAGATTACACATTCTCCTGGAGTTGGTAACAATTAAGAAGATGTTTGAGGTTACTTTACCCTTTAAAGTCTGATCTGGTTATACAACGTATTCAAATAGTGGTTTTTAGAAGATTAAGGATTATTGGTCCTGGTAGATAAAGGCAGAGGTTTGTTAAGGAGAGATAAGGCCTAAGGATGGATAGGTGTCGTTGAGTTTGCTTTGATTAGATAAGCATGGGACCTTCATACAATTTCCAGCCATATCAGCCAATGACTAATGAACAAGTCACAAAGTTATCAAGAAAGCAGAAAGTCCCTACCCCCAACAAGTAGCATTTCATCTGCTTTACTGTTGCCAGAAATCCATAGTCTACTGTGTAGCTGTTTGCCGAGAATGTCTCTTGTAATTGGGAATATGACTGAGAAGGGTAATGGTAAAAAAGTTGCTTTTTTTGAGTATGTGTGACCCCCATGTAATAGGGCCTCCAGGTCCAGAACAGGATGGGCATACTGGGCCCTGGGAAGAAATGCGGGATACATTAATGTAAAAGTAGTCCAGAGGGCACCCCTTTTGACCATAAAAACCACTCTGGATCCTCTTAAGCAGGGATGTCTAATGATAATGAACTGTATTGCACAATATGCATGCAGTAAGTATCGTTCTACGATCTGTATTCTTTTTGCCACATTGACATTTTACTTATATTTGGTTGACACATTATGCCACCCGTGGTTGAGACAAGCTCTCTACAATGCATCACCCCCACCCTCAGTCCCCAAATTTCTCCTTTAACCTCTCTCCCACCAACAATACTATTCTTATCTCTCTAGACCCAATCCCTTCCACAACGGTGCAGTTCTCAATGCAAGAAGGTAGAGTAGGCCTCATATGAGTAAATATGGCAAAAGTTTTACCAATTGGTACACTTACCCTATCAAATGCCACCCATACAAATTAGATTTCTGTGAGCAGTATGCAACTATAGATGCCTCATGCTCATTTCACCTTTAAGCTGGTCATAGATATGAGATACCTGTTGGTCAAACAACTATTCTTCCGAATACAGCCATAACCATGAACACTCGGCTTAGCTGCGTATGCATGTGTTCTTAATGGGGAAGGTGAAAAAAGCCACTACCAAGCAGCTCTGGCAACAGTTTAACTGCCCAGGAACACAAGGATCAAGCATGTTGAAATTCAATGGTCCAATCCTCATCTCCCTTGACATCTGTTGGGAGGCCTCAAACACAATAGATGGTCAGCAAGTCCTGCTGTATTCGGAAGATTCAGAGAATATAATGACATTGTGTACTTGCTGAATGCCGCCAAATGCCATGCACTATCTTGGCATGTATGCACACTTAACCCTTTCCAATCCACTGTCTGACGTCTTCAGACATTCTGATTGAAGGCTGTACAGTTCCGATGTCGGAAGATGTCCGGCAGGGTAATCTTACTGTATATTACTGGCCGCTCTGTTGTCGGGGGCCTCTCCAGCATGTCCCATACCCCAGTAGTGGCTCTAGTCAGCAGATGGCGCCATTGTATAATGGCAGAAAGAGAAAGCCCCCTAGGAAACCCTGAATCAAAAATTGGATTGCAAAGGGTTAATACGCGCCAATACTTAATACGTAATCTTTCTGGCATGTATTTCGAGCAATATGTGTGAGCAGCAACATGAGAGCCTATGGTAAATTGGTACAGTATATTATGTGCGCAAAAACTTCGCATAAGATGCTGTCACTAGACACCGATGTGAAGGAGCCCTATTGTTCATGCCCAGCATTAGGTCTGCTCCTGAGATAACCAGCACCATAGATGTCTCCCAACGGTTCATTCTCACCGTCTCTGTAGAAAGAACCAGGTATTTTGGTATTATTGCAGTTGATAACTGCCCCCTAAAAAAGTTTTCTCCAACAGTTTTTGTATATGGCTAGCTTTAGGGGTTGCCTCATGAAGACCGGCTCCTTCCATATGCCCGACAAAGACATATGGACCACATAGAGATGACTGCTCTCATGGAACCCCCTTCTATCAACTATGATAGAGAGCCACTGCATAGAGTATCTCTTGCTTTGGTGGACCTGGCCCTCCCAAGTATTACATGATTAGGCTATTCATTTGAACAACTAGCAAGTAATACTACAATTCTCAAATGTATGGCCATCCACTGATTCCCCACATCATAGCATCTGATCACTGGATGTTTCTGAAGCTGGGCCCAATACAATTATGCTTTAGTTGAAGGCACATCTCAATTTAGAAAGAGGTTATATTCGCTGGAGTGTTAAGGCAGCAAAAATTCAGTCCTAAGCTCTTGCTTACGACCTGAAGGTTGCGGGTTCCTTCCGAGGTCGGTAAAATGAGTACCCAGCTTCCTGGAGGGTAAAGATAACTGGGGAAGGCAATGGCAAACCACCCCGCAGAAACAGTCTGCCAAGAAAACATTATGATGTGACGTCACCCTCGGAGTCAGTCATGACTCGGTGCTCGCACCAGGGGACTTTACCTTACCTCTTTACATTGTTGCTTTGTCCTTGGCTGAAGATTTGAAAGGTCATGATCAACCAATGAAAATGGGCTACCTATGATCTGTTTTAATAGTTATGTCTGATGACCACTGTATAAAATAACAAATGAATAATAATTTATATATTCTATAGTGGGATAGTACTACTAATAGTATGACACCTTGAGAATCGAAACCATCCCCTAAAATCAACAGTGAACTCCTCCAGCACCACATTCATTTCATGAAGTAGTTCCTAACCCAACTTCTTATTTTGCACCTTGAACTTTGTAGGCCACTACGTGATTTCAGATGAAAATGGTCTTAGTAAATATTTTTTCCAGAGCATGCTTGACTAAATGAGTCTACCTATTGAAATTACATCATCATCTTGCTTGCTATTTCCATACCACATCATTTCTTTTGCACTTCACCATCTAAGGTGATGAAGACTATGAAAATAAAAATGACTTCCCAAGCTGAGCGTTTAATGCTGAACATGTTCTATCCCTACACAGAATACACATTTTCCATGAAAACTTCAAACTTGTTGATAGAAATGTAGAGGAAGTGGGCTGACGCATTTCACTGCTTTCTTTCATTTCATCTGCTCTTCCATTGTCTGCTTGCGTCTTCTTCTGCGCTTGCTTCTACTCTTATTAAATGGACTTTTAGAGTGAAACTTACTTCGGCGTTAGTGCTTTCCTATTGACGGTCATGGAATCTAGAAGTGTATGAGTGTTGCTGTGTACGGCCAGTATAAACTATGGCATTCCATCTAGTGGGGTTTTCAAGATAGTGATGTTCCAATCTGGCTTCTTCTATCTCTTTCAAATCAACACATACTGAATTCACACTTCCTATAAACATATGGGCAGAGCTAGGAGCTTCTGATTAGATTTGATTGTCATGATGTCCCTCGTTTGACCTTGTAGAAGAGACCACTCATTCACTGAACACAACCCTCATTGTAAAACATTGGTCTCTATGGGGTCATCAATCAAACAGGAAGTTCTGAAGAGTTAATATTGCAAATCGGGGAAAACTCTTATACTAGGCAAGAATCACTTCATGGCAATTGTGGCTATTCCAGTGAGATTATTGACGTGTGTACAGTGACTAGTTAATGGGATTTGCATTGTAAATAACATTTGCAGTACAATTACATACCCACCCAGAAACCATTTGCAAACATTTGTAGATCAAGATTGGATAGGAGGGGGTACAATGAAAAAGACCACAGTTTGGGCCCTTTTAGATGGGACAATTGTTGGGCGCAGAAGTGCCGATGGTCAATGAATGAAGGCAGAGCAGGCGGGAGGTTGCTTCCACCCATTCGTCTACATTCACAGGCAATCGTTCATAGATTATTGTTCATCATTCAGTCACTGCAAGCATTTACACTGGGAGATTATTGTTCAGATTCCCACGATCCAGCAAGAATCGGAATGATGATTGTTCCATGTAGAAGGGCTCTAAATTGGCGATGTGAATAATAGATAGTCCAGGAGATTCTTATTCAGAGGAAAGCTATTCCTCCCAACTTCTCCCACACACATCACTCTTGGGTTGATCTGAATAGGAGGAGGAGAGTTTAACCCTTTCCAATCCACTGTCTGACATCTAAAGACGTTCTGATTGAAGCTTGTACAGCTCAGATGTCAGAAGACGTCCGGCAGGATATTCTTACTGTAGATTACTGGTCGCTGTGTTGTCGGGGGCCTCTCCAGCATGTCACATACAGCAGTACTGGCTCTAGCCAGCAGATGGCGCCATTGTATAATGGCAGAAAGAGAAAGCCCCCTAGGAAAACCTGAGTCCAAAATTGGATTGCAAAGGGTTAAGCCTCTTTCACATGGTCTGACAATTGAGTGTAAATGTCTGTAGAAATGCTCGTTTGCCTGATTATTAGACTGTGTGGAGCTGAACAGGATTAGCCAATGAACCAGCAAACGCTCGTTCTTCAGCTGATCGTATTTGTTACTGCAGCTTAAAAGGGTTTTCCAGGGGAATACTATTGATGATCAGGATAGGTCATCAATAGTTGATTGGCCAGGGTCCCTCACTCAGGACCCCAAATAATCAGCTGAGCGACCGCATGCTGACAGAGCCGCAATAACACATAGGTCTGTGTAGTGGCTGGTGCTTGTAACTGCAGGAATAGCTTGCGTTGATTTCAATGAGAGCCGTGCCTGCAGTTATAAGTACCGGTCACTACATGGGAGGTTGACGCGAAGACTTCCACTCCAAATACACAGAGGTGAGAGCAAAAGCCTCTGCACTGACCTTCGTATAGTGGCCGATGCTTGTAACTGCAGGCATGGCTCCCATTGATTTCCAGAGGATAGGTCAAAACACCATAGTAAGCGTGGTAAAAAATGCCTGTGTGAGAGAGGCCTTGGTCTCAATAGTCTGATACTTCCTGTTTTATTCAGATTACTTTTCAGCAGTTATCTCGTCATCGTCACAGGCAGGACTATAGTAAAAGGTGACACTTGTATATATAGATAACATAGGATCCAACATTCACAATATGATCACAGCTGACCTCCTCTCCTCCCTGCACAGTGACTTCTGCCCAGAACACAGAACATGCCCAGAACACTCTCCTATAAAAATCAATAGGTCCCTGTCCTTCCATAGTGCATATGCTCCATGAGCCTGCTGTAAAGCATATCTCCAAATGCTGTTAACTGCAGCTCATTCAAAATGGCCGCCCTCATAATCATATACAAAAAAAAATTATTAAATAATGTAATATATATTACCATCTGATTTAAAGTAACAAAAATATAGGTGATACGTTCACTTTACGATACATGCAATGCAAGCAATGTAATACATTTACAAAATCACTCAGCTTTTTATGTTGATTTAATCTGTGTAAGGGTACACGCATACCGGTGTAAAAAAAAAAGTTGCCCCCGAGATCCTCAAAAATCGCATGGAACAGCATTCGGACATCTCTGTGCTGTTCGATGTGCTGAACGCAGCATATTGGAATGTACTATTCTCATCTGAAAATTGGACAAGAATAGGACATTAGTCCGGACTATTAGTTCGAGTGAAACAGAGCCTGTCCAATTTTTGGGCCAATTTTTTGGATCAAAAATCAGGCAGAAATATCATCCGTGTGTACCTTTAATTGGACAAAAATGTTCAAAGGTATAAACTAGACACTAATAAAGGCTTGTTGGGAAACATCAGCACTCATCCTATTCTGTTCCAAAGATTGTTCCAAAAAAACCTATAAAAATGCACAACAAATTTATCTTTTTTTTTGTTAAATCTTATCATGTTAAGCCACTATGCGGAATCAAATAGTCAATTTTGATTGTCAAAAACAAAAAATTCCTAAAAAAAAAATATTTCCAAAAACGGAGCAACATCCATACAGAAGGAAAGAAATAAAATATGAAATTCTTGAACTTTTCTTTTTTATTAGCTCCTTCGTGCCAAATAACCAACTCTATATATGGCTTTTGGCCTTTCCCCTAGATGTGACATTAGTTCTGAGCCCTTTGTTCTTTAATTTTCCAAAAGGAGATTCATTTCTTCTGGTTTTCTACAGTTTTGCTCCAGGATAAGTTCCTCTTGGCAATTGGAAATGGAAACAGCATTCATTTTTATAATTAAAGTTTTAGCCACCCCCTTGCAACAAAAATACTTTCAGATCACGTAATTGTACATGCTTACTGCCACAAAAATTTTGGCAGCGGCATTCAGCATGTTAACTACCAGCCGGCGCTCGGCTCTATCTTTATTTTAGAAAGAAGTTGACAAGCAATTTATTGAAAGCATTTTAATTGAATCATAAAAGAGGAAAGGAAAATGGAAGAACGGCCGGGGAGAGAATTAATTGTATTAAGAAATTAGATGGATTATTTGTACAGTGTGTTCTGTGATTAGTGTTTTAGGCAGGTTTTATTTTTTTTACGGCTTTGTTTGCTTTGGGTTCTGGGATTGTACGGGTTGAGGTTTTGCTTTTATTTTCCTTTTTTATTTTTATGTGTAGAGCAATTATATTTAATACAACAGAACAAAAGGCAGAAATATATCATTTTACACTTTCACACGGAGCGGGCAATGGGTATTATTTCATTAGAGTATGAATGTTTTCATTTTAGGCATTTATGATTATGTATCTATCTTAACGACCCTTTAATTTTTAACTTTTTTTTACATTTTTGCTGTCACCATCTATACTTTAAATGACCCTAAAATTCTGCAGTTTTACTACTGACTGCTATACCCAATAATAATCTGACACTTCATGTTGTGTAGTGCAAACTTTTCAGCAGTCATCTCATTATCATTGCAGACAGGATTACAATGGAAGATTGTACCTGTGTGTGCAGTAAATAATACTGGATCCCAGAGGCGTAACTTGAAGATTCAGGGCCCCAATGCAAAATCTGTAACAGGGCCCCCCAACTATAATGCTTTATTCATACTACTAGGCTCCCTATATGGAGAAGATGGGCCTTATGGGCCCCCTAAGGCTCCTGGGCCCGGGTGCAACCGCATCCCATGCACCCCCTATAGTTACGCCAATGCTGGATCCACCAGCCATGGTCACAGCTCCCCTCCTCCCCCCTGACCTTTGTAAATGTCAGATCATGTCAACACTGTCAATTGGGTCCATAATCTAAATGGCTCATAAGTTCTATGGTAAAGCATATCTCTAAATGCTGTTAACTGCCACTCAGGCAAGATGGTCGTCTCCATAATCATCAACAGGCAATAGAATAAAAAAAAAAAAACTGTAACCAGAAAATGAAAATATATTACAAAAAAGGAAAATGTTTCACTATTTGGTTTTAATTAGTAAAAAACATAGGTGGCAAATTCCATTTAACATTGCCAAACGAAACAATTTTGATGCATAGGGGCAAGAGCTAGTCTTCAAGTATTACACACTTGGCTTATCTGGATAAAGAGTTGCATTGAGTACATTATATTATCCTCATCAGGTTCTCTGCCAAGTTCCACAGATGGGTATGAAGGTAATACTGGTCTCAGGTGTGCTTGAAGTTAACAAAGAAAAGTTTGAGGTATGTTCTAGAACGTTCAAGTGTTCTGTACAACCAGGAGTGAATAGGAACTAATAAGAGTAATAATGCCACCTAGTGTGTACTGAATAACTAAGCTTTCTGTGTCTTGTAATCATCAAGAATTGTTTTCCACCCTCATGTGAAAAAAAGAAAAGTAAAGGCTTCTGTTCAACCAATATGGTTTGAGACTGTCTCTTTAACCCCTTAAGGACCAAGCTGTTTTTTGGTACCTTAAAGGGGTTGTCCCGCGGCAGCAAGTGGGTCTATACACTTCTGTATGGCCATAATAATGCCCTTTGTAATGTACATTGTGCATTAATTATGAGCCATACAGAAGTTATAAAAAGTTTTTTACTTACCTGCTCCGTTGCTAGCGTCCTCGTCTCCATGGTGCCGACTAATTTTCGCCCTCCGATGGCCAAATTAGCCGCGCTTGCGCAGTCCAGGTCTTCTCCTGTTCTCTATGGGGCTCCGTGTAGCTCCGTGTAGCTCCGCCCCGTCACGTGCCGATTCCAGCCAATCAGGAGGCTGGAATCGGCAATGGACCGCACAGAAGAGCTGCGGTCCACGGAGGCAGAGGATCCCGGCGGCCATCTTCACAGGTAAGTATAGAAGTCACCGGAGCGCGGGGATTAAGGTAAGCGCTCCGGTGAGCTTTCTGTACGTCCCTGCATCGGGGTTGTCTCGCGCCGAACGGGGGGGGGGTTGAAAAAAAAAAAAAACCCGTTTCGGCGCGGGACAACCCCTTTAAGGACCAGAAACGTTTTAGGGATTTTACCCATGTGGCGGTTTTACTGCTCTATTTTTTTTCCTTATTATTTTTGCTGCGTTTTTTTTTCCGTGACATATAGGACTATTTTTTTAATATCTTTTTCACTGACTTTTTTTTCCTGTTTTTTAGTTTTATTGGGGGTAAAAAGCTAAAAAAAAAATCGTTTTTTTTAACATTTATAATTTAAAAAAAAATTATTTTTATATTTTCACTAAAATAAAGTATAGAAATGGGTTCCTCTATTTGTTTCGGACGTTTTGATATATAGTATGTATGGTTTTTGTTTACAGCGCGCATACGGCAAAGGTTTTTGTTGGCGTCGGCTTTGTGTTATTCTCTTTCTTTTGTATGTATTGTTGTTTTATTCTGTTGTTTTGTTTTACTTATGTATGTAATTATGTTTTTTACTATCTATGTCCCCCATGACATCATATAAGACCTCTGGGGGACATTCACTGTTTTTCTCCTTTATTTGACACTTTCCCACTGTAGCTTGGGCATCCATAGGAGCCCTAGTTACAGGGGAAAGCAACCCCTGTGGTGACATTAGTCACTTGCAGAGCTGCCAGGGTCTAGTCTGACCCTCCAGCTCTGCAGTAGCAGGGAATCCCGGGAGGTCACATGACCCCCCGAGGCTCCCGTAGTGAAAGAACATCTTACTTTCACTTTTCCCATATAGTGCTCATTGAGCACTGTATATCGGGGAAGCAGAAGGCAGGAAGGGTTAAAAACCCCTCCTGCCTTCTGCTCCGGGTTATCAGCTGTCACTAACAGCTGATAACCCATTCCTGCCTCTGACTGATTGCAGAGCCAGGAGACTTAAAGCACCGCCGTAATTTTACTATCGGTGGTGCTCTAAGCCCAGGACCAGCCGCCGTAAATTTACTGTGGCTGGTCCTAAATGGGTTAAAGCAAAACCCTTGACTACCTCTTACATGAAGGATTTTCTTTTCTGTCTTTGCTCCCACTTTTTACATATCTCTTCCTGCTACCTTCATGTAAGAGGTAGTCAAATTAACTAAAACCAAACCCGAACTTCACCATTACCCCTGAAACAGGTGGAAGAAAAAGAGGAAGATAAATCCAAAAAAAATCAGAAAGAAAGAAGAAGCCATTCTAGTGGGTTTAGGGCCACGACAAATTAAACTTTTAGCAGAGTTCGACCCGAAGCAAGGTTTGACTGTTTCAGTTTGCTCAACACTATACAGTATGCTTGACTACATCTGCCTTTTTCCCTAACAGAAGCCATTACTAAAGAGTCCTGGAGGCCTTTATGAAGCTGTTCAAACACATTAGATGCCCATCAGTCATATGCTCATAGGGCCAACAGATATCAATCCTGTTCCTCCCATATACATGCATGCTTGCCTGAGCGTCCATGTGTGCTGAATAGGAAAGAGAAAAACTGCTGCTAGACACTTCTGGTGATAGCTTATCTCCTCAAAACAAAAATATTGAGCATGCTGAAATCCAACGGCCCGATTCTTATCTGTCTTCTGGATGAATCAGAAAGCCTCCATACACATTAGGTGGTTGGCCAGTCGCAATTAAAACAGTGATTTCAATGGATATATAGCTCATGTGTATGGCCAGCTGTAGGTCCAAGGCTGTCAGGATCTCCCGGTCAGCCCCAGCAATTGTGTTGTTGAGGCTGACAAGGATGGAAAAAAGTTAGCCCCTTTCCATTGATTGCAATGCTATTAGTACTGACTGACGTGTTCAATTACTGGGATCAGATTCTTCTCTGATCCCAGCAGTTATCTGGGAATGTACCTGTCAATCAAGGGCGTAACTATAGAGGATGCAGTGGATGAGGTTGCACCCGGACCCAAGAACCTTAGGGGGGCCCATAAGGCTTCTCTTCTCCATATAGGGAGCCGAGTACTATGAATAAAGCATTATAGTTGGGGGCCCTGTTACAGGTTTTGCATGGGGGCCCATAAGCTACAAGTTACGCCTCTGCTGTCAATCACAGCAAAATTCCCATTCTTGATCATGTTAGCATAGCTGCTGTGCCAATAGCATACATGTAGAGCATTGGTGGGAATCTAGTGATGACAAACATGGACAACATTAGTCAAAATGGGTTAAACAGCATCTATAGCAACTAGAACATGAGTAATAGATGATGCCATAATACCCCAACTGCATTGATGCCATTGGCTGTCATAGAGGTAGAGCTCGGCTTGACTTGATATTGACAATCTCATCAACTCAAAACTGATTTTACTACACAAAATTATAAAAAGAAAATGAGTTGAATGAACTTTCTCAGCTTCTTTGACTGCTCATATATGGTAAAAGAAATCCTTTACAAAATATTATTTTTCCATGGTTCATTCCATGTTAAGCCTTATTTCAGACCTGGCTAATAAAGTAATTTGATGTAATGTAATTAAGCACAAAGCTCAAAGTCTTGTCATAGTGAAAAGATAAAAACCCAAATGAGAAAGAGCAGATCCTGTACTGCGGGCCTGGTCCAATACTGAAGTGTAAAGTCTATGTCCAAGTGTGAAGTCAGATCCAAGAATGCAGCTGGAGAGAGAAGACATTGGGGGAACTTAATGAATTCTGCTGCGTTTATTTACATTGGATATATCAAGTTCAATGAGTTTAAGGGTAATTATTAATTCCTTAAAATAAGAGAAGTCTTTCCACTGGAAGTCAAAACTGAAATAATGGTGCTGTAGCCAATGAAATAAAGGGGCCGTATGGAAGAGGTACGGCTTAATGTCTGGTAGAGGATTTCAAGGGATTTAGTGAATAGAGCAAGACAACGGTGCCATTGAGGGTGTATTACAGTACACAGTCCAAGATTTAAAGGCAATGTCCGTGTGCGTGTAAATGAAAAACTAAGCAACTTTACAAGTAGTCTTTATTAAGAAATAGTCTGACATTTTGTGTCTACTGCTCTTTGAAGACCTTTCTGTTTCCATCGTAACATACAAGTCCTCCGTCGTCTTATATTACAGAGTTAAGGCCCCTTTACACAGGCCGATGATCGCTCAAACGACAGTGTGAGTGGCAGCTTTGAGCGATCATTTTGCATAAACTTTTAAGTAGCTTCTCAGCTACTTAAGAGCAATTAAGTGTGCAAATGAAGCCTTTAGCTGAAAGCAGTTAATAGCCCAGGGCTCTTATCTGAATTCAGTTCATTTGTTCTCCAGGAAGAAACAATGCTATCAGCACTACCTGTGGAGAACTGCTGATAAGGCTGACCAACGATTTTTAGGTTGGACTGAATTTAACGATTAGCTAGCAGTGCACGAAAAGTGCATGATGGGCGCACATTTAGACGCAACAATTATCGCTAAAACGATCACCTTTTAGCGATTTTTTTAGCGATCATTGGCTCGTGTAAATGGGCCTTAACTTTTTCTTTCCCCTTTTACTTCTTCCTGACATTAATACGACAGGCTGGTAAAAAGTAGGCTACAGACACAGCATACAGTGCCAGCATTAGGTTAGATGGCACTAGGTGTAGAATTTTTTTCTGCCCTTCCTGAATCATAAGAAGAAAACAATATATATTGCACTTAAAGGCAGTTTGGCTGTATTCTTTTTATGCAGAAGGATAGCAGCATACCCACACCAGAACAGCTCAGTGAATTAATACAGTACTAGAACCATGCTTATAGCATAAAAAACACACCAGAATCAAGATTAAAACGTAAATACAGCACCAGAACCATGTTTATAGCATAAATACAGCACCAGAACCATGTTTATAGCATAAATACAGCACCAGAACTAACCTCAGTACTTCAATTCAATACTAGAATCAATCTCATAATATAAATATAGCAGCCGAAATAAGCGATTGTGTTATGGGGATCCCAATAGAGTGACAGCGGAGCCTTGGAACATCAGAGTGGATGAGATAGAGCCAGAAGAAGGATGGTTCATGTAACATAGTACAATTGCATGTAAGGCTGAAAAAAAGACATATGCCCACCTAGTTTAAGCTATTACCTCCCAATGTTGATCCAGGAAAAGGCAAAAATAAAAACCAATGAGGTGGAAGCCAATTTTCCCTATTTAAGGGGAAGAAATTCCTTCCTGACTCTAACTGGCAATCGGAATAATCCCCGGATCACCGACCCTTCTGAAGTTATTAATGATTATAACATATAATATTGTATCGCTCAAGAAAGACGTCCAGGCACTTCTTGAATTCTGTTATGGAGTTCCCCATCAAAACGTCCTTAGATAGTGAGTTCCATAGTCTCGCTGCTCTTAAAGTAAAGAACCCCTTTCTGTGTTGGTGTAGAAACGTTCTTTCTCCTAGATGTAGAGGGCGCCCCATTGTCACAGTCACAGTCCTGGGTATAGATAAATGATGCGAGAGATCTCTGTATTGTCCCCTGATATGTTTATACATAGTTATTATGTCACCCCTCAGACATCTTTTTTCTAAACTAAATAATCCCAATTTTGATCACCTCTCTGGGTCTTGTAGCCTGCCCATTCCATTTATTACTTTAGTTGCCCGCCTTTGTCCCCGCTCAAACTCTGTCCTTCTTGTAACTCCACAAGACTCTGTTGCACAGAGGAAGAAGATCATCTGGCCAGACAGACCTAAGTGGTTGGTTGATGCCCTGTGCAACCATATGGTTTGCATATAGCTAAGGCTGACCAAAAGGTGGGGTTCACACGCAGCGGAATTGCCATGGAATTTCCATGTGGACGCCCAGCACTGAAATTTCGCGGCATTTATAGTAGCAGCAAAGTAGCCGAGATTTTGAAAATCTCGTTCACAAACTGTGGAAATAATCCAACAAAACCCAAGCAGGAATTGACTCGCGCCACGGAATTCAAATACCGTACAGGTTTTTTGCGATGAAAGACGCTTCAAAACCTGCTCCAAAAATGGTGTGGGTTTGGAAACCTGCCCCGTGTGGACCCAGCCTAATAGGCCTCCTTCCCACGAACGGATTTCCGCCACGTAATTCGCGGCAGAAATCCGTTGCGTTGCCCGCAGCTATTAGGTTCTATTGAACCTAATAGCTCCGTGCTCATGGTGCAGAATTCCACCGCGGAATTCCACACCGTGATTTTACCCGTCCTCACCCGCGGCATGCTCTATTTGCGGCGGGTGTACGCGCGGACGGCTTTTATTGCAGTCAATGGAAGCCGTCCGTTCACGCTATCTTCCGCTGTAGCACAGCGGAAGATAACGTGAAAACGCTTCCCCGCCCACCACCGCTGCGTCATATGACGCGGCTGGCCGCGTCATGTGATGCGGTGGGCGTGTCACATGACGCGGCGGAGGTGGGCGGGGAAGCATCATGCGTGAGCGTGAACGCCGGATCCGCAGGTAAGTATGGGGTCTCCTGGGGGGCGCCGTGACGGGCTCCACTGCGGAATTTCGCGGCGGAGCCCATCATGCTTGTGTGCTGCCGGCCTAAGAGTATGACTGCAGGATCAGACTACATTGGATTTGCTTGTTGTCTGTTACCATAGAGAAATAAACACTGAATGCCTATTTTCTTAGAAACGTCTGTCTAGTACTGCGTTGGACTTCCTTTGGCCTTCAGAATCAACGCAGTTCATTCTGGCATCGATACACTTCACCTCCACCAGTCTGAACGGTTCTTACCTGACAGGAATTATTCATTGATTCATGCAGCTTGTGCCAAATTCTGACCTTCCCATCAGCATGGGGCGACAAAAGTCTGGATTCATCTGACCAGGTGATGTTTTTTCACTGCTCAGTGATCCACTTTTTGCCCTTTTTTTGCCCTCTGGAGCCTCGCCTTTCTGTTTCTTCTCTTTTAATGCACTGTGAATGCCATAAGAACAAACTTGCCCAAAAATGTTGAAATTGTGTTTTTTTTCCATTTCACTCCACTTAGGAATCTTTAAGTTTTCCAATATATGATATGTCATGATAAATGGAAGCATTGAAAAATAGAAATCATTCGACAGAAAGCAAGCTCTGGTGTAGCTGTGTCGCTGGAGAAAAATAATACTTTAATTTTTGGAAAAAAAGGAAAACCAAACGAAAAAGGGCTGTGGCGGGAAAGGGTTAAAATGAGCCAAAATACCTTTTTTCTTAATAAATTTTCATTTTTTTAATGTTTTAATTTCTAAATAACACTTTTATCATTCCATGGAGATGATAAAAGGGTAAAAGAAGGCCCTATAGAAGTTGAGGGAACATTTTACATTTCGGGATACAAATAAGTAGTTTAGCCTCCTCCAGAACACTTGGTGTGATTACTGAACTTCTGGAAGTACTTCTCCAGATAACACACATGCTTAAGATGGCTTTTAGCAGCTTAGTTAAATAAATTTCAGCATGCCCTGAAAATGATAGATTTCAATGAGATACAAAGTATCCCAGAAAGATAGATTGGCCCCACCTCACCGTGACACCTGGACAGTCTCCTTATCTCGAAGGCAACATTATCAGCAGATTGTTCCTGGTTTATGTATTAGCTTTGTCTTTGGAGACTTTCCCTGATTAATTGTTCTTTAGTAATTGCTGCTGTTAACTAGAGTCACATCTTATTAACCCACAGGGCCATTTATTGCTGGGACACTGAACTAGAAGGATAGGGCAGTAGTCAACCTCCCGGAGCTGTTGGTCATCCTGATGACAGTGTAGTCAATTGTTTATTTGCTTAGGCCCTTGTTGGCTATTGTCTCTTTAATGCCCTGTGAAATCTTTCTCTAGGTCCTATGGTATTTAATTGGATTGCTGATAATGCAGTTAACAGATATATCCAATAATGTTATCTTAAAAATAAGACAAATTCTGGCCAAAGCCTACCAGTTTCAGCTCTTCTGCACATGGGTGTAATTTACAACCAGTGTTGAGTGAACTGAACCAGTAGGACCCACTTTCGGTCAAACATTGCTAAAATTTTGAACCCAGACCAAGCTTTTAGCAGAGTTAATCTAAAACAGGGATCTACTGCTTCAGTTTGCTTAACAATAGTCCTTAACACTGGTGTATAGCACTGGCTGGTGAACTTCCGATGAGGTTCGAACTAATTTGGACCAAACCAAACTTTTTGCAAAAGTTCATCGAACTGGACCAACTGAACTTTTTAAAAGTCCACTCGTCACTACTGAAAACCATGGAGTTGTCTGAAGCTGTGATGCAGAACCCATAGACTTTCTGTGGGGCCCTACAGTAACTCAGTAGATTTTTGACCTCATGTGGATTTTATATGTCTCTGAAGAAAAAAAAGCATAACAAAAAGTGTGTGTGAATGAATCCTGAGGATTTTAACCACAAACACTTTTTTTAAGGCTGCGATATCGCTGCTTTTTTTTTTCAATGGGACTTTCTAATGTTAAAATCGCATTGCACAAAAAAAATTGCAAAAACACAATTTTTGTGCAATGCGGTTTTAACATTAGAAAGTCCCATTGAAAAAAATGCAGCGATATCGCAGCGTTAAAAAAAAATGCTAGTGAATAGAAGCCCTTAAGCTGCTCATATACATTCAGACACTATATCACAAAGGATCGTTTATTCGATAGCGGCCTCCATGGCTGCCCCATGCACATAAATGTTTAGTCGGCTAAGTATTCATATGTTTAGGAGGTAGGGGTGCTTTTACCCACAGCGATTTATCGTTTGCACGAGCAAACAATGTCGGAGTTCGCTCATTCGCTTGTGCAGCCTGTTTATACAGGCAGATAAATCATTCACTCATTCGCTTGCTAAATTGTTCATTCATTCACATTCACTGTGCTAGTCAATGAGAACAACTGAACGGTGGGTATTCAAACCGAACGATGAGCGAATGAGCCAACGATGATTTTCATGCATGAAATGAATGATGAGGCTTCTTCATACAAGCGTAGGCGCAAATGCGCACCGTTCAGTACAAAATATTTGTGCTACAAACGAGGCGCTTTTGCGTGCGTGTCAGCTTATTGCATGTACTCTTTGTGCATGCAGGGCCTGTTCACAAGTGCATGCAACCCCCCCCCCCCCCCTCCCCGCGCCCTGATTTAAAAGGCTACTGAAGTCCAGATGCGTTCTTTTCCCTGCGGTATTTCGTACATCAGCTTGCCCATTTGCGTACCCCCCATAGACTTCTATGGTGACCCTTGGCGCACAAATGGGCACAAAATAGAGTGTGCAGCAAAAAAAGGAAATATGAATGAGCTCATTGAAATCAATGCGTTATATTTTCTGCATAGTGCGTGCAAACACAAATACGCCTGTGTGAAGGAGCCCTAAGTGAACGAATTATCATTCATCATTCAATCACTGGCTATATGTATATTACTGAACAATTATCATTCAATTACGAACGATCCAGCGATTTTTCTGAATGATAATCATTCTCATACCCCAAGGGACAAAAGGATCTGATGCTGAAATCCAATGCCCCCAATCCTTCTTTCTCCCGACCATCACCTGGTGGGGGAAAGCTTAGCTGCCTCCATACACATCAGAGTTGCCCAGCCCCGCCATTATCAGAGGCTTCGGATGACTAAAGTGTAAAGGGCCATGTACATTTAACGATTGTTGCGCAAAATTTGTTTGTTTAGCCCAGTGGTCCCCAACCTTTTTGGCACCAGGGACCGGCTTCAAGCAAGACCATATTTACAAGGCCCGGCAGGGTGGGGTGGGATATGGGCGGGGCTTTGGTTATATGGGGCGGGGTTATGAAGGGGGTTGGAGTTTAGTGCATACTTATTTAATTATGACATTTAGAATGTCCTGGCAGTACTCACATAGGGCAGTATAATATATCCCCCCCCCCAGCAGCACACACATAGGGCAGTATATAATCTATTTACACCCCCCCCCTCAGCACACACATAGGGCAGTATATAATCTATTCCCCTCCAGCACACACATGTTGTTTGGCGCCACAGTCCTCAGCGCTTCAAGAAGGCGCCTTGTGATTGGTTGCGGCGCATTGCTTCCACACCAGCAAGGACCATAGCTGGCATAGCAGGTTGTGTGGAAGCGGCCCCTTCAGCAGCGCTCTGCGCTCACACTAACCTGCTATGTGTGGACGCGGCCCCTTCAGCATCACTCTGCGCTCACACTATAGCAGGTTAGCGTGAGAGCACAGAGCGCTGCTGAAGGGCCCGCGGGATTGTTCCTTTTAGAACAGACCGGCGGACCGGCAGTGAACACCTAACAGGCCGGCCCCGGTCCGCGGACCGGTGGTTGGGGACCCCTAGTTTAGCCGCCAGTCGCCCCGTGTAAATGAAGCATTATGTGTATTGGGATCCTAACTGCATTGTCTGACACCGGTAAAAAGTTTATTTTACTTTTAGAGCAGTGCCGCTCCTGGAGTAGGTGGGTTGAAACCGAAGCTGTGATAGCAAACAGCGGTTTCTGGATGAAAAAAAACCTTTTTTTCTAATCTCAGATCCCTTTTCAATGGCTATTACACATCATTGTCTGTGATTCTTGAGAGTCGAATGTCTGCAGGGTCCGAGATGTAGGTGGTACTTGCATAGCAAGATATCTACTACAGAATTAGCCACAGTTGCCAAAATTAACACATATAGGGTATTCAGTATCAAAGTTTTCACAAAATTGGCTCCACAAACACAATGCAGGCTTAGAAAGCAAAGTCCGAGGATCACGCTGATAACTCAAATAATACATGTTTGATTATGGACCTTTGGGAAAACCAAGATATGTCCAAGCGATCAGAACTCCTGTGATTCCCTACTGTTCGCAACAACTGTGTCAGCATCCTACTGCAGATAGTCAGGACTTTTTGTGAGATAAGCACTTTGTATCAACATGGAGATTTAATTAAATACTACGCCATGAAACCTGCTTCAATGGGGGCACATTTTAATTTAACTTTTCCAGCACAGATAATAATAATACAAGTATTTTCAGTATTTTCAGATTTTTTTTTAACTCATGTGAACTTAAAATTTCACAAATGTGTAATTTGAGAAGACAAAAAACAAGGCTAAAATGATTAGATTTCAGATTGGAACAATTTTTGGTAGAATTGCATTTATTTATACTTACATTTTTTTATTCTTAACTTTATAATGTCGATACACATTGAATGGCCACTTTATTAGACCCCCATTTAGTAGGGCGTTGGACCTCCTTTGCCTTCAGAACTGCAGTAATTCATTGTGGCGTAGATTCCACTAGGTGGTGAAATCGTTCTGCAGGAATATCGGCCCCTGCGGACAGGAAGCTTCTTGTAGTTACTGCAGATTAGAAGAAGTCATTGACTAGCTGACAGGAAGGGGTCATCAAATCATGCTGCTTGTGCCAAATTCTGCCCTTTTCATCAGCACTGGCAACAGAAATCTGGATTCATCCAACCAGGAGAAGTTTTTCCACTGCTCAGTGATACCATTTTTTTTTAGCTATTTAAAGATTAAAGGCCCATTTACACGCAACGATTATCACTTAAAATTCGCTCAAACGATGGCATATGAGCGATCATCGTTACATGTAAACGCTGCCATAATTAACTTTTCGGCTGAACGATGATTTTAAGGTGAGCTTAAAATCCATCCTTCAGACAGAGAGAAGATAACAGGGACCACATGTTGTGTTCTCCACAGGATTAGGTGATTACATTGTATTCTGATGACAGCCTGTGTGAGAACAAAGGAGCTGTGTGCTGAGTTCAGACTACATGCTGTGCTCTGCAAACAGCTCCCAGAGGCCCTTTTACATGCAAATGAAGCTAATAAAGTGTTAATAAACATTAGTGTCCATTAACACTTTATGCAAAATGATCACTAAAGCTCTCAATCTTTCAATCCTTTGAAAGACTATCTTTGCATGTAAAATGGCCTTTAGGCTCTGCTGGTCCTAAGGCACATTTGGATAGGTGGCCTGAAAATACAGATGTTTTGGTATCACCAATAAAAGGAAGAAAGCTAAATTTAACAACAGAAAATGTATTACAAACAAATTCAAAACAACCAATTTTCTTGTCAGTCCTCTCAGTCCAATTACTAGAAGATTCCAGTAGCTGGCTTACAACTTTGCACGCTTTTGTGACTACAAATTAGTCAGTTGGGTTTTTTTAAGTCAATTTTTTGAAGCAAATCCCTTTCAATGCAGAGAAGTGCCGGTATGCCAAGATGTGGTTGACCCATCATTGATTGTGTAACATCTTTAATTCTTTTTAGTTACGAAAAAGAGCGTTCCTCTGAGCGGTTCGTAGCCATTAGAGATAAATTCGGAGTACTCGTTGTGTATTCGGAAATGCATGATGAACTACAGTAGTGGGCAGCATTTGAAACATCACCTGGGCACTTCCAGTTGGTGCTATTTCATCAGGTCTCTGCCCTTTATACCAGCATATAAATTGACGAAATTCTGCAAAAAATTGGGAAAAAACCCCTTTGAATTCACACCAACAAATCTTAAAATACCAACATTGATATCCTCATCAGACATAAAGTCATACTCAGTGAAAACACCAAACGGAATATGCTTCAATACGTTTTTGTAGTGCGCTCTTACGTTGATCGATGATGACATAAAAGGTGTTGACTTTTGCTGGCTTGACACCCCTTCCATACGCTTGGGTACTCGCCGACTTTCACATTTGTATATGCTGCTATGACATCAATCACTTGCCTGCTGCTCATAATACTCAAACCTCTCTCTGCAGTCATCCAAGAGTTTATCCAAGCTCGGTTTAAGTGACAATTCTTTCTCGATTTAGGGGCAAGCGCAGCTGGACAACATCTAGAATCATTCTAGAGAGAGTGGCACTGACAGAGTGAGACTTGGAAATTCCAAGTCTTCTCATGACCTGATAATTCTCAAATTTTTTTTACTTTATTTTTTGTGGCCTGAATTTTTGGCTTGATCTAAGGCATGTGCCTTATTTGCCTAATGGTTACTCCGGCACTGGCTTCTTTTAGACAGCAATAACGATTGAACTGGTCATCTACTGTTAGAGTTAGTAATGAGCTAGCATACTCGCTAAGGGCAATTGCTCGAGCGAGCATTGCCCTTAGCGAGTACCTGCCGGCTCGAGCGAAAAGGTTCGGCTGCCGGCGACGGACGGGGAGCGGCGGGGGAGAGTGGGGAGGAACGGAGGGGAGATCTCTCTCTCCCTCTCACCCCCCCCCCCTTCCCCGCTACCCCTGCTCACTGCCGCAACTCACCTGTCATCCGCGCCGGGACCCGAACCTTTTCTCTCGAGCGGGCAGGTACTCGCTAAGGGCAATGCTCGCTCGAGCAATTGTCCTTAGTGAGTATGCTCGCTCATCACTAGTTAGAGTCCATCAGTGGTAAGGAATGATGAGTTGTGCATTTGTAGTGGCCCAGTACTACGGGGCCCCTCCTAAAAAGTGTGTAGCCTCAATGTTGCGTTGTCAGTGTCTTTTGTGTTGTGTGAGTGGAGTGCATTGCATAACCTGCAGCACTGGATGGGTTAAGTGTCTGGTGTCTGGGTTATGTATCTCTTTGTTGATCACATGACTGTACTTTATATATATGGGTATGCAAGGTGTGCTAGAGAGTCTGGAAGGAGATCTTTCAAGAGAGGTGTAAAAGGCAGCTATCTGTTGGTACCTTCAACCCACAGACACGGAATGAAGGAGGCTGAAAGGATGGCCTAATGTCTGCGGGGCCAAATATTCCCTGACATTCGGCAGCGTGTTTTCTGCTTGTGAGTGTGGAGCGGTAGAGACTGAGAGAGGAAAGTGTGGTAGCGGGCCATGACCTACAGATAGCTGTGGCTGTGGTTTCTCCTGCATCTCGTGAGTTCTCCCGCTCACATCACTTGTCAAGCCACTGCTAAATTGTTATTTACTGAAAAGAAGTTTGTAACCAAGTTCCAGTAAAACAACCAGTTGCCTATCCGTTTTTGAAGGCTGTGTCTTAAACAGTACCCGTGTGTGTGTGGATTTACTCCTCCAACTAGGAATTCCCCGCTGCAGAAGAAACGGTGGTGTCACGAAACACAAAACAGGACTAAAGGTAATCCAGAATTGGGATCCTGTTTATTAACCTGCCCTTGGCCCTTGGACGTGTCACCAGTTACCCTCCGGGTGGGAGACGGTAGAGTCACCATGACAAGGCCCAATCTCTACCCCGCTGTTTCATAGACCATGGCCCGCTCCTCGGACGCTGCACATTCAGACAGATTAATTGGACCACCAGTGTTGGATTCAGCTGCAATTTGCCTGACTGTGCAGTACTTGTTCATTAGAAAAATTCTTAACATCCTCCTCTGACCCCTTTTGGCAGTGAGTTGTTTATATCCACAGGATCCACATTCCCTGGATGTTTCTCCTTACACATCACTCTCAGTATATTCATCATACCACTGTACAATGTTGGCAGAGAAATCCTGGCCCCAGCTAGTCTAGCACCGATGACCAGGACTTGTTGGAAGTCACTCAGATTGCTGGATTTTCGATTCAAATGTAGATTCACACTGAAACTGATCCACACAAAACTTGTTAAGGCCCATTTAGACACAACGATAATTGTTCAAAAGATGTCGCTCAAGCGACTTTTGAGTGATCATCGTTGTGTCATTTACAGCACAAGATGATCGCTCAAGATGAGTGATCACCTTGCGCTGCCAGCGGAGGATGCAGAAGACAAGCGGGGTGTCCCTGCTTGTCTTCTACATCCAGCTGTTCCCCGCTGGGAGCGCCTGGCTGTCATACAACCAAGAGATCCCAGCGGAGGATGCAGAAGACATGCGGTCTTCTGCATCCAGATGTTTTCTGCACGGAGCGCCCGGCTATTATACAGCCAAGTGCTCCGTGCCAGGTATGGAGAACACAGCTAGACCGCTCTGTTCTTCATACCCAGCCCGTTATCAGAGAGCGGGATACAGCTGAAAAAATAGTATTAACTGTATCCTGCTGGAAAACAACAATGAGTGACGGCATAACGAAAACTGCACGATGTCAGCGCAGTTACACACAACGATTATCGCTCAAAAGACGGCTTTTGAGCAATAATCGTTGTGTCTAAATGGGTCTTTACTTGATTTTATGCTGCACTCCGGAGTCAACTGGATAATTTCCATATAGGTAAACTCCAATTGTGAAAGGACAAGGGTCTCCAATATAGTGACCATTCAGTGCATTTTGTTGTGTAGCACAGATCCTCTTCTTAGTGGACCTTGGTGTATTCTTCCTAACCGCTCATACACATGGACATATTATAGCTCCATGTAAACTGCAAGTTCTACAATGGCACCCATAGACATCTATAGAACCCTACAGTTACATTTATTTCTGAATACTTCTCAGTGAAAGTAATGTAACTATTTAAATTCCATGATCCTGATAGTGGTATCTAAGCAACTAGCCAGAGAGAGTGCCAAAATCCCATCAGTCCACCTGCGATATTATGATTAAGTGCTAATGGGTTGCATGGTGGCCTGAAGCCCTGTGAAGTTTTCCAGGGCTGCCATGAATGGATACCTATTATGCCCTGCCTGTGGCAAGGCTTACTAGGCCGGAGTTAAAAAGTACTATACACTGCAACACTAAAGTATTGCAGCATATAGTATAAGTGTTCTAGTGATCACAAGTTCCAGTCTCCTAGTGAGACTAAAAATAATATAGAAAAAAGTTTCATAAAAGGTTTTGAAAAATATTAAAAGTTTAGAAACGTACCCCTTTTCCCATAAAATAAGTCTAAACAATAAAAGACATGCACAATGCTAGAATGCTCTCCACTTTGGTTAAGAGATGAAGATCCTGAATCAGAATTCCCTAATAGAGCAAAAGAAAATGGGTCCTCTAACCTGGAGAACCAATTTAATGTTTGTATTAATTACCCAATATACAGATATGGAGTCAAACGTTATCATCTAATTGTGTCTCTCCTACTCCATGATAATTCATTTCTTATAATTGACTTGACATGGATAAGCACTGCCATGATTGCCCCACAGTGTGAAGATAGTGTATTCGTAGGTGGGAGGTCATGGGAATACATTCACAATGTTGCCTTTATAACAGACACTAGCAGCCAAACACACCGGGAGATTGGCTCTTACACTTAAAGAACACCAAGCATGACTGCGTGAGAACATAGAAAAGGATCTTGGGTAATGTATTAGGGAAAACATAAAATAATGAAATATCAACTCGGAAACAAATATCTTATTTCTTGGGAATTTATAAAATAAACAGATCAAATCCGATCAACACAAATGGGATTGTTCACGACGATCAATATCAATGCAGACTGAAAAATGTGAGGTGAGAAAAACATAAATGCAAAGTCAAATGGATATCAAAAAATGAAAAAAAGTTCTCAACCAAACTCCAAAAACATAACAAGCATAACAAAACGGTATATTGGATTCCTACAAAATTAGCTCCAATATGTTTCTATGAGATAAGAAAATAGATAAAGAGATTGAACATGACTCTACAGAGGATAGGAACTGACACAGCTGAACACTGTCAGCAATTTTTGTAATAAAGCGTATAAATGAAAAGTTTTAATAAACTTTACGTTTCGGTGCCTCATCATTTTCAAATGAGCTCTCCTCCAAATGGAAGAAAACTCTCTAGTGCCACCTATAGGAAGTGATCTTTAAGCCAGTGTTTGACCCACTAAAGGCTCTTTTACGTTCCTTTGGCAGCTTATTGGATCTGTTACGTGGGCATAAAAATGATCACCCTTCAGCATCACATTCACTCGTGTAAACAGGGGGACATGCTGTTGATGAATGCTATGAGTATGGGGGTGAAAGAGCATAGTAACGATTCTCCATCCCCATGCCAACACTCCTCTGCTGCACATGAATGAGCTTTAACCGTTTGCAATCCAATTTTGAATTCAGAGTTTCCTAGGGGTGGTCTCTCTTTCTGCCATTGTACAATAGCGCCATCTACTGGCTAGAGCCAGTACTGCGGTATGTGACATGCTGGAGAGGCCCCCGACAACAGAGCAGCCAGTAATATGCAGTAAGAATACCCTGCCGGACGTCTTCCGACATCAAAGCTGTGCAGCCTTCAATCAGAATGTCTTTAGACGTCAGACACTGGATTGGAAAGGGTTACTCGACATGCTGTGGTCGATCGGCAATAATTATAACTGCCAGAGGATTGAAGAGTGTAAGGGTGCTTTAACACGGGCCAACTATCGCCATAGAAATCGCTTAAAGTAGTAATTTCAAACAGTAATTGTCCTGTGTAAATGTGGACCCCGACAAGATACCAGGAGTTGGTTGGCAAATTTTGGCTTGGGGGGCGAGCACATAGCAATGGCCTATGAGTAGAGGTCCATCCTAAAAGGGAAAACACATGGTGCAGATGGCCAAACGCAGCCCAACCATACTTACCCGCTTTGGCCACAGATTGCTGCCAAAATTGTGATGCCAGAGGCCACCGCAGGTGTGCATGGTTTGGCAGTGTACAGCCAACTGTTGTGTGTAATCTGTTTATCTACTTTACATAAATATGGAACCAAAATTAACCTCACTATATAATTAAGCAACAAAACCAAGCTTAGAACATAAATGCAGTACTAGAACCAAGCTAAGTTCATCATATGTATACAGTACCAAAAGTAATGTAATACCAGAACCCAGCCCATAGCATAAATATAGCACCAGATCCAAGAACTATATTCCTTCTCAGGCCAGTTTCAGACAAACCTATTATGGGCATATTTTTACACTCATAATACAGACAAGTGTTGTAACCTACTGACCCCAACACACAGCATCATAGATGAACATCCTAATAATAGTGGGCATAGAAAGACTAATATTCCCACCACACAGTTACAATATAGAGATACTATAAGTGATTACATTACAGTTATATTTAGTGACTCACAGGTGATATCCTCTCTGTAGTTTACTTTTCCTATCTTTTCCATTCAGCCCAGACCACTATAAAGATCTCTCCCAGACCCCTGTGTGCTCCTACACAGAAATAATACTGCCCATCGTTGTGCCCCTTGCAAACTAATAGTGCCCCCTTAATAGTAGTGCCTTCAAGTGCCCCCTTAATAATAATGGTGCTCTAAAAATAATAACAGTGCCCCTGAATATTAATAGTGCCCCTAGCCCCCTTAATAGTAATAGAACCCTCAAAATAGTAATAGTGCCACTAAGTGACCCCTTAACCCCTTAAGGACCAGGCTGTTTTGTACCTTAAGGACCAGACACTTTTTAGGGATTTTACCCATGTGGCGGTTTTACTGCCCTATTTTTTTCCCTTTAGCTACCAAAATTATTTTGCTGCATTTTTTCCGTGACATATAGGGTGATTTTTAAAATATCTTTTTCACTGACTTTTTTTCCATTTTTTTGTTTTATTGGGGTTAAAAAACTAAAAAAATTATTTTTTTAACATTTATAGTTATTTTTTTGTTAATATATTTACACTAAAATATTGCATGGGAACAGGTTCATCATTTTGTTTCGGACGTTTTGATAAATAATATGTATGGTTATTAGAGATGAGCGAACATACTCGGTAAGGCCGATTTCGCAATCGAGCACCGCGATTTTCGAGTACTTCAGTACTCGGGTGAAAAGATTCGGGGGCGCCGTGGGTGAGCGGGGGGTTGCAGAGGGGAGTGGGGGGGGGAGAGGAAGAGAGAGAGAGCTCCCACCTGTTCCGCGCTGCTACCCCCCGCTCCACCACGCCCCGCCCCTCGGCAACCCCCGGCCTTACCGAGTACGTTCGCTCATCTCTAATGGTTATAGATTACAGGGCGCATACGGCGACGGTTTGGGGTTATTTTCTTTTTTATGTATATATTGTTGTTTTAGTCTTTAATTTTTTTTAAACCTATTTATGTAATTATTTTTTGGACTATCGATGTCCCTCATGACATCATATAAAGACCTCTGGGGGACATTCACATGTTTTTTTGTTTTTTTTATTTGACACTTTCCTACTGTAGCAGGGGCATCCATAGGAGCCTCAGTTACAGGAAAACATCCTGCGGTAGTGACAATAGTCACTGGCAGAGCTGATCGGGGTCTGCTACGACCCTGCAGCTCTGCCGTAGCAGGGTGGTAACGTGACTGCAGCCTCGTGTAGTGGAAGTTATATTTCTACTTTCAGTTTTTAGTACATAGCGCTCATCGAGCACTGTGTACTCGGGAAAAGAGAAGGCAGAAAGAGTTAAAAACTACTCCTGCCTTCTCCTCCAGGTCATCAGCTGTGACTAACAGCTGACAACCAAACATGCTTCTGATTGATTGCAGAAGCAGAGGCTTTAAACCCCCTCCGTATTTTTCTATCGGCTGGGTTTCACCCTTTCCAATCCAATTTGTATCCTTGTTTTCCTAGGGGGCTTATTCTTTTTCTGCCATTATACAACGGCGCTATATGCTGGCTAAAACCAGTACTGCATGAGGTGACACGTTGGATAAGCTTCGACAGCAGAGAGGCTGGCAATATACAGTAAGAGAACCCCGGCGAATGTCTTCCAACATCAGAGCTGTACAGTCTTAAATCATAATGTCTTCAGGCGTCAGACAGTGGATTGGAAAGGGTTAAAGCCATAAATTTACTGTGCTTGCTCCTTAATGGGTTAATAGTAATAGTGCACCTCAAGTGTTCCCATAGTAGTAATGTGCTTCTGAATCATGACAAGGGTTGTGAGCTCACGTATTTTGGCCAAAATATCAGCTAATACCTCTTATTTATCAGTATTAATTATTAACATGCAGTGCGGTTTGGAATGCTGGGGGAGCCCAGGGTGCCATTGCTGGTGTGGTTCACTTTTGGGGTGGTTTCAAATATGGCCTTACTAAAAGGTTGCAAGCCTGCATAGTGCATTACAAGTACTATGTGGTCTGACACCCTGTATCCACTTTTCTGTGCAGGAATAAACAATAGTCAGTCACCCACCTCATTATATAGAGGGGTTTGTGAGTGCTGCCACCTCAGTGCACTCACAGGTGATCTTGCCTCCTCCGTTTAGCATTCTGGTTGTCTATATGCTGAGGGTTACATGGTGTATATGCCTGCCCTCTTGTATCAGTAAGTATGGCCTGTGATATTTTCCTTTTGTGATTTCCTCATCCTTCGGCCTTCTCACCCCTGCAGGTTATTGAAGAAGAAATCACTCATTAATTGCTACGTGCTTTGTTTCAGCTCACTGAAACGAAACAACTAGTGAGCAACTTCTTGCTCAGTGTAAACAGTCAGTTCATCTTTGAATGACTGCCTGTTCACAGAGAATGGAGTTGGGTGTTCGGAAGAGATCTTTACCATGCTCTACCTCCATTCACTGAACTGCTATCATTCCTGCACCCCACAGTCGTCCCATGTAAAAGTACCCTAAAAGGACCATTAAGAGCATTAGCACTTGACTAGGACAGAGATACCTTGTGTGCTGGACACTAACTTAGAAGCAGCTACCTATAGGTGGCACTAAAAAGATAGTTTTGCTCCTTCATAGGGAAGGCTAATTTGCATATTTTTACCAAGGGACAATTATTGTAATATCCTCCTGTACACATTAGGAAAAAGTTGACTCAAACCACCAATTTTGGCAAGACTAGCCGACTATAAGATCATGTATGAGGCCTCCCAATTCTCAGGGGAGAAGAAGGATTGGGGATGTTAAACTTTAATTCCCCAATCCTTTTGTCTCCTTTGGATATAAGTTGCAGCCAGAGTTGTCTACTCTTTTTCCACTCTTCTTATTGAAACACATGAACATTTAGACAAATCAAGCATCCATATTTATAGAGAAATTGGTAGAAATAGCTGTCAGCTGGATGAGCATTTGCCCTACAGTCATTGAAGGCACATGGGCACCTTAACCCCTTGAGTGGCAGGTTTCCTACCACCCTGTCGTGCCCACCAGGGCAGGTTTTTTAAAATGGTCTAATCATTGAATTTCAACTAGTTTTGCAGTTGCGTCTCAATAGCCATAACTTTTTCATTTTTCCATTGACATGGCCATATGAGGGCTTGTTTTTTGCGGGACAAGTTGTGATTTTTTAAACAGGGGGGAGGAAAAAAAGAAATGGGGAAAAAAGAAAAAAAAGGGGCCATGTCATCAAGGGGTTAAATAATGTATTAACTTCCTTCTCTGGGTCATTACGACGCACACGGATACCACATGTGTGATTGTATTTTTGATTTTTTTACAAAGTAAAGGGAGACAAGTGTTTTTTTTATTTTTTTAAATAATTTTTTTCCTTTTTTTTTTTTTTTTAAATTTTTTTTTTTTTGTTCCTTTAGGGGACTTCCACAGGGACCCATCAGGACCCCTGATCACATTCTGGGGGTCCGATGGTGACAGCCCTTTACATGCTGCAGTGACAGCCCTTTACATGCTGCAGTCACATAGACTACAGCATGTAAAGGGTTAACACAGCAGAGATCGGAGGTTTTCTCTGATCTCTGCTGTAAGAGCTGGTACCTAGCTGTCCTCTGACAGCTAACAACCAGCTCTCCCTGTCACAGAGACCATCGGCTTGCTTCTGACAAGCCGATGGTCTCTATGGCAACCTGTAAACAAACCAGTGCAGGAGATTGCCGACATATCTGCAATATCTTCTGCTGGTTTTTCAAAGCCCTTGCTTTGTTCTCTGTGGGTCTATGCAGGCAGAGCACACTGTCACAGCTTGTGGCATTGTGCTCTGCAGCTCCCATAGTGATACATAGCCCGGAAATCTTCCGGGCTATGTTGCTATGAGCAGTGGAGCTCGTCCCCGGAAATTTTCCGGGCGTGCCACTCAAGGGGTTAAAGGGAACTTGCCATTTACTTTATTTGGTCCTCACTCGGGGCAGCATAAAGTAGTAACACAACTGATGTCAGTGATTTGTCACTTTTTGGGGTTTTTAAGAACTTACAGCTTGTTTCTGCAGCCCCCAGCAAGAGATGAGTCCAGTCTTCTAGTTATTACACTGCATACTGAGAAAACTGCCAATCACAAAGGGTGGGCTAGGATAGCAGCCCCTCACGAATAAAGCAAACCTATCTATTGTCAAGAGCTACAGAAACAAGCTGTAAGTTCTTAAAAATACTGCATATTACCCTATAAGTGACAAACCACTGAAATCAGCATGTCTGTCTATATATATATATATAAAGACGAAAGCCCTCACTGACTCATTCACTGACTGAGTCACTCACTGACTGACTGACTCACTCACTCTCACTCACTCACTCACTCACTCATTGACTTACTCGCCAAAAGTTCTCCAACTTCCCGATGTCGTAGAAACATGAATTTTGGCACAAGCATAGATTATCTCCAATATAGGAAAAGTAGTTGGGTACCAAGTCGATTATTCACTTCTAGCGCAAAAGAATTGGCGTCGAAATTTAACGTACATAATCTAAATCTCTCACTTCCCAATGTCATGGAAACTTAAAATTTGGCACGCGCATTGAATATGTCATAAATAGGAAAAGTTAATAGGTCCCAACTCCATTATTCAATTCTATGCGCAAAAGAATTAGTGTCCAAATTTTACGTACGGAATCTAATTTTCTCACTTTCCGGTCCAAATTTTACGTACATAATCTAAATCTCTCACTTCCCAATGTGATAGAAACATGAAATTTGGCACGAGCATTGATTATGTCATAAATAGGAAAAGCTAATGGGTCCCAACTCGATTATTCAATTCTATGCACAAAAGAATTAGCGTCCAAATTTTACGTACGGAATCTAATTTTCTCACTTTCCGTTGTGTCATAGAAACGTGAAATTTGGCACGAGCATTGATTATGTCATAAATAGGAAAAGTTCATAGGTCCCAACTCGATTATTCAATTCTAGCGCAAAAGAATTGGCGTCAAAATTTTACGTGCGGAATGTAATTTTTTCACTTTCCGATGTCATAGAAACGTGAAATTTGGCACGAGCATTGATTATGTCATAAATAGGAAAAGTTCATAGGTCCCAACTCGATTATTCAATTCTAGCGCAAAAGAATTGCCATCAAAATTTTACGTGCGGAATGTAATTTTTTCACTTTCCGATGTCATAGAAACGGGAAATTTGGCACGAGCATTGATTATGTCATAAATAGGAAACACTAATGGATCCCAACTCCATTATTCAATTCTATGCGCAAAAGAATTAGCATCCAAATTTTACGTGCGGAATGTAATTTTCTCACTTTCCGGTGTCATAGAAACGGGAAATTTGGCACAAGCATTGATTATGTCATAAATAGGAAAAGCTAATGGGTCCCAACTGCATTTTTCAATTCTATGCGCAAAAGAATTAGTGTCCAAATTTTACGTATGGATTCTAATTCTCTCACTTCCTGATGTCATTTTATATAAAGGAAACGTCACATGGTTGCCTCCACGTGGTGTTTCCTGGGTAACGCAGAGAACTATGCAAAATGGTGAACATATTTTTTTCCTCGGTATCTCTAAAGTAACCACGACTTCATAAGATTTTCCGTGTGAACACCAGATAAACACCAGTACCAAATTAACTCGGGCGAAGCCGGGTATATCAGCTAGTCACTAATATATGCTATACTAAGACCCCTCACACCAGTTGGATCTCTATAATGGGAATTGGTACCCCCCCAAGATCAGCTTTTTGAAATGATTGGTTTGCTGTCTGTGAATGAGAACACTCTTGTATCAATTCACAGGCAGTAATCCTGTAAATATCTAGTCCTGCTCTCAGCTGAAAAGTAGATAAAACTGAAGAGGTGATTTCCAAAGAAGTTAAAGCAAGAGTGGTTATGTACTTTTCGTGATGCCTACTGTATCATTAACAGCATGTTATAGTTAAAATCACTCAACTAATTACAAGACAGTCTCTGCAAAGATCATTTTATTCAAAGTGTGTCCAAAGTTTCTGTTTTGTGGAAAATGTCATTTGCTAGATTTAAAGGGGTTGTCCCACTTCTAGCTGTTTTGCTGTAGAAAGCAGACAGCTCCATACATTGTACAGTGAGACGGTTTTGGACTGCAAGCTGAGTCCCATTCAATTCAGTAGGACTCAACCTGCAATACCAACCAGAGCCACTGCGCAATGTATGGCGCTGTCTACTTTCTGCAGTAAAGCAAATAAAAGTAGGACAACCCCTGTAAGTCATTTTGGAAATCACCTTTTCAGCTTCCAGTCTAGACAATGCTTTTTGAGCTAAAAATCCTGGACTCCAGAGTGATACATTGTAGTAGACTACCAGAGAGTTATGGTGATGAACAGGACTATGTAGAGGCTTGCAGCCTATGAACATAGGCCTCATGTTCATGGGCGGGGCGCCATGGAAACCCACCCTGCCGGTGGCATGAGGACATTACTTACCAGTCCAGATGCGTGTGGGTCGTCCGTTTTCACCTCCGTGCATGTGGGCGGTTGTGCCGGCATGTGGACGTGCCCGCTAGACGCAGTGGAGATTTTTTTTTAACTCTCCTGCTTTCCCACGGGATCCGTGGAACACCCGGAGTGACAGTTCCAGGTGTGCCGGAGATCGGACGGCTTCCATAGACTTCAATTGAAGCCATCCCTGCGGGATCCGCGGAGAAAAATAGAGCATGCTGCGATTTGTTTTCCGGACCAGAAGGTCTGTAAAACAAATCTGCATGCTTATATTAAGCTGCAGACGTCCATGATTTTCTATGGGCGGCTTGAACTCTGGATCATCCGCGCGGGTACCCCACGTGGACCCCTGTGTTCAAACCCGCCCGTGGACATAAGCCCATAAAGAAGAATGTCCCCATTCAATGCCAGCAAATGCATATCTTGAAGATTTTAAAACCACAAAACCATTATAATTTTGTATTAAAAGTATCAAACTTTCTCAGCATTTTTTTTCTAAAAACTTTGATACTTGTGTACTTTGTTGACCCAAAGACATACAAATTGGCCAATGCCAACATTGAGAGGGGTAAATCAGTCAATCCTAGTGAAACCTGATCAGTCTTAGACATTTCTATTAACTAGCGGAGTTCCTTCTTTTATCTGCAGTCTTAGGCCTTAGTCAGACGAGCGTTTTTTCACGCGATTTGCGGATCGCATGACGGATGCGCATCCGCAAATCGCGTGACCGGTGCCCGAAAATCGCCCGAAAATCTGCTCCTAGCCGTGTTTCATTAGAAATGGGCCGGAGCTGTCCAGCACATTGCATTCAATGGAGCCGGCAATACAGCCGGCTCCATTGAAAGCAATGCGCTGCGGGCGAGTGTGGGATGAATTGTCGGGAAGGGCTTAAATATATAAGCCCTTCCCTGCAATTCATCCAGAAAAGTGTTAAAATAAAAAAAATATATATACTCACCTGCTCCCGGCAGCCGGAGTTCCGCGCGGCCGGCCTGCAGTGGGTGTGAAGGGGGTGTGAGTCAGACCTGCCCCCTGATTGGCTCAGCGCTGAGCCAATCAGAGGCAGGTCTCACTCACACCCATTCATGAATTCATGTATGGGAGTGAGTCAGACCTGCCTCTGATTGGCTCAGGCTGAGCCAATCAGGGGCAGCTCTGAGTCACACCCCCTTCACACCCACTGCAGGCCGGCCGCGCTGTACTCCGGCTGCTGGGACAAGGTGAGTATATATATATTTTTTATTTTAACACATTTCTGAATGAATTGTAGGGAAGGGCTTATATATTTAAGCCCTTCCCGACAATTCATCCCGCGCTGTCCGGCAGCCCATTGCTTTCAATGGAGCCGACTGTATTGCCGGCTCCATTGAATTCAATGGGTAAACATCATTCTTCTCTGCCACAGCTGTTACAGCTGTGGCAGAGAAGAATGATATGTCTTCTATATGTTCTCAATGGGGTCGGCGCTGCTGCCGCCGGCCCCATTGAGCGCATATAGAGAAGAGAACAGGAATCGCAGATCGCAGATAGGTGCGATCTGCGATTTCTGTTCTATAATTTTTCGGACGAGTGCATAAAAAGAACTCATGTGTCCGATACCATTGCAAAGCAATGGTTTTAAAAAATCACCGGACGCATGCGCATGCGCAAATCGCGCGAAAAAACGCCCGTCTGACTAAGGCCTTACAGTAACATGAGAAGACTTCACTCTTTAAAAAATGAGGGCCAGTTGATTGGGAAGGTTAAAAGTCTTTACACATGATCAGCTATGGTTAAACTGGTAATCCACATTCAGATGCCTGACCAACTCCTACAACGAACAATGATGAATCTCCCCGTTCCCACAACTCCTACTGAGCCAGCATGACAGCGCGGGAAGAAGGTGGGGGGAATGGTGGTGGTGGAGGGGGGGGGGGGGTCAATACTTTTAGAACACAATGCATAATCGCAGAGGGACTTTTTTGAAAAACGTCTTGTGAGATATGCAGGATATTTGATTATGAGAAGGACTTGATAGTTCTCCTTCTGGTTATTTAATCATGCATGGCTTTGCTTTTCATGTACAATGAGACTTTTCCATTCCACTCAATCTTGGGTAGTCATCTCAATCAGGTTGCACTGCATGCTCTCTCTGTCGGTCACATAAGAAGACACCAGCATCATAAATTCCACGTGGTGGATGAACAGCGTTGTATTTGATTTTGCACTGGAGTCCTGTAGTGTTCCTCTTCTCATTCCAGGTCTGTAAGGGTATGGTTTCTCCTTAGGAAGAGCACCTAGTGAGAGTACTTATTAGACCACACATGCATCTCTTGGAAATTTATGCTAATGGCAAAAATAGAACAATTTCTAGATCCCTGCTGCTCCAATCCCTGTGTAGTGGCCGGATCTTGTAATTGCAAGAGCTACGCCTGTAGTTGCACGCATTGGCACTACACAGGGGTTGGACCAGCAGCTTCAGCTCCGACACCGGTGTATTTATGATACTGTCAACTGGCGTCCAATTAACTTAACGACCAGGGTCCTCAGAGGATGACCCCAGATGATCAATTATTGATGACCTATTCTGAGGATAGGTCATCAATAGTATTTTGCCTGGAAAACCCCTTTAAAAACCACATGAAAAGGGGCTGTCATCAACTGATAACCCAGCATATTCATGAGGGGGTGCTACCGTAATTGGACTTGGCTTTGAGCACAAAAAATTGACATAGCCCCTTCAGATATCAATGCACTTCTAACTGCAGTATTGCTACTTCTTCAACTTGGTTGATGGCAAACCAGGCGTCAGTTGTTGCAATTAAGTCAGAAATGAAGTCAAGTTTGGTTCCCTTGGGGTGTTACTTTAAATTAGAAAACAGATGTTAGTCTGAGAGGGCCAGATGAGGTGAATAAGGAGGATTTTCCAGCATCGCCAAGCCCAGGCTAGGAAATTTGCCCTTGGTGATGGTCGCTGTGTGGGATGAGACACTATTGTGCAACATCATGAGACTTTGGGTCAAGTTGCTGCGCCTTTTAGACTTCAATACCTCCTTTTATTTATCCAGAATTGTTGTGTAATACACGATTGTGATAGTGGACCCCTTTGGAAGGCAGTTCACAAGCATTAACCCATTTTTATCCCAGAAGACAGGTGACCTCACCTGGGATGATGACTTCTGCACTCTGAACCACTTTCTCTCCATTATTTTGACTGCTCTTTTGGCTCTGGATCATATGTAAAAATCCATGCCTCATTTATTGTCACCCACTGAGATAGGAAAGCATCAGCATCCTGCTGAAAATGCTGTAGAATGCACTGGGAGGCTTGTTCTCGGGCATGCTTCTGATTTGCTGACAAACATTTCAGGACCCACTTGGCAGACACCTTCCTCATGTCCAGACAATCATGAATTATGAGTCCAACTCTTTTTCTGGAGGCGTTCAGCACCTTGGCTATTGTCCTTAGCAGAAATTCGATGGTCTTCCAGAATCATGTCTGGGTGGTGTCTATAGTTTCTTGAATGAACACCACTAGTGGTCTTCTACAATAGTCTTCATTGTTGGTATTAAAGTGGCCGATTTTAAATTTGGCAACCCAATTCTTCACTGTGGCATACAAAGGGCACTTGTCGCTGTTACTGACAGCAAGTGTGGACCCACTGTGCCAAATAACTGGTTTGGCTTTCGGCTGAACCTAAAGGTGTTGTCCCGATGGTTCCGCAGTATTCACCCTTTAACTCCTGTACAGGGATCTGGACTTTGCTGTAAGGAACCGAGTAGGCTATTATCTCCTGGAGTAGTCACAATGTGGTTGGCAGCTGACCCACCGGGGTCAGAGACACTGGTGCAAAGGACTAAACAGTCTGAGCTGTGAACAGAAACTGGTCTGGTGTCGGGACAGGCAGAGTGCAAACAGAAACCAGATAAGAGTCCAGAATCAGGGCAGATGCTGAAGTCAAGAGCAAGAGGCCTTTGCTGTGTGACAGACAAAAACAACCAACCAATACTGGGGCAAAGAGAATGATCCCCAGCTCAGCTAAATAGGAGGGTAATAGCCAATTACCCTGCTGTTGGGCTGAGACCACTGATGAGGATTAACTCCTGCAGCACTAGGAAGGATTAACTCCTGCAGTGCTGATGGAAAGTAAATGTCTGAAAGCTATTTATACGAGCGATGCCCACGTGTGCCCGGAATAGTAAGAAGGTGGCTAACCTGGGTAGCCAGCCTAACAGTGGCCTACTATTTGCACCATGTCATCTTGAATATCTTTGGCCGACATCCTTTTCAGAAACAGAAACTTCGTTGCTCTGCTGAATTTTGCAGTGAAATCTACTGTTGAGTTCATAAGAATGAGTTCATGCCAAAATAAAGATTGCAAAGACAATGACTTATCAGCAGCCCCTCGTAAAATGCAAGAACATAGGGAGCAAAGTGAAGCAGTGCTCACAGAAAGTATTACTTGTATTTGTATTCATGATACTTCCTGGAGTCACAGCTATACTGACGAGTTGCATTACCCAGTAACCTCACAGTTATTGAGTAACCTACCTTTAACAAATAGAAGCTAAAACATGTTATGGGTCACTAATAATTTATACTTCTCCACTTCATTACTCAATTACCCCCCACTGTGAATGAGAAACAGACCAAAACGTAAGCTTTTATTTGGACACATAGGACACCCAAAGAGTTAATGATACATCAAAGGCTTCTGATGTAACAAGGTTTTGCAACAAGTAGTTTGGGAAGGACAATACAAGAACATCCACAAGATACCACACATGTAATGAGAGGCAATTACAACTTTATAGACTTCATTCACGGCTGTCTTGTTCATCTAGTGCCAATGGGCATTCACAGCGCTCATCGGAACCTATAATAACCATGTTAACAACCCCTAATTATTGCCATAAAATATATCCTTTAATGTAAATCTTTGTAGGCAGGATGACATTGCCGTCATTTACTAACATTTCCCTCCCTTGTCTTGTACTTAGGCTATAATTGTCTTCATCAGATAGGAGGTTAGTAGCGTCGGAACAGTATACATGTGATTAATGTCATTACTGTCTGCGTGTGGTATGGATTCATCATTAAAATGCTATTAGAGAGGTGGAACTAGATGCTTCTGGGTCTCCATGCAAAATCTCTACAAGGGCCCCCCACCTACTATGGGCCCTCATCGATGCTTAGAATGACTTGATACATTGAGACTCAAGAAAAGTCGATCAGAAGAATCAATTTAATACATTTAGAGGAACGTAATACTACTACTATTGTTCATTAGTTTACAAGTCTTTCAAATATGAATGGCTGTGACTTTACAGCAGATGACTTTTTATCAACCAGCGTGTTTTTTGTAAGCTGGAATAACTACCAACTCATCATTTGTTACCCTATCAGTGGCCATGTTTACACTGAACGACTATCATTTGAATTCCCTCTTTCAAGCGATTGCTCGGCAGATTGTTGCTCGGGTAAATAACCTTCAATAGGGTATGTATTAAAATGATGAAGAAACTTTTAGCATGTAAGCGAGACCAAGGTCACCCTTAAAGGGATATTGCAGGACAAATACGTCCATTTGGCCCATGTATGTTTTATTCTGAAATGCTACTTTGTATCAGAAAATTCGTACTTAGAAGTTCGATTCAGAGCTCTGCTGGATTGGAGCTCCAAGTCAAAGAGGCAGGCCACACAACTGCCTTCCCTTCCTGCATTATAAAGACTGAGAATCCTCTTCCTGTACACAAGCAGACAAAGGAGCTGTCATTCTTGATGCCACGGGCGGCGAGAGCACCCCGTCAACTCTACAGCTCTGAGTCAAACTTATATATGTGCCGAATTGGTATATTTTTCCCAGGTTCATGCTGCCCGTGGTTTAGGAAGCATGAAGCTGTGATGCTGTACCTTTTTAGCGCTGATTCCCTACTTCTAGCATTCGTCATCTGGCTCTGAGCTATTTTTTACCATCTGGTGTCGTCTTGTCAATCTATGCAGGTCAGTTTGGGGTTGAAGATGCTGTATGGGTAGGTGGACAGTACCAGAAGCAGGCAGCAGTCTAAAGCATGCCCAGTTCCTCAATCCAAGGAGCAGACTTGTGCATGGTGGCAGAGCTACCTTGGCGTAGCCTACGTCAGTCTCTTCATCTAGTGCTCTGATGTCTGTCGTTTAGTGCTTGTACTGGACAGACAATTAGAGCACTAGAAAATCTACTATGGTTAGCTGGTGTTTGTACGTCAGTGGTGGGTGTAGTGGGCAGAACATTTTGGAGGTCATGGAGTGGGCTGATGGAGCCCTGGATCAGGGACCAATAGCAGTCTAGAGAGCTGCACAAGATGTAAGTACAGCGATAGGTGCAGGGAGATAGGGCAGAGCATGGAAAGGCTGCAGAGGTAAGGGGGGTATTCTATAACAGTGTATGTAATATATAAACTAATTTTTAAAGGGCCACTCCAGTGAAAACACATTTGTTCCGTGCCTGCCCCCCTCAGCTGATCACACTCTGGAGGTCTCTTCTGTATATTGAAGTCATGTCAATGCATTGTCTGTACTTATTAGGCATCATTTTGAGAGTTAGATTCCTTACTTTTACTTTCAATCTATCCCATCATGCATCAGCAGAGCATTAGCTGAGGTTATACCATTCTACCTGCTTGGGGGACCGTTTAATTACCATTACCTTCTATATTAACCTAAATAAGTATACAGTCAGGAGCATGAACTGTGATTTCCTCTATTATAACTGTGTGACAGGAGCTGTGTGATCGTTCATCAGTAACTGTGACAGAAATGTCTGTGTTCCCCTCTATGCAGTTGCAGTGGTAGAGCCATGTAATAGTGTGGTGACCTGATGGCCACTCAGGACCTGAGGCCTGCACTGAGGAGTTGGGAGGGTAGAGTTGTCACTTGTCACAGTGGCTCTGACCAGACTCCTCCCCGGAGGTATGCACACCCCCTCGGCCCAAGTACCATTAGGTCTCTTCCGGACACGCCTGGAACAGGAATGGCCTATAAACGTGTGGTGGACTGTAAATATGACACGTGTGACGCCACCATTCCTTACTCACCGGAATGACCCTCGGCGGAGAAATAAAGAAAGTCCATGCCTCGGCAGAGAAATAAAGAAAGTCCATGCACACAATTAACTTTTAGTACCTCAGTCCCTGGGAACAGTCAGGGCCTGGCAAAACTTTACTTGCAGCTTGACGGATTACAGCTTAATTACACACCAGTGCAGGCAAAACAGGAAACTCAGGACGATATCAGAGGAGGATGGGGTAGGATCTCTCCACAGACACTCACTTGACTCAGACTTGGATTTTTGCACGGCGGACTCGTCACTGCTCTCTCTCTCTCTCTCTTTCACAAATGGTTCCTGGAATTGGGGAACTCAGGAAACTGCTCTGTCTCCTCCATCACTCTTCACCACATGAGCGTTAAAAGTACTCCCCCTGTGGCCAGCACTCCACTCCACTCTCTACCGTAAAAGATAATGGACTCCCTAAAGAAGATCACGTCTTGCTCTCAAACACTCAGTGTGGGTTCACATGAGTGTGTTTTGGTGCTTGCATACGCACGCACAAAAACACGCTTGTATTTACAACAATGCATTCCCTATGGTGTGTGCACATGTCCTTGTTTTACAGGTGCGTGCCTGCAAAGATAGGACATGCGTTCACCATAGGGAATGCATGCATTGTTTTCAATGGAGCCATGGCTGTTGCCGGCGGCTCCATTAAAAACAATGGTCTGCCGGCTCCCTGCATTCTTTTTCAGGGAAGAGCTTTACATATAAGCTCTTCCCTGAAAATCAAGTAAAAGTGATTTAAAAAACAAAAAAAATAGATACTCACCTCCCTTCAGCTGCAGGGTCTCAGCTGTGTCTTCTCCTGCTGTCCCCTGCACTGTGGTGCTGATCTATCAGCAGGCGGGGATTTAAAATCCCTGCCTGCTGAAAGAGCTGAATGTGATTGGCTGAGGTGCTCAGCCAATCACTAGCAGCTCTCCCCAAATGAATGACAGGTGAGAGCTGCCTGTGATTGACTGAGCAATCTTATGAAGCCCTTCCCTGAAAAGCCTTTGACAGCTGCTGGGGCTCAACGTTGACTTCTGCCGCTGTCCCCGACTCTGTAGCGCTGCTGAGCTATCAGCAGCTGGGGATTTAAAATCTCCGCCTGCTGGTAGCTCTGATTGTGATTGGCTGAAGCACTTCAGCTCCAGCGGGCCGGATCCTCTTCTTCCGGTGACGAAGCGTACATTGCTGGCATTCTGCTTCCTGAAGGTCCATGTACCCGGTCACTAGTCGCGTAGCGTTCAATGCTGAATCCTCGGCCACCTGTTTTAGCATGACTGCGTATTCGTGATGTCTCACCGCCAGTGTTTCATATATTATATGAAACACTATCGGCGAGATATCACACATGCGCTCTAAAGCAGGTGGCCGAGGATTCAGCATTTGCTGCTAGGCAGTGAACACTACGTCACTCGCCCTGCAGGAAGTGAACTGCAGCTAATGGATTCTCCAAAACAGGAAGAAGAGGATCCGGCCGGCTGGAGGTGAGGTGACCCGGTTCTACTGCAGGAGCCATGAGAAGATCGGTGAGGTGAAGATCTGGTAAGAAGACTATCTGGGGAGGAATAGGTAAGCATTGATTTTTTTCTAATGACAAAACTTCTTTAAGTGTTGCCAGGAAAGTGCCTTCAAGTTAGATGCTGCTCTGCGAGGTACCTTCTTTCTTTTACTGTGTATTGTACTGTCCTACAGTGTACTGTACAAAGGACTATGCCATATAATGCTTAATTAAAAATGCAATGCACTATGGTGCAATGATATTTCCATACAGTTACTACAATATTGTCACTACCACATACAGCAAAAGTAAGTAAAGAACAACCATATGGTGCTCAAATAATTTACTCTTCCCACCATGTCCAGGGCTACATTTGACATAATTAAAGAGGGGACACGTGTTGCATGTAATTGTCCGTTATTGTTTTGCCCAGTTAGATATGTCATGATAGTGTAAGGGTTTTAATATTCATGTTACATTGCCACCTAGTGTTTGTATCACACACCAGGATGTGTGGCGATAGGAGAAAGGATGGGTCATGTGATGGTGGTCTTGTGGATGCTGGAACAGCCCTCCTAAGGCTGGGTATGTATAACGGCGTTCCGCACCATTTTGTTGTTGTCGCCTTACCTAGAAGTAGAGAAAACAAGGCAACCGGAAGGAAGGTGGTCTCCGCTTCTCCGACAGGCTCTGGTGACTTTAGCTTGCAGCTGTCATGCCAGTTCGGAGTTGGCCTGCAGCTGAACTCTTGGCCTATGACCTAGCGATTGTATTATAACCAGATCCAGATGTCCCTAGGCCCAGTGGACCAACATTACTACCCCCATCCTGGGAGTGGCAACTATGCCAATCCGGTTGAGTGATTAACGGCACCATTGAGTGCCGTTCTAGTGGCTATTACTATCCCATTGAAAGTTTCCGTTGGATAGGACCGTGTGCAGCTTTGGTAACATGACCTATCTACAGGTTAGGTCATCAATAACTAATTGGCGGGAATCCACAACCAGGGACCCCTGCCAATAAGCTGCTTTTCAGGTCATTGTCACACTGTATGAAGTAGGAAGTAGAAAGCTTTGGACATTGTGCAGTGGCCCGGCGTGGTATTGCAGGCATAGGTCCCTTTCTCTTTAACACATTAAGGACCAGGTGTGGTAAATATAAGGCACCGGGTCCTGGGCTTAAAGCACCGCCTACAGTAAAATTACGGCGGTGCTTTAGGCCTCCTGCCTCTGCAATCAATTAGAGGCAGGATTGGGTTATCAACTGTTAGTGACAGCTGATAACCTAGAGGAGAAGGCAGGAGGGGTTTTTAACCCTTCCTGCCTTTCCTTCCCCAAGTACACAGTGCTCAATGAGTGCTGTGTACTAGAAAGTGAAAGCAGAACTGTAGCTTCCACTATGGGACGCATATATCCCTATTCAACACCACCTCTACTCGAGCCAACCTAAACAACCAATCATCGTGAATCAGTCAAACCAAATAACCAATTACCAAGACTCAGCCAACTGAAATAACCAATCACCGTGAATGAATAAATTCAAACAACCAATCAGGTTCCGAATGGTGTGGAGATGGGGTGTAAAAAGCAAATACGCCAACGGGAGTCGGGGGGTCATGTGACCGCCGGGGTTCCCTGCTACAGCAGAGCTAGAGAGTCATACTACACCCTGGCCAGCTCTGCCAGTGACTAATGTCACTCCAGGGGTTGTTTACCCTGTAACTAGGGCTCCTATGGATGCCCCAGCTACAGTGGGAAAGTGTCAAATAAAAATAAAAATTAGCGTCCCCCAGAGGTCTTTATGGCATCATGGGGGACATAGATAGTAAAAAACATAATTACATACACAAATAAAACAAAATTACAGTATAACACAATATATACATAAGAAAGAAAATAACACAAAGCCGACGCCAACCAAAACCGTCGCCGTATACGCCCTGTAAACCAAAACCATGCATACTATATATCAAAACGTCCGAAACAAATAGAGGAACCCATTCCAATACTTTATTTTAGCATAAATATACTAAATAAAAAAAAATAACTATAAATGTTAAAAAAATCATTTTTTTTAGCATTTTACCCCCAATGAAACTAAAAAATGGAAAAAAGAGTCAGTGAAAAAGATTTTTAAAGAATTGCCCTATATGTCACGGGAAAAAAACACAGTAAAAATAATTTTGGTAGCTAAAGGAAACAAAATAGGGCAGTAAAACCGCCACATGGGTAAAATCCCTAAAAAGTGTCTGGTCCTTAAGGTACAAAACAGTTTGGTCCTTAAGGGGTTATTGAATGCTGTGCCTGCAATATCACACCAGGCACTGCATAATGTATAGAGCTATTTGCTTCCTGCTCCATTCATGGTGACAGTGGCCTAGTGAACCTTTGGGCCATTGGCAGTGGACCACTGCCAATCAGCTATTGAAGAACTATCATTGGAGTCAACAGGGCTACAGCTGCAAAGCCATGCGTCTTGAACCGCTGACACGAAAAGAAAAATGTAATATTTAGCAGAACCCACTCATACCTGTTGCTTTTCCAGCTGCTGGCGACAGACACGATGGAATTAGTTTCGATGATGACCGTTTAACTGTTTAGATGTTGCTACCAATCCTGCAACATTGAAACATCCAGCCGAAGGGCGCCCAATCAACTGAGCCCTGATGCGATTACATGGGAAGTATTGCAGTATATGGTACAAGCAACTAAGTAATCACAAGTTCAAGCCCACTATAGGGACTAAATAAAAATGTATAAAATAAAAAAATTAATACTTTTTTTAAAATATAAAAGGTTCCAAAAAGGCTTTTCCCGTTTTTCATATATAAAAATCAAAACAAACAAAAAAAAAACAACGCGTCCACAAAAGTCTGGACTATTAAAAAAAATGCACGATTTATCCCACATGTGAACGACATAAAAAAAGGGCGACGCCAGAACTTCTAAAATGATTGAATAAGAAGTGATGAAAAAGTCATAGATGCACCCAATAAAAACTACAGCTCACCCCACAAAGTCCTCACATAACCTAATTGATGGAAAAATAAAAAAAAAAGCTATGGGTCTCAGAAGATGGCCACTTCATAAATTTGGTATCATTATAATCGCTCTGACCCCCAGAATAAAGTAAACAGGTCACTTTTACCTCCCTGTGACAACAACCCTCCCTTAAAATAACACATTCATTGTATTTTTAATGGTACGTGTAAATTGTACCACTATCATACAGCTATGTTGATGGAAAAATGCAAAAAAAAAAGTTATGGCTCTCGGGGACGAGAACAAACACCCGAAAAATCTCTGGCCTTGCAAGGTCTTCTGACATAGCATCAGATATGAGAGGCTAAAGAAAAGTGTTTTTGGACATTTTTTATGCTTTGCAGCCAATAAGTAACAACATTTATATGAAATACATGAAAACATTAAAAAAACGATGCTGAACGTCAGCCGCTGTGTTTGATGTGTTAATCCAAATGGATCTCTGTGTTCTAGGTTTTACAGTCCATTGCCCTCACGTCTGTGTCTGCACAGCCTCCAAATGTGAAACCTTATCTGTCCCATTTAGATAATGTGTCTGTCCAAGAGCGATCCCATTTGTTTAGATTGAGGATGTTGTCCCGGCTTCTCCTATACGCACACAAGTTCCTACAGCCACTTGTTAATGTATATTACAGTAAAGGAAACATACGTTTTTAGATTTTTTTCAGTGTGGTCTATTGAAAGAAAGACTATGACTATATTCATTGTACTGGTTACAACCCACGCCTACTCTGCCAGGACCATAAAATGACATTGAGCAGTGGTGTAACTAGGGGTTCAGCAAGAAACAGAAGAGGCCGGCACCAACCCAGGTAAAGGTACCTTTACACCGCTAATAATTATCCAAATAATCGCTCAAACAAGCAATTTCGGGTGACTATCGGTCCATGTACACACACCACTTGGCAATCGCTCAGTAGCTACTAGTCGTTCCACTTCAGCTCACTGAAACAGAATGACTACTGGGCTCAGCCAGTCAGTGAATTATGAATGGCTGAGCACTGCCTGTGATTGGACGAGCACTCAGCCAATCAGACATAGCCCTTTCAAATTCCCGCCTGCTGAAAGAGCTTCAGAGCAGTGCAGGGGGACCAAGCGCCTAGACGCTCAGAGCCCCGTCAGCGGTGGAGAGGTGAGTATATATTTTTAAAATTTTTTTTACATATGCCAGGGATGATTTTCAGAGAAGGGCTTATATTTAAAACCCTTCACCGAAAATCACTGCAGGGGGTGCCTGCAGCCCATTGCTTTCAACGGGGGCCGTTGGCAGCAACGGAGGCACAAAGGAAAGCAATTGGCACAGAGCTTCGGTCACGCATTTTTCTGCACATCCGTGCAGCACTACGTTTTGCGCCGCTCGGATGCATGCAAAACAAAACTTGTGTGAACGAGGCCTAAGTGTACCTTAACATGTGTTTACAACTACAAAGGCACATCTTAATCATAGTGGTTAAACAAAAAGCCATATCACCACCATACAATGGCCATTGTGGTAGATACCAGTTCCACACAGCTGTTCTGCAGAGCCTATACTATACTATAAGTGACTACATTCATTTAAATCCAGTCACTCACAGGTGACATCCTCTCTGACTGGAGTGGTTCACATTTCCCATCTTTACCAACCAGTCCAGACCACCATGATGACTTCTTCAAGCCACAACTTCTCTCTGCCAAGTTTTCGCACTTTGGCTCCTCACTTTTCCCGAACACTACCATCCTTTTCTCAATTTACACTGACTCTCCATCTTTGCTGCTCTTTTGCTTTGAAAGTGGTTATTCCTCCTTTGATGATATCACATATATCATAGAAAGATATGATTCTATGATTCCTGTATGAACCTTTGATGGTAATAATGCGACTTAAGTGTCCCCTTAAAAAGTAATAATGTTCCCTGAGTGCCCTCTTGAAAATTTATGATGAACTGACTGTCCTTTAAAAAGTAATACACCCAGCCCGCTCACTCCGATCGGCTAACACCCTCAGACTAAACACCCCTGTAATACGAACCTCTCATGCTCGCCTACAGGACTTCACTAGAGCAGCACCCATCCTCTGGAATGCTCTACCCCAAGGCATCCGGACAATTCCCGATGCACGAAATTTCAGACGTGCCTTAAAAACGCACCTCTTCAGGGAAGCATACCAAATCCCCTGACCTAGTCCCTCGCCCCTCCCTATGGTGCTCCACCCTGTTTGCCTTCTGATAAATGATCTGTACATAATATTTCCTATTGCCTGTGTTCCCCACCCCGTGCACCTCCTGTACCACCCCCAACCCATTTGTGTCTAACCCAATGTACCTTATATTGTAATTGTTGTATTGTTTTGCATTTATCCATACCTGAAAGCGCTGCGGAATAAGTTGGCGCTATACAAATAAAGATTATTATAATAGTGCTCACTGAATGCCCTCTTACAAAGGAGTCTGCTACACCTTCCTATAAAAAGTGGGGAGTAAAAAAACATACAACCTATACCATTGTTTTGTTATGGGAGTCAATGGTAGACGTATGCCACTGTAAGCCTACGCAGTAGCAGGGCTTAGAGATATATTTCTCAGAGATATATGATGGAGAACCCTATCCTTGAATGATCCATTTCATAACTTGCTACAGATTGCTAATCTGCTGGTCTTGGAGAAAAATGCATTTAGTGCTATTTTAGGCCATACAGAAATGTTGCCATTACTGTTCTCCACTATTGTTGGTAAAAAATAAGAGATCATAGTTGAGTAGAAGATCCAACAAAACTTGGTGATGTTTGATTTTCTTATTTAGCCAAACTCAGTTATGGTTCTGAACTAAGACCCTATTAAACCTGGTTATTTGGAAACATAATTATACATGTATAACTAAAGTTTGCTACTATACTCAGGTACTCTAGATACCACCGCTGGAGGCTGGACCAGAATTGACAAAAGCACATTCTGCTGTTTAGTGTCAGACTAGCCCAGTTAGGGTACTTATAGATGGAACGCCTGTAAGGCACTTAAGTCCCTTAGAGCTGTCCCAATAACTATGACACCTGTGCTTTCACACAGGAGCGATAGTCATTCATTGAATGGAGGTAGAGTACGCCAGAGATCTCTTCTGGCAGCCCACCTCCAATAACTCACTCCAACAAGTGAGCAATTCTCGTTTACTTGCCCTGTTGAGTCCCATGTTCACATGGGCCAAAAGTCGCCCATGGTCACTCTTGAGCAATTATTCAGGCAACTCTCGGCCTGCGTAAAAGTCCCCTTCCTCTAGAAGGCCTGAAACTATTAACAGGCTCCAATGGTACAGGGAAGACAACCCATATGAAGCTGATTTGAAGCCAAGAGGAATTCACTAACCCAGAGCAAAAATTTTGTCTGCTACCATAGCCATATAGCGCTTGTTGGCACCTCCCTTGATACCCAGCACATGTCTTGCCAGCACCCTGCTTGCTGCTAGTAACAGTTATGATTTTATGAATAATGTGGCTGGGCTCTCCCAAAGCATACCAATCCGATATTATCATAATATATCTGGAAGGGAATAGAAATGACAATAAAATTACCGAATATTGACAGATATATTTGGAATAATTTATTTTATCCAAGAATTATTTAATGTCTATCTTCAGACCCATGCATGTGGCATTTTGGCATTAAAGGAATACTCCACTTTGGACAATCGTTTTTCTTAAAAGGGTTCCCTGTTAATAAGCTGATCCTAGTCTATCCCACTGTAGGACTGACGGTGTTCAACTGTAATTTTGTGAAATTTGGGTTGTGAGTATTCAACTCAACTGTAGAATAACCACAGGGAAGATGAGGAATTACACAGATCTTGTTTAAATCAATGGGTTGTCTTTGCATTGCATGGACATGTGAAGTCCTCAAGAGCTATAGATGTTTTTTGTAGCTACTCTTCCCTCTGGCTATATATGAGGGCCATGCTTAGGAGAATGAGAAGAATTACCTAATAAAATATTTGAAAATGTAAACCCCTTTAAATAATTATTTAGGCTACAGGTATAGTCTCAAAAAAATAAAATGCTAGCTCTCTAGGGGCTTAAGCAGCATAGACAGAGCTAGCAACATTTATGGAGATAGCAGTTGAGGAGGGGTTAGGAGGAGCATTTATGGGTGTAGCTAAGAATGGAGGTGGTAAGGCCATGGTTATGCAAATAGGGACTGTTGTAAGGTATTGCATGATACCACCATAACTAATCATATCAAGGTAGGTACTAGTTCTACAGATGTGCACAGTGGACTGTAGACTGCATAACTGATTGAAGTATGGTTAAATCTTGGTGACAGGTGACAAGTGACATGTTCTCAGATTGTAGATATTCTCTATCCTTTTCTTCTACATCCAGGCAAGACTACTGTGATGATTTCTCCTAAAAACTGTAGAGTTTACTACTAGAGATGAGCGAACGCGTTCGTCCGAGCTTGATATTCGTGCGAATATTAGGGTGTTCGGGATGTTCGTTATTCGTAACGAACACCATGCGGTGTTCTGGTTACTTTCACTTACTTCCCTGAGACGTTTGCGCGCTTTTCTGGCCAATTGAAAGACAGGGAAGGCATTACAACTTCCCCCTGTGACGTTCAAGCCCTATACCACCCCCCTGCTGTGAGTGGCTGGGAAGATCAGGTGTTCGCCTAATATAAAAGTCGGCCCCTCCCGCGGCTCGCTTCAGATGCCTGGTGAGTTAGATGAGGGACAGTGCTGTTTGTACCGGAGCTGCTGTAGGGAAAGAATTGGTAGTTAGTGTAGGCTTCAAGACCCCCCAAAGGTCCTTATTAGGGCCACTGATAGCTGTGTGTTGGCTGCTGTTAGCAGTGGCATTTTTTTTTTTTCTCAAAATCGGCTCTGCAGAGCGTTGCACCTGGCATTAGGGACAGAAGTGCTGCATAGGCAGGGAGAGTGTTAGGAGTGAGTGTAGCCTTCAAGAACCTCAACGGTCCTTTCTAGGGCCATATTTATCCGTGTGCAGTTCTGTTCAGGCTGCTGTTAGCTGTGCTGCATTTTTTTTGGGCTTCTCAAAATCGCCTCTGCAGAGCATTCCACCCTCCATTGATACTGCAGGGAAAGAATTGTATAGGCAGGGCCACAACACAGTTATTATTCATAGAATATACGCAGTGCGGCCTTTTGCTTGTAAAACAAGTGAAAATAATTCTATTTGTCCAGCCTCTGTCCGTCCTAACGCCTGTGGACACGTGTGAGCTGCGTGAAAAACATTGCTAAATCATACGCACCCAGCTACGCTTTACTGCTGGCTTCGCCATTTGCTTTCCTTAATTGGGAAAAAAAATACCTGCTCTGCCAGAGTTATAATAACTCTGCTACCCTCACGTTCTGTGACACATAAGCAGGGACACAGCACAGTTATTAAACTTCTCATGTTCATTGAATATACGCAGTGCTGCCTTTTGGTGGGAAAAAACTGAAAACAAATCTATTTGTCCAGCCTCTGTCCGTCCTAACGCCTGTGGACACGTGTGAGCTGCGTGAAAAACATTGCTAAATCATACGCACCCAGCTACGCTTTACTGCTGGCTTCGCCATTTGCTTTCCTTAATTGGGAAAAAAAATACCTGCTCTGCCAGAGTTATAATAACTCTGCTACCCTCACGTTCTGTGACACATAAGCAGGGACACAGCACAGTTATTAAACTTAGATTATTCATTCACTAAAGGCAGTGGGGCCGTTCGTTTTCCAAAAAGTGCAAAAATTATATTTGGCCTGCAGTCTTGCGCCAATTTATTTCCTGCCTGTGAAATCAAATCACTGGTAATACAGCATGCTGAGGGGTAGGGGTAGGCCTAGAGGACGTGGACGCGGCCGAGGACGCGGAGGGACAAGTCAGGGTGTGGGCACAGGCCGAGCTCCTGATCCCGGTGTGTCGCAGCCGACTGCTGCGCGATTAGGAGAGAGGCACGTTTCTGGCGTCCCCACATTCATCGCCCAATTAATGGGTCCACGCGGGAGACGGTTATTAGAAAATGAGCAGTGTGAGCAGGTCCTGTCCTGGATGGCAGAAAGTGCTTCGAGCAACCTATCGTCAACACGCAGTTCTGCGCCGTCCACTGCTGCAAATCCGAATCCTCTGTCTGCTGCTCCTCCTTCCTCCCAGCCTCCTCACTCCACTACAATGACACCTGCTCAGGAGCGGGAAGACTCCCAGGAACTGTTCTCGGGCCCCTGCTCAGATTGGGCAGCAGCGGTTCCTCTCCCACCAGAGGAGTTTATAGTCACTGATGCCCAACCATTCGAAAGTTCCCGGGGTCCGGGGGATGAGGCTGGGGACTTCCGCCAACTGTCTCAACAACTTTCTGTGGGTGAGGAGGACGATGACGATCAGACACAGTTGTCTTGCAGTGAGGTAGTAGTAAGGGCAGTAAGTCCGAGGGAGCAGCGCACAGAGGATTCGGAGGAAGAGCAGCAGGACGATGAGGTGACTGACCCCACCTGGTGTGCAACGCTTACTCAGGAGGACAGGTCTTCAGAGGGGGAGTCAAGGGCATCAGCAGGGCAGGTTGCAAGAGGCAGTGCGGTGGCCAGGGCCAGGGGTAGAGGCAGGGCCAGACCGAATAATCCACCAAGTGTTTCCCAAAGCGCCCCCTCGCGCCATGCCACCCTGCAGAGGCCGAGGTGCTCTAAGGTCTGGCAGTTTTTCACCGAGACGCCTGACGACCGACGAACAGTGGTGTGCAACCTTTGTTGCGCAAAGCTCAGCCGGGGAGCCAACACCAACAGCCTCACCACCACCACCATGCGCAGGCATATGATGGCCAAGCACCCCACAAGGTGGGACGAAGGCCGTTCAGCGCCTCCGGTTTGCACCCCTGCCTCTCCCCCTGTGCCCCAACCTGCCACTGAGATGCAACCCCCCTCTCAGGACACAGGCACTACCGCCTCATGGCCTGCACCCACACCCTCATCTCCGCTGTCCTCGGCCCCATCCAGCAGTGTAGTTCAGCGCACCGTCCAGCCGTCGCTTGCGCAAGTGTTCGAGCGCAAGCGCAAGTACGCCGCCACGCACCCGCACGCTCAAACGTTAACCGTCCGCATCGCAAAATTCATCAGCCTTGAGATGCTGCCGTATAGGGTTGTGGAAACGGAGTCCTTCAAAAGTATCATGGAGGCGGCGGCCCCGCGCTACTCAGTTCCCAGTCGCCACTACTTTTCCCGATGTGCCGTCCCAGCCCTGCACGACCACGTCTCCCGCAACATTGTACGCGCCCTCACCAACGCGGTTACTGCCACGGTCCACTTAACTACGGACACGTGGACAAGCACAGGCGGGCAGGGCCACTACATCTCCCTGACGGCACATTGGGTGAATTTAGTGGAGGCTGGGACCGAGTCAGAGCCTGGGACCGCTCACGTCCTACCCACCCCCAGAATTGCGGGCCCCAGCTCGGTGCTGGTATCTGCGGAGGTGTATGCTTCCTCCACTAAAGCACCCTCCTCCTCCTCCTCCTCCTCCTCTGTCTCGCAATCAAGATGTGTTAGCAGCAGCATGTCGCCAGCAGTCGGTGTCGCGCGGTGTGGCAGCACAGCGGTGGGCAAGCGTCAGCAGGCCGTGCTGAAACTACTCAGCTTAGGCGATAAGAGGCACACGGCCCACGAACTGCTGCAGGGTCTGACAGAGCAGACCGACCGCTGGCTTGCGCCGCTGAGCCTCCAACCGGGCATGGTCGTGTGTGACAACGGCCGTAACCTGGTGGCGGCTCTGCAGCTCGGCAGCCTCACGCACGTGCCATGCCTGGCCCACGTCTTTAATTTGGTGGTTCAGCGGTTTCTGAAAAGCTACCCACGCTTGTCAGACCTGCTCGTAAAGGCGCGCCGGCTCTGCGCACATTTCCGCAAGTCCCACACGGACGCTGCCACCCTGCGCACCCTGCAACATCACTTTAAGCTGCCAGTGCACCGACTGCTGTGCGACGTGCCCACACGGTGGAACTCTACGCTCCACATGTTGGCCAGGCTCTATGAACAACGGAGAGCTATAGTCGAATACCAACTCCAACATGGGCGGCGCAGTGGGAGTCAGCCTCCTCAATTCCTTTCAGAAGAGTGGGCCTGGTTGGCAGACATCTGCCATGTCCTTGGTAATTTTGAGGAGTCTACCCAGGTGGTGAGCGGCGATGCTACAATCATTAGCGTCACCATTCCTCTGCTATGCATCTTGAGAAATTCCCTGCAAACCATAAAGGCAGCTGCTTTGCGCTCGGAAACGGGGGCGGGGGAAGACAGTATGCCGCTGGATAGTCAGGGCACCCTCCTGTCTATTTCTCAGCGCGTACAGGAGGAGGAGGAGGAGCATGAGGAGGATGAGGAGGAGGGGGAAGAGACAGCTTGGGCCGCTGCTGACGGTACACCGGCTGATTGCCTGTCATCCTTTCAGCGTGTATGGCCTGAGGAGGAGGAGGAGGAGGAGGATCCTGAAAGTGATCTTCCTAGTGAGGACAGCCATGTGTTGCGTACAGGTACCCTGGCACACATGGCTGACTTCATGTTAGGATGCCTTTCTCGTGACCCTCGCGTTGCACGCATTCTGGCCACGACGGATTACTGGGTGTACACACTGCTCGATCCACGGTATAAGGAGAACCTGCCCACTCTGATTCCCGAAGAGGAAAGGGGTTCGAGAGTGTTGCTATACCACAGGACCCTTGCGGACAAGCTGATGGTAAAATTCCCAGCCGACAGCGCTAGTGGCAGAAGGCGCAGTACCGAGGGCAAGGTAGCAGGGGATGTGCGTAGATCGAGCAGCATGTACATCCCAGGCAGTGCAACAGTCTTTAAGGGCCTGGCCAGCTTTATGGCTCCCCACCAAGACTGTGTCACCGCTCCCCAGTCACGGCTGAGTCGGCGGGAGCACTGTAAAAGGATGGTGAGGGAGTACGTAGCGGATCGCACGACCATCCTTGGTGACGCCTCTGCCCCCTACAACTACTGGGTGTCGAAGCTGGACACGTGGCCTGAACTCGCGCTGTATGCCCTGGAGGTGCTTGCTTGTCCTGCGGCTAGCGTCTTGTCGGAAAGGGTGTTTAGTGCGGCTGGGGGAATCATCACAGATAAGCGTAGCCGCTTGTCAACCGACAGTGCCGACAGGCTAACACTCATCAAGATGAACAAAGGCTGGATTTCCCCAGACTTCTGTTCTCCACCAGCGGACAGCAGCGATACGTAAGCAATACGTAGGCTGCACCCGCGGATGGAAGCTACGTTCTCTCTCACCATCCAAAACGGGGACATTTCTGCTTCATCAATCTGTGTCTAATATTCCTCCTCCTCCTCCTCCTGCTCCTCCTCCTGAAACCTCACGTAATCACGCTGAACGGGCAATTTTTCTTAGGGCCACAAGGCTCACTCAAATAATTTTTCAGAACAATTTTTATAAGTTTCAATGCGCTTAAAAGCATTGGAACTTTAACTTGAACCAATTTTTCGTTACACTGGGCTGCCTCCAGGCCTAGTTACCACTTAAGCCACATTAACCAAAGCGATTAATGGGTTTCACCTGCCCTCTTGGCTGGCCATGGCCAATTTTTGGGATGTACATTAGTACTGTTGATACAGCAATTTTTGTGGGCCCTCGCCTACAGTGTAATCAAATGAATTTTTAGCCCACCTGCATTACAGCTGACGTTACCTCAGCTGTGTTGGGCAATGCAATGGGATATTTTTATGTACCGCCGGTGGGTTCCAGGGAGCCACCCATGCTGTAGGTGCACACTGAGTTTTTAATACATCTGTACACTTCTAAAGAACCCGTCTGACTGGGGCATGCAGTGTGGGCCGAAGCCCACCTGTATTACGCACGACATTACTACCTCAGCTGTGTTGGGCAATGCAATGGGATATTTCTATGTACCGCCGGTGGCTTCCTGGCACCCACCCAGGCAGTGGGTCCACAGGGAGTTTAACCTACATGTGTCCACTTGTAAAGAACCCCAGTCTGACTGGGGCATGCAGTGTGGGCCGAAGCCCACCTGCATTAAGCACGACATTACTACCTCAGCTGTGTTGGGCAATGCAATGGGATATTTTTATGTACCGCCGGTGGGTTCCAGGGAGCCACCCATGCTGTAGGTGCACACTGAGTTTTTAATACATCTGTACACTTCTAAAGAACCCGTCTGACTGGGGCATGCAGTGTGGGCCGAAGCCCACCTGTATTACGCACGACATTACTACCTCAGCTGTGTTGGGCAATGCAATGGGATATTTCTATGTACCGCCGGTGGCTTCCTGGCACCCACCCAGGCAGTGGGTCCACAGGGAGTTTAACCTACATGTGTCCACTTGTAAAGAACCCCAGTCTGACTGGGGCATGCAGTGTGGGCCGAAGCCCACCTGCATTAAGCACGACATTACTACCTCAGCTGTGTTGGGCAATGCAATGGGATATTTTTATGTACCGCCGGTGGGTTCCAGGGAGCCACCCATGCTGTAGGTGCACACTGAGTTTTTAATACATCTGTACACTTCTAAAGAACCCGTCTGACTGGGGCATGCAGTGTGGGCCGAAGCCCACCTGTATTACGCACGACATTACTACCTCAGCTGTGTTGGGCAATGCAATGGGATATTTCTATGTACCGCCGGTGGCTTCCTGGCACCCACCCAGGCAGTGGGTCCACAGGGAGTTTAACCTACATGTGTCCACTTGTAAAGAACCCCAGTCTGACTGGGGCATGCAGTGTGGGCCGAAGCCCACCTGCATTAACCCTTTCCAGTCCACTGTGTGACCTGTGAAGACATTAGGGTTTAAGGCTGTACAGCTCCGTTGTTGGTAGACGTCCGTCGGGGTTCTCTTACTGTATATTGCCAGCCTCTCTGCTGTCGGAGCCTATCCTACGTGTCAGCTCATGCAGTACTGGCTTTAGCCAGCATATAGCGCCGTTGTATAACGGCAGAAAAAGAGTAAGCCCCCTAGGAAAACCATATACAAATTGGATTGGAAAGGGTTAAGCACAACATTACTACCTCAGCTGTGTTGGGCAATGCAATGGGATATTTCTATGTACCGCCGGTGGCTTCCTGGCACCCACCCATGCTGTAGGTGCACACGGAGTTTTTACTACATCTGTACACTTATAAAGAACCCCAGTCAGACTGGGGCATGCAGTGTGGGCCGAAGCCCACCTGCATTAAGCACGACATTACTACCTCAGCTGTGTTGGGCAATGCAATGGGATATTTCTGTGTACCGCCGGTGGGTTCCAGGGAGCCACCCATGCTGTGGGTCGACAGGGACTTCACAATAGGGAGTTGTACCTGCCTGTGTCTATGAATTAAAAAGCCCGGTCTGACTGGGGCATGCAGACACCTTGACAGAATGAATAGTGTGTGGCACATAGGTTCCCCATTGCTATGCCCACGTGTGCAGCTCCTGATGGCGGTGGCACAGGATTCTATTTCTCATTGCTTCTGTACAGCATTGTGGGCTATCGCTCCGCCACTTTTAAAGAGGGTCGCTGCCTAGCCGTGCCAACCTCTGCAGTGTGTGCCTGCGGTCCCTCGTCATGGCAGACGCAATTCTAAATAGACATGAGCGTGGTGTGGCATGAGGGCAGCTGAAGGCTGCCCAGGGACACTTTGGTGTGCGCTGTGGGGGGGAGGGGGGGCGGTTGGTCAGCATGTAACCCAGGAGAAGTGTCAGTGGAGTGTCATGCAGGCAGTGATTGTGCTTTGTTGGAGGTAGTGTGGTGCTTAGCTAAGGTATGCCATGCTAATGAGGGCTTTTCAGAAGTAAAAGTTGTTGGGAGGGGGGGGGCCCACTCTTGCCGGTATTGTGGCTTAATAGTGGGACCTGTGAACTTGAGATGCAGCCCAACATGTAGCCCCTCGCCTGCCCTATCCGTCACTGTGTCATTCCCATCACTTTCTTGAATTGCCCAGATTTTCACACATGAAAACCTTAGCGAGCATCGGCGAAATACAAAAATGTTCTGGTCGCCCATTGACTTCAATGGGGTTCGTTGTTCGAAACGAACCCTCGAGCATCACGGGAAGTTCGTTCCGAATAACGGACACCCGAACATTTTGGTGTTCGCTCATCTCTATTTACTACTAAGATATCTTTGCCCCATCCCTTCTGCCGCCAATTCTATCCTGCATAGCATCAAAAATCTATTACGTTTCTAAAACTATACAAATAGACTAGCGTTGACTGTCCCTCTTAAAACCACAAGTTAAAGCAGTACAAGGAACGATTCTGCAATGCAGCAAAGGATGAAAGCTGGAGCACTCATCAGATATGCCAAACACCTTCTATAATTAACAGCAAGATCTCAGAATGTGGAGGAATGTGGTTGAGACTGCTTCACATGTCTCACTACCTGCTTTAGACTAATCCCAATGGCCCCCTTTGCCTTATAGACTGCTCCACACAGCCCAATTCTCTTCAAGACTTCTCTCCATGATGTCCTCTTTCACACACTACTCAGCATGTTCCTCATATCTCTGAAACACTGCTCCTCATGGCCCCCTGCTCTTACTGCTCCTATGCTCCCATGTCTCTCAAAAAGCCACCCAAAGCCACTCATTCCTTACAGACTATTCTACATGTCCCTTTCTTCTCTTACAAATGACTGACCATGCCCCCTCTCTGTCTCAAAAACTACTCTGCATGGTGTTCTCCTTGCTCACAGACTGCTCAAAATGGTGCCTTGTATCTACAAAATTGTTCCTCATATCCCCTTCTTATCTTACAGACTGCAACACAGCAGAGTCTTAACTTGAAGCTTCTGGGCCCCAATGCAAAGTCTGTAACAGGGCCCCCAACTATAATGCTTTACTCATAGTACTGGGCTCCCTATATGGAGAAGAGAGGCCTTATGGGCCCCCTAAGGCTCCTGGGCCCGAGTGCAACCGCATCCTCTGCATCCCCTATAGTGACACCCCTGGACACATGCTCCCCCATGGTTTTGCTACAAAAACACATTCAGGGTGCAGGGGGCCTCCATGAAGAGTGCCCTGATAGCTGAAATAGGTATTGGGGTGCAGGGGGCCTGCCATACCCTGGCAGCCAAAGTAAGTGTTGGGGCTGTGCCCTGACCATTCACGTACCAAATATTTTTTTAAAATGCATTTTTTTCCCAGTTCGGGGTGGCATTAGATTCAGATTAAGACTGACAGACAAAAAAAATCATTTTCAGTCATTAGATCCAAATGTAGAAATATATTCCACCTCCAATTACTTATCCCATGCTTTTCCAAGTAGACGGAGTTTAGATCTTATCTTTACGCTCACCGCATGTGTCCCTTCACAGCAAAAAATAATTGCAGTAACTTGGCCAATGCAGTTCCTTTCAAAGAGCAGAATTATTTGATCATTATAGTAGATTCTGTGCTTGACAGATACAGCAGATATTTTTCATAATGGATGTCAACGGCAGATTTATCCACATGTAAGGTTAGACGTTTGTGCAGTATATGTCTGAAAAAGTAAAAAAGGCAACAAAAACTCGACTCCCCCTTTAAAAATGCATCCATCAAAAAAGAACATGCCTATTAACCTCTTCCCACAGCATGCTGGAAGCGCCTAATAGAATGCCTGTTAGTAATAGACAACAGAAAATTGTGTGTTCAAGACCCTTAATGGGACTAAAAAAGGTTAAAAACCTAAATATACATATTTGTTATTGTTGTGATGGTAACAACCCAAAAAATAAAGCTAACATTGGTATTATTAACACCAGACACTGAAATGTGTAAGAAAGTCCTAAAAGGGATGGAAGAATTTAAGGTTTTCTATCAACTTTTTCCCACAAAATGTGGCTGTTTTCTTCCTAAAACAGCACCACACCTTTGCTTATGTTGTGTGTGGTATTACAGCTCAACATCAGTAAAGCTGAGCTTCAATACCAGACACTATTTTGCACAACCTTTTTAAGGACCCATATTGCTGCATCTGTAAGAGGTTAAAAGAAGAAGGCCTACTCATCTCACCCAATCTGCCTCTCCTGTTTGGCTGGTATCTAGGTCCTCCTTGGTTTTCACTTCTGCCTTTAGTGAGCTAACAATCATCAGCTCACTTTGGCTGGTGATTCGCTGCAGTGATCGCATGTTCCTGTGTCAGAACGTCTTTGCTAAGCAGCCAGAAGTAAATACCAGCCATGGACTGGGCACCAACCAAACTAGAATGGCAGGGATCAAGTGGGGTGGATATGGCTTGTTTTAATTTTTACAGCCTAATGAGCAGCTCTGACATTTTTTTTGTCCCATGATAACTTCCTTGACCTCTTAGGCCTCATGTCCACGGGAAAAATATGATTTAGGATCCGCAGCGGATTACCTGCACGCGGATCCGCACCCCATAGGGATGCATTTACCACCCGCGGGTAGATAAATACCCGCGGATCGTCAATAAAAGGGATTTTTTTAAAAATGGAGCATGAAAAAATCTGGAGCATGCTCCATTTTCGTGCGGGTCTCCCGCGGGGACGGCTCCCGCGGGCTTCTATTGAAGCCTATGGAAGCCGTCCGGATCCGCGGGAGACCTAAAATAGGAATTTAAAGAATTTACTCACCCGCAGCGGGCCGGCAAGCTCTTCTCTTCCTCACGGCCGCATCTCCCTTGCTTAGGCTCGGCGGATGTGCCCGGCGCATGCCGACGTGCCGCCGGCGTGAGGAATTCATCCGCCGGCCGAAAATGAAGATCCGGCCGTGAGGAAGAGCAGAGCTTCGCCGCCCGCTACGGATAGGTAAATTCTTATTTATTCTTATTTTCAGCGCTCACGTCCGCGGGGCAGGAGGGACCCGCTACGGATTCTACATGTAGAATCCGTAGCGGGCCCGATTTTCCCCGTGGACATGAGGCCTTAAGGTCCAAGCGCGGTAAAAAAACGGCGCTTGGTCCTGGCCTTTAATCCTTGTCGATATATGTCGCGGAATTAAAGCCTCTGCTCCTGGAATCAAGCAAGAGCAGGTCAGGCTCTCAGCTGTTAGTCACAGCTGAGAACTCGGAGGAGAAGAGAAAAGTGATTTTTAACCACTTCTGCCTTCTCCTTTCCCTGGTATATAGCGCTTAATGAGCACTATGTTCTAAGAAGTGAAAGTGGATGTGTTTCTTCCACAGTGCGACCTGGCAATCACATGACCACTCGGTCCCACTGTTACAGCAGAGCTGCTAGGTCCTAGCAGACCCTGGTCTGACTTTGCCAATGACTATTGTTAAGGCAGGATACGTTTTCCCCTGTAACTGGGGCTCCTATGACTGCTGCTCCTATGGATGCCCCAGCTACAGGGGAAAAGCGTATAATTAAAAAAACGACAGTGTCAATGACACCCATGACGTCATGGGAGACATAAATGGTGAAAAAAAAGTTACAAAAATAAGTTTAAAAAATTACAGAATAAGATAAAAATATACACATAAAAAAGGAAATGACCCTTGGCTGACGCCAACCAAAACCGCTGCTGTATGCGCCCTGTAATCCAAAATTGTACATATTAAATGTCAAAATGTCCAAAACAAAATGAGGAACCCATTCCCATGCTTTACTTTAGCGTAAATATACTAATAAAAAAAGCTATAAATATTTTTAAAAATCATTTTTTAAGCTTTTTACCCCCAATAAAAAAAAACAGAAAAAAAAGTCAGTGAAAAAAATAGGGCCGTAAAACCACCACATGGGTAAAATCTCTAAAAAGTGTCTGGTCCTTAAGGTTCAAAATGGCCTGGTCCTTAAGGAGTTAAAGGGCACAAACTATGTGTAAACATAGAGATATTGGAATTTCTTCATTCCGATGGAAGAGTAGCCATTGTGGTTGTCACTTCTGACTGAGAATCTCAGATGTCTAGAACCATAAACTAGTCTACCGCTGACTACAAATTTAATTCATGAGGTCACTGCCACTCACTTGCTTGGTGAACAGATTGCTGGGACCTCTACTGATCCAATATCGGTGGCATATCCTAATAACATACCATCAATATATGGTATGAGCCAACCACTTTGAAGTGCAGTTCTGAGCCTGTAACTAGCTATATTGCCTTCTAAGACCCTACTACAGTTATCCTTTAACTATTTATTGAAGTTATATGGACTTATAGCATTTTACGAGCCTTGAGCAGCCATTTTTCCTTTCATGTACTGTATTACTGACGAATTGTCCCTGAAATGCAATTAGTGTCAAGTTTGTATCAGCAGTTTCCAAAAATATAAATGGTTGTACAGTCGTTAAAAATGTCAGCATGGTTGCTCATGTTATGTTATTTTCTCCTTTGTCTCATAATGTTGTGTGGTCATATTGTTGATTTATGTCAGTAGTGAAGAAGGGTCATTGACAGGTTACGATGATGAAGAGAGGCAAGCTTTGAACGCCTAGACTTTTTGAAACTTTTCTCGATGTGTTGGAATTGAAATCTACCAATTGACGGGACTCCACATTTTGAGTCTGCGGCTTTATCTACAACCTTGGCAGAGATTAGTCAACACAGACTTATCACTGAGCCTATAAAACGGCATTGATGTGGCATACGAATCACTGGAACTTGCCCAATATGTTATGTTTTTATTAACTTCAAGTTTTCTGCCATTGACCTCACTCATCTCTTGGTGAAGGCAATGTTACTGCTCAGGAAGCCTCCACCAAACATCTTGTGAAGCTTTTAACTGATTTGGCACAATCTCATAAACACTCAAGTTTTTGTCAGGCTAGGAAATAGGAGAATGGTGAGATCCATTTAAATATGATATACGATTCTTGGCGCAGTATTCTCTAGAGAAGATTCAGTAGAAATCATTTCAGGAACATGTACTACTTTGAAAGCTATCTGTATAGACATGGACTCGTGATTACATGAAATGGGGCCAGGACAAGGACAACTATTTTGCCAAAACATTTCTCAAGAAGCTCGAAATATAACATTTTGTGACATCACCTCCCAGTTCAATTAGTTGTACAGAGTGCTACGGAAGCAATGTGCTAAGAAAATATAATTTTTAGCAGGCATAATATTTTTGCTTTTTGTACTTAATCCAGAACCTCCTTCTGTAAGAGAGACACATGCCTTACTGAGATGAGGGAGGGTAGCAAAACGTTTAACTGTGTATTAATGACCAGAAGAAGGTTGGAATGTGTCTTTCTTGGCATGAACAAAGAACAAAGCTATAGGCTTCCGTTATCCTGATGAGGTAAGAGGTGATTTGTGATTATAAGTCTTTGGGCACTGCATTATTGGGTGACTATTTGCTCTACAAGATGGCTTCTCAACGTTTTTCTACTGAGAGCTCAGCACTAGAGTCTGAAGTCCATTCCTAAATGAAAAAATATTACTCAAGTCACCTTTTATTTATTTCCTAAACCCAGTTAAACATTAAAATAAGTACAAAAAGGGTCAATTATGTAGCAAAATCAAAGATTACAGTAGCTAAGTAAAGGCATGCGCCCCTTTTGACCAATTTTGTCAAAACTATTTCCCCAGCTGCTCCACACCAATAACTGGGGACTTGCTCTTTGGTGAGGCTCATCTCAAGTTTGAGAACCAATGCTCTGGAAGATGCAACATGTCATGTAAAATTATTGCTGTCGTTTTCCTGTATAATGGCTAGTTTTGCTCTAAATGATATTCTGTCTGTATCTGTCATTCGTATGATACTACTTCTGGTCCTATTGACCATTCAGTCCAGTTTACAGTTAACTCAAATAGGAGCCTTGGAAAGAAAAAGGTAGGGATGGTCCTTCCATGAATCCAGAAGCAGTTATGGAAGATGGTTCTTAAGCTGACCACACATTTAAGAGATTGATTATCTGCTAGGTGGGTGACTGGTTATCTGTGGGAGTGCTTCTACAAATGATCATATCTACAATGAGCTGCACACAACTATTCTAGCTGCTTCTAAGTAGGGAGCTACGATGACTAGGGCTCCTGCGCTGTGTGGGGCAGTGGAGCATTTAAAATAATTGGGTATAGATGTATCCCTTTTATTTATTTGTGACCTAATGTTCCATATTTTTATGGTACGCATAAACAACCCCACTAATGATGCCATCTGCCTCTCAGCTTCTATCGCTGACCTCCTCCCTTGGTCTCTCACAACTCACAGCCTCTCCCACTCACAGGGATGGCCATACTCTGGATCTGGTCCTCCTCTGTCTCTGCTCTGCTTCTCACTTTGCTAATTCTCCTCTCCTGCTCTCGGACCATAACCTCCTCTCTTTCCCTAGCATCTCCCCAGACCCTTCTACCTACCGTACGTACAGGAACCTTCATGCCGTTCACACCCAATTCTTTGCTTAGTCCCTACAGTCCTCTCTGTCCCCTATCTCTCTCCTCTCCTGCCCCAACCTGGCTGCTGCACATTACAACACCACTCTCAAACAGGTCCTGGGTAAAGCGGTACCCCCTGTGACTCAAGCCATCCAATGCAGACCGCGGCAACCCTGGCTCACGTCTCAAACGCTCTTCATCCGGCGGTGCTCTAGGTGTGCTGAACGGCTGTGGAAAAAGTTGCAAACGTCCGCAGACTTTCTCCACTTCTAATTCATACTCAGAACCTACAACCTTGCCCTTTGTCATGCCAAACCATGCCATCTCCTTGCTATCTCACAGCCCTAAGCGACTCTTTGACACTTTTCACTGGCTTCTCATCCCTAAACTGCAGCCCCCGTCACGGATCTCAGTGCTGAAGAGCTGGCTTTCAACTTCAAAAAGAAAATGGACAACATCCGGCAAGAAATAACTTCCCAATCCCAGACTAGCCCTGACCCTAGTCTTGTCAGCACTGCATCTAACTTTTGCTCACTCTCTGTACTCAGACCAACGACAGAGGAAGAAGTCTCTAGATTGCTTTCCTCAGTCATACTGATTCAACCACCACACTGCTTAAGTCTGACCATTGTCTATGTGTATAGCATCCCACACTCTCCACCTCACCATACCGTGCACATCTCCACCCCGCCATACCGGGCACATCTCCAGCCCTTTACCTTCTGTATTACCCCATGACTTGTAGTATGTAAGCTCGTTGGAGCAGGACCCTCACCCCTACTCTTTACATCAACTGATTACTACATGTAACCGTGGTTTTGTTTCTGTTCGCCCTGTCTTGTAAGCCCTGCAGAATATGTTGGCGCTATATAAATGAAGATTATTATTATTATATCTGTTGGAAAAGAAGTATATGAATCGCTACAATTATAAGTTAAAGGAGCTGTCTCTAAATATGCTGTTCTATTCATATCTATGGGACTGCCGAATACTAGCTGAGTATAGCAGTCGGCAATCTCCGGCAATCACATAGAAATGAATGGAGTGGCAAGGCGCGTGCTGGATCGACGCTCTATTCATACAGAAGGACATGAGATTCCAACTAGCAATCAACATGATAAACTGCTGCTCCATTCATGTGGACAGGTGACACAGGACTGCCATTCTCAGAATTGGTAAGAGTCCTGGTGTTCAGAACTTCACTCATCAGACTCATAATAACAAGGCGATATTTGGGGAAAACCCCTCTAAATGGTACAAACATTATTGCCAAATCTACCCGCAGTAAATATTACCTATTTGAAGGTACCCTAAAAGCTGGCTGCATTAGATACGGGCTTTCTGAAGATGAAAATCCACTGTGGCCAAATCAGTACCTCAATGGTATGGATTTGGCCTCGGATTTCATAGAGGGTCTGCTATGGATTTTAACCCTTGTATATCAAATTTATATTTTATATGAAATTCCCAGCATACGTTTTTATACCTTGTACTGCATCTGCCATTCATAAGTATAGTTTGCCAGCATGCGGTTGGGTGAACTGACTCAGTGCATGTCCTATAAAATGTAATTGAGGACCTCCTGGGTAGCCGGGCCGGTGCACAGACATTGTACGTGATGCAGACTGCACTGCCTATAAAGGGATTTCTGCTTCCTCGTTGCACACACCCTGCTGCTATATCATTCCTGGGTGCTCTCTTAGGAAATAATTGAAATGTAATACACATTACGCTGAAGTTCTTCTTGCGAAATGCTTGGGAACAACGAAAATGAACAAATTAATTATAACCTTTAAATCAAGGAATATAATGTAATGTTTGTAAGGTAATAAAATCCTTTGTTGCTTCTGAAACTGCAGTTAATTTTGGTTCACGATGTTCTTTACAATGTTAACTACGGGGAAGAACAGTTCTATCCATCAACATATATATATATATATTAGTAGGGATTATTTTCACAGGCGAAGAAGTCATGGATGTTCTGTGCGTTCACAAAACATATAGAGCTCGTTTGTCTTATTTACCCTTTTACAATGAGTTAATTTACACAGGCATTTTCTCACTCACATAGATCGAAATTAGATAGGTGGAGAGATAGATAGATATGAGAAGGATAGATATGATATAGATAGATATGAGATAGATAGATATTACATAGCTAGATATGAGATTAATAGATAGATAGATAGATAGATATGTGATAGAGAGATAAATAGATATGACAGATCAATATGACATAGATAGATAGAGAGATAGATAGAAGGATAGATATGAGATAGATAGATATGAGATAGATAGATAGAGAGATAGATAGATATGAGATAGATAGATAGATAGATATTACATAGATAGATATTACATAGATAGATATGAGATGGATAGATATGACAGATCAATATGACATAGATAGATAGATATGAGATAGATAGATAGATAGATAGATAGATAGATAGATAGATAGATAGATAGATAGATAGATAGATAGATAGATATTACATGGATATAGATAGATATGAGATGGATAGATATGACAGATCAATATGACATAGATAGATAGATAGGAGATAGATAGATAGATAGATATTACATGGATATAGATAGATATGAGTTGGATAGATATGATATCGATAGATATTACATAGATAGATATGACATAGATAGATGGATATGAGATAGATAGATATGACACATCAATATGACATAAATAGATATGACATAGATAGATAGATATGAGATATATAGATATAAGAGATAGATAGATATTACATAGCTAAAGATGGATATTAGATAGTAATGTTTTTGCATTGTGTATGTAAAAGCAGGAATCCTCCAAAAATACATTTATTTTTAAAGCAGATGAAAAAAATATTCTAGGCAACAAAATAGTGAATTTCCCCTCCGACAACAATCCAACACTAGTGTGGCTCTTCTATGCCGACCGACAAAATGTTAAGAGCTAATTGAATGAAGCCATTATTAATATTAAGCCATTAGTGCACAGCTGTAAATGTGAGATACCTTGAGGTTTAAGTTCAAGTGCTAATTTGGGCTAAAACCTTTCAGTTTTATGTGTCCAAATTTCACTTTTTGCTTCTTTGAACCCTGTGTAACTTTTAAGTGTTTATAATCAGTAGTGGGAAATGGCTCCCATCTCATGAAAGGACCCTGAGACAAGAAGCAGATCCGGCTCCAGCTGCCGGTGTCTGCTTTGTGTCCTCTGTCTCTACAAAGGTATTATAGTAAATCTAGTAAGGAGACATCACACAGTATTTTCACCTGGTCAGCTCTATTGTTTTTTCTTGTCAGGGTTCATTGCCTTTGGTATTTTTATACCAAGTCTCAGCTAGGAGGCCAACTTGTTGGGAAGCTCCCTGCCTATTCCTCTACCATTGGTTTCTTAAAGTGGTTGTCCAGCTTAGAAAACCCATTTCCATATACCCTATTATGAAATCCATTCTGAGTTAATAGAGGGGTATCCTATGTCCAGGATGTATTAGCCACAGTGGAGAGGGTCTCTCATCCTGGTGTACCTATTTCATCTACACGGAGCAGTTGTCGAATACAGACCAAATCTGTAGGGATGTTATTCTACATGCACTGTGTGTTTTTCAATGCATAGTACGTTCTATTAGATGATGCATAATGCACTATATTCCCGCATACAAGTGTTGCAGGGCCTATTAACACAACGTAAGTTCAGGAGACGATGCAGACGAAGGAGTTACAAAGATTCACAACATTTATTTACAAACAAAGAAAGGTTAAAGAATAATGTGGTAGTAGAGGATTATCAATAAGGCCGGGCTCACACAGGCATATCATTACCACGTATTATGCTGCGCTGTACGTGTGATGCATGGTAAGTGACAGGCAATCAAGTACATTGCCTGATGCAATTCTGCTCACATTAGCATGCTGGAAGAAGTGCGTAAAAAAACACAGCATGTTCTATTTTCATGCATATATACATGCATTAAAACCAATTTGTTCTCTATAGGCACTTATATATGCGTGCCCATACGCAATGGTGCGGGAAATCTAAATGAGAAAAAAAAACAAGTTGGGCTGCGCATGACAACTTGCATAAGATATGCTGTCATGCGCAGTAGAATTTTAGGCGCCATGTGCGGCACTATGGCGGGTTACCGCCAGCTCTACAGTTGTAAAATGCTGCGTGACGCATGCAGTGTTTTACCCTTATAGCTGTGTGAGCCCAACCTTAAACAGTTGTTGGAAAATCACCTGTTACTAACATCAACTAACTAATTCGTAGAGGAATAAACATTTTAGATACAATACAAGATAACAGCAATATCCATGAAAGCTGGTAACGAAAAAATGTAAAATAGCACACAGTCTCTTCTGGCAGGTTTAGCACCCTCTTAGTTTTAAAACATAGTAACTGTGTTAATCTATGTTGCAAAATTGGACATTTAAGAAAGGTGCTATTGTTCACTATGGCTAAGCTCCCTTAATGGCATAGTCCCTCGAACGGAATTAAAGGGGTTGTCCCATGCCGAAACGGTTTTTTTTTTTTTTTCAATAGCCCCCCCGTTCGGCCAGACAAACCCGATGCAGGAATAAAAAAAAAAAAACGGCCAGTACTTACCCGAATCCCCGCGCTCCGGCGACTTCTTACTTACCTTAGTAAGATGGCCGCCGGGATCCTCACCCACGGTGCACCATGCGGTGCACCGTGCGGTCCATTGCCGATTCCAGCCTCCTGATTGGCTGGAATCGGCACATGTGACGGGGCGGAGCTACGAGGAGCCGCTCTCCGGCACGAGCGGCCCCATTCAGAAAGGAAGAAGACCAGACTGCGCAAGCGCGTCTAATCGGGCGATTAGACGCTGAAATTAGACGGCACCATGGAGACGAGGACGCTAGCAACGGAACAGGTAAGTGAATAACTTCTGTATGGCTCATATTTAATGCACAATGTACATTACAAAGTGCATTAATATGGCCATACAGAAGTGTATAACCCCACTTTGTTTCTCGGGACAACCCCTTTAAGCACTAGTGACTAAGGGTGGCTTCACACGAGCATGTTTTTGTGTGTACATAAGTGCGCACCCATGTACGTGCAAAAACACGTGTGAATGCAGATTCGTGCATGGTTTTCAATGGAGCTGCAGCTGCTGCCGGCGGCTCCATTGAAAACAATGGTCTGCCGGCACCCGTGCATTGTTTTTCAGTGAAGGGCTTTACTAGAGATGAGCGAGCACGCTCGGATAAAGCAGTTACTCAAGCGAGCATTGCTGTTCTGGTTTGGGGGGTGGCGGGAGCTGCCTGTGATTGGCTGAGCACCTCTTTTGTTTACTTTTGTCTCATACAGGCCTTTGTTATCACACTCCCCACAGCTCATAGGAAACACCTCTGTTAATTTACCTAGTCCCTGAGCTCTCCTGATGGTGTAGCAGAAAATCACCCTTTTATACCAGGAGTCTCAATCTATCAACGACCAGTCCTTGAGGCATGCTAAGTTTCATAGCATCAAAGTTTGGCGCAATTTTTGGTGCATGCTGTAATTTGTTAATTTTTGTTGAAGCTCCCAATCCATCACCATTACGGCCATTTATTCCTTCAAGGGAGCCCATTACACAATTACTACTATTAATACATTTATGGAGGGAATTTGGGGTGCTATAAATGACCTGAAAGAAAGGATATCATACCATGAAGCATTGCATGGCCAGTTCTCCCAAGACCTACTATTACTTGAGCCATGCTATCTGGATAGCCACCCACAGATTTATGGTATTTGTAGCCTCAGGATCTTGGGTACAAATAGACCTCTCCATAAATGCTCAATTGGGCTCATGTTGGGCAAATGTGTAGGCCACACCATTCATAAAAAATCTCCAGAACAGTCCTAAAACCAATTCTGGACAACTTTGGGTCTAATGGCACAGTGCATTATCCTGCTGGAATATGCCATCATTGTGGGGGTACACGTAGTCCATGAAGGGCTGCAAATGGTTACCAAGCAGTGAAACATAGTGGGCACCAATCAATTACATGTTTAGTTGGACTAGTGGACCTGACCCATGCCATGAGAAAAATACCCACAGCACCATTGAACCACCTGAATGGTGTCTTGTAGAAATGAGCGAGCACCAAAATGCTCGGGTGCTCGTTACTCGAGACGAACTTTTCGCGATGCTCGACGGTTCATTTCGAGTAACGAACCCCATTGAAGTCAATGGGCGACCCGAGCATTTTTGTATATCGCCGATGCTCGCTAAGGTTTTCATTTGTGAAAATCTAGGCAATTCAGGAAAGTGATGGGAACGACACAGCAACGGATAGGGCAGGCGAGGGGCTACATGTTGGGCTGCATCTCAAGTTCCCAGGTCCCACTATTAAGCCACAATACCGGCAAGAGTGGGCCCCCCCACTCCCAACAACTTTTACTTCTGAAAAGCCCTCATTAGCAATGCATACCTTAGCTAAGCACCACACTACCTCCAACAAAGCACAATCACTGCCTGCATGACACTCCGCTGCCACTTCTCCTGGGTTACATGCTGCCCAACCCCCCCCCCCACGGCCCAGTGTCCACAGCGCACACCAAACTGTCCCTGCCCAGCCTTCAGCTGCCCTCATGCCACGCCACCCTCATGTCTATTTATAAGTGCGTCTGCCACAGGAAAAGCAGGCACACACTGCAGAGGGTTGGCACGGCTAGGCAGCGACCCTCTTTAAAAGGGGCGGGGCAATAGTCCACAATGCTGTACAGAAGCAATGAGAAATCCAATCCTGTGCCACCTCCATCTGGAGCTGCACACGTGGGCATAGCAATGGGGAACCTATGTGCCACACACTATTCATTCTGTCAAGGTGTCTGCATGCCCCAGTCAGACCGCAGTTTTTTATAAATAGTCACAGGCAGGTACAACTCCGCAATGGGAATTCCGTGTGCACCCACAGCATGGGTGGCTCCCTGGAACCCACCGGCTGTACATAAATGTATCCCATTGCAGTGCCCATCACAGCTGAGCTAACATCAGATTAAATGCAGGTGGGCTTCGGCCCACACTGCATGCCCCAACCTGACCGGGGTTTTTAATTCATAGACACAGGCAGGTACAACTCCCTATTGTGAAGTCCCTGTGGACCCACAGCATGGGTGGGTGCCAGGAAGCCACCGGCGGTACATAAATATATCCCATTGCATTGCCCATCACAGCTGAGGTAATGTCATGTTTAATGCAGGTGGGCTTCGGCCCACACTGCATGCCCCAGTCAGACTGGGGTTCTTTAGAAGTGGACACATGCAGTTACAACTCCCTGTGGACCCACAGCATGGGTGGCTCCCTGGAACCCACCGGCGGTACATAAATATATCCCATTGCAGTGCCCAACACAGCTGAGGTAATGTCATGTTTAATGCAGGTGGGCTTCGGCGAGGGCCCAAAAAAATTGGTGTACCAACAGTACTAATGTACGTCAGAAAAATTGCCCATGCCCAACCAAGAGGGCAGGTGAAACCCATTAATCGCTTTGGTTAATGTGGCTTAATTTGTAACTAGGCCTGGAGGCAGCCCAGTTAAAATAAAAATTGGTTGAGGTGAAAGTTTCAACGCTTTAATGAGCATTGAAACGTATAAAAATTGTTTAGAAAAATTATATGACTGAGCCTTGTGGGCCTAAGAAAAATTGCCCGTTCGGCGTGATTATGTGAGGTTTCAGGAGGAGGAGCAGGAGGAGGAGGAGGAATATTATACACAGATTGATGAAGCAAAAAGGTCCCCGTTTTGTCACACTCTCTGACATGACGCTAGCCGCAGGACAAGCAAGCACCTCCAGGGCATACAGCTCGAGTTCAGGCCACGTGTCCAGCTTCAACACCCAGTAGTTGTAGGGGGCAGAGGCGTCACCGAGGACAGTCGTGCGATCGGCTACGTACTCCCTCACCATCCTTTTACAGTGCTCCCGCCAACTCAGCCTTGACTGGGGACCAGTGACACAGTCTTGCTGGGGAGCCAGAAAGCTGGCAAAGGCCTTGGAGAATGGTCCCCTGCCTGCGCTGTACATGCTGCCTGATCTCCGCGCCTCCCCTGCTACCTGGGCCGCGGAAATGCGCCTTCGGCCACTAGCGCTGTTGGATGGGAAGTTTACCATCAGTTTGTCCACCAGCGCCCTGTGGTATAGCATCATTCTCGAACCCCTTTCCTCTTCGGGAATGAGAGTGCAAAGGCTCTCCTTATACCGTGGATCGAGCAGTGTGTACACCCAGTAATCCGTAGTGGCCATAATGCGTGTAACACGAGGGTCACGAGAAAGGCATCCTAACATGAAGTCAGCCATGTGTGCCAGGGTACCTGTACGCAACACATGGCTGTCCTCACTCGGAAGATCACTTTCAGGATCCTCCTCCTCCTCCTCATGACAGGCAAGCAGCATCTGTCCCCTCAGCAGTGGGCCAAGCTGTCTCTTCCCCCTCCTCCTCATGCTCCTCCCCCTCCTCCTCAACGCGCTGAGATATAGACATGAGGTTGCTCTGACTATCCAGCGACATACTGTCTTCCCCCGCCTCCGTTTCTGATTCCAAAGCGTCTGCCTTTATGCTTTGCAGGGAACTTCTCAAGAGGCATAGCAGAGGAATGGTGACGCTAATGATTGCAGTATCCCCGCTCACCATCTGGGTAGACTCCTCAAATTTTCCAAGGACCTGGCAGATGGTTGCCAACCAGGCCCACTCTTCTGTAAATAATTGAGGAGGCTGACTCCCACTGCGCCGCCCATGTTGGAGTTGGTATTCCACTATAGCTCTACGCTGCTCATAGAGTCTGGCCAATATGTGGAGCGTAGAGTTCCACTGTGTGGGCACGTCGCACAGCAGTCGGTGCACTGGCAGATTAAGCCGATGTTGCAGGGTCCGCAGGGTGGCAGCGTGCGTGTGGGATTTGCGGAAATGTGCGCAGAGCCAGCGCACCTTTACGAGCAGGTCTGACAAGCGTGGGTAGCTTTTCAGAAAGCGCTGAACCACCAAATTAAAGTCATGGGCCAGGCATGGCACGTGCGTGAGGCTGCCGAGCTGCAGAGCCGCCACCAGGTTACGGCCGTTGTCACACACGACCATGCCCGGTTGGAGGCTCAGCGGCGCAAGCCAGCGGTCGGTCTGCTCTGTCAGACCCTGCAGCAGTTTGTGGGCCGTGTGGCTCTTCTCTCTTAAGCTGAGTAGTTTCAGCACGGCCTGCTGACGCTTGCCCACCGCTGTGCTGCCACGCCGCGTGACACCGACTGCTGGCGACGTGCTGCTGCTGACACATCTTGATTGCGAGACAGAGGTTGCGTAGGAGGAGGAGGAGGGTGGTTTAGTGGAGGAAGCATACACCGCCGCAGATACCACCACCGAGCTGGGGCACGCAATTCGGGGGGTGGGTAGGACGTGAGCGGTCCCAGGCTCTGACTCTGTCCCAGCCTCCACTAAATTCACCCAATGTGCCGTCAGGGAGATATAGTGGCCCTGCCCGCCTGTGCTTGTCCACGTGTCTGTTGTTAAGTGGACCTTGGCAGTAACCGCGTTGGTGAGGGCGCGTACAATGTTGCGGGAGACGTGGTCGTGCAGGCCTGGGACGGCACATCGGGAAAAGTAGTGGCGACTGGGAACCGAGTAGCGCGGGGCCGCCGCCGCCATCATGCTTTTGAAAGCCTCCGTTTCCACAAGCCTATACGGCAGCATCTCCAGGCTGATCAATTTGGCAATGTGCACGTTTTAACGCTTGAGCGTGCGGGTGCGTGGCGGCGTACTTGCGCTCAAACAGTGGCGCTAGCGACGTCTGGACGCTGCGCTGAGAGACATTGCTGGATGGGGCCGAGGACAGCGGAGGTGAGGGTGTGGGTGCAGGCCAGGAGACGGTAGTGCCTGTGTCCTCAGAGGGGGGTTGGATCTCAGTGGCAGGTTGGGGCACAGGGGGAGAGGCAGTGGTGCAAACCGGAGGCGGTGAACGGCCTTCGTCCCACCTTGTGGGGTGCTTGGCCATCATATGCCTGCGCATGCTGGTGGTGGTGCCTCCCCAGCTGATCTTGGCGCGACAAAGGTTGCACACCACTGTTCGTCGGTCGTCAGGCGTCTCTGTGAAAAACTGCCACACCGTAGAGCACCTTGACCTCTGCAGGGTGGCATGGCGCGAGGGGGCGCTTTGGGAAACAGTTGGTGGATTATTCGGTCTGGCCCTGCCTCTACCCCTGGCCACCGCACTGGCTTGGCCTGTGCCCACACCCTGACTTGGGCCTCCGCGTCCTCGCCGGCGTCCACGTACTCTAGGCCTACCCCTACCCCTCAGCATGGTGTATTACCAGTAGTGCAGAAACAGAACACTGTAATTAAATGTGCCGCTTATTGGCCTGTGGTTGGAGGCTGACTTCGCTTACGGAACGCCAGGAAATAATTTGGCGCAAGCCTGCTGTAACACTTAGCTGGCTGCGTATGAATTTGGAGAACTACTACACCCAGCAGAGACCCAGAACACTGAGGACAGTGACAGGCAGCCCAAATAGATTTTTTTCCCCAAATTTTTTTGCAAAGGCCCACTGCTATAATCAATCAATATGTCTTCTGTCCCTGCCTAAGCACTTCTGGCCCTGGAGTATGTCAAAGAACTGCAGAGTGTTGCACTGTGAACTGCAATACAGCGGTGATTTCACAGCCCAGACAGAGCCAGGAAATAATTTTGCGCAAGCCTGCTGTAACACTTAGCTGGCTGCGTATGAATTAGGAGAACTACTACTAAAACGCTTACTGTCGCTCTCATCCACTCCCGGCTCGATTATTCCAACTCGTTGCTGATCGGCCTCCCCTGCACCAGACTCTACCCTCTCCAATCCATCCTGAATGCGGCAGCCAGGCTCATCTTCCTGTCCAGCCGCTACTCGGACGCCTCTGCCCTGTGCCGGTCACTGCACTGGCTGCCTGTTAAATACAGAATTCAATTTAAACTCGCCACCTTCATCCACAAAGCCCTCCACAGTGCAGCGCCCCCCTACATCGCCTCCCTCATCTCAATCCATCAACCAGCCCGGGCTCTCCGCTCTGCTAACGAAACCAGATTGAGCGCCCCTTTAATTCGAACTTCTCATTCCTGCCTCCAAGACTTCTCCAGAGCAGCACCGGTCCTCTGGAACGCACTACCAAAGGCTACCCGAGCAATCCAGGACTCGCAGAACTTCAGGCGTGCGCTAAAAACGCACCTCTTCAGGGAGGCATACCGAATTCCCTAAACAAACCCCTCTGTACTCCGCCTGATAACATGCTCCCTGACCTACTGACTGCAATCCCTGCTAGCCATCATAAACCGCTCCTGCAGTCATATTGTTTCTGCCGTCACACGGCTAAATGTCTGACCATTGTCTATGTGTATATCACCCCTCACTCTCCACCTCACCATGCCGTGCACACTGCCAGACCCTTTACCTTCTGTATCACCCCATTACTTGTAGTATGTAAGCTCGTTGGAGCAGGACTCGCACCCCTATTGTTTCCATCAATTGATTACTATGTAACCGTGGTTCTGTAATGTTTGTACTTTTGTCTTTCTGTATCCCCCCTGTCTATGTAAGCGCTGCGGAATATGTTGGCGCTATACAAATAAAGTTTATTATTGTTATTATTATTAAATGCCTGCACAACTTTGGAAATGGAATGTCTCATCCATCTAGCACCCAATATCATGCTTTGTTTGAACTCATGTCACCTTGCAATTCGCACACTGGCCAGTGTTCAGCCACATTCACAAGATAACACCTCACAACTAACGACCCATTTACACACAACAATTATCGCTCACAATTCGTTCAAACAGATGAAAATGAGCGACAATCGTTACATTTTAACACGGGCATCGTGCACTTTTCGTTTGAGCGATGATTTTAAGGTGAACTTAAAATCCATCATTCAGCTGCTGAGAGGTAAAGCAAACACATTTATCTCTCCATAGACTGCACCCTGTTATCTCCGCAGGGATCTGGCAGTTAACATTGTAATCTGCCGGCAACCATGAGCAGAACAATGCAATTGTGTGCACAGCTTAGCGTGTGATTAAACACACACTGGGCTCTGTAAACAGCTTCTGGAGGCCCTTTTACATGCAAATGAACGTGATAAAGTGTTAATGGCCCTTAATGGCTATTAACACTTTATGCAAATAGATTGCAAAATCTTTCATTCTTTCAGTTGCTTGAAAGATTATCTTTGCATGAGGCATGTATCTGTGTGTCCATCACACAAGAGGACAATGAAGATCCCCGTCAATGGGGCTGTATGTCCATGTGCGGTCAGTTGCACATACGAACAACACACAGATGAGAATAATGCCCATGTGAATAAACCCTAAGTATAACTCAAAGTATAACCTATTCGATCTACTTTTTCTATTAGTACATTTGCATAAAAAGTCCAATTAAATAAAGTCATGTCAGAGGCAGCTGTTTAGATGACAAGTTCCTTGGATGACTGTTTCAGGGAGTCTAAGAATAAAGTAAGAGCCTGTCTTATATGTAATTCTTTTGTTTGGTTTTGTTGGCAGTAGTGATGAATTGTCTGGGTTAAAATAGTATCGTATGAAGTCAGAATCTTTGTCTAAAGTACAACCTTATACTTTCTGTTCAATGTCCCCAGCAATCGTCACTTAAAATCCGACGTATATGATACGGTATGTGACCCCTTCCCCTATAGCCGGTTTTCATGACTAGAACAACAACTATTATTATCCCATCATTTCTAGTCTCCGTCTATTTCACAAACACCCTAATGTAATGCGGCTGAATAAAAATGTAATTAAATATTGAATATTTTCTATTGACCCATATTTTTTTCTTTCTTCTCCTTTTTGTCAGGAGTACACTGTACAAGCTTTCCCTACACCTGTAAATAAATGCCCCCCCCCTTCCATCCCTTCAAGTTGTAGCTGACCGTGGTTGACAGACACATGTTAAATATCATTTCTAACCCAATTGCAGCATTAATGTGGCTTTAAACCAAAGAAAACACATTTCTCCGAGCATTGCTGATTTTTTTTGGTCGGCTAGTATGAAAAAGTGCTGGCTCAATACATGATTATGCTTGGACGAATAGGGACCGAAATGTCAATGTTGTATGTAATTAGAATTTAAAAATAGGTCTTTACTCATCAGAACTTTAATTAGTCCAGTCAAGTCTGGTTTAGTCCCAAAATATTTACATATTACAATACATTTTGAAACTTTGTTGAAATCCGCACATGGGGCCTGAGATTTGATGAAAAATACAAAAAGGACCAGACGTCAACAGTTTCATGGTTGAAGTAGAGTGGTACAGCAGACATCATGATCATTAAGATTTTATCCTTAGCAGGACACCGATTCCCATGATTGAGATCCAGAAAAAAAATATATATGGCGGACTTTAACCCCTTGCTAACTGTAACCTTTTTTTATTTCATTTTCATTTTTTCTTCCCCACCATCAAAAAATCATATTTTTTTAATTTTTCCAATGACATAGCTACACGGGGACTTGTTTTTTGTAGGATGAATTGTATTTTTCAATGGTACCAGTTAATATATTGGAAAACCTAAAAAAAAATTTTTAAGTGGGGCAAAATTGAAAAGAAAAAAAAACCAATTGTGCCATTTTTTCGGGGGGTTGTTTTTACGGCATGCATGGTGCGGTAAAAATGGCATTGAATCTTTATTCTTTGGATCAGTTTGACCACGGCAATACCAAATTGATATAGTTTTTTTTAAAGTAGTACCACTTAAAAAAATAAAATTCTTTTTAAGGAAAACTATTTGCTTTCCGCTGCCATCTTTTGACCTCATAACCTTCTTAATTTTCTATTGATGGGGTTCTTTGGGGGGGGTTGCCAGGTGACATGTAGTTTTTAATGGTACCATTTTGGGGTACGTAGAACTTTTTGTTCACCTGTCATTCAATTTTTTTTCTGGCATTGCATATTATTTTTTCCCTGATGGCGTTAAACCTTAAACTTTAAAATTTTTTATTTTTTTTAATAATTAAAGAAGTCTTTATATTTAGTCCCTATAGAGGCCTTGAACTTGCAATCATTAGTTTGACAATACAGTAAAATGTAATTCCATCGTGTTACATTATACTGTACTTTTACTGGCAATCAGTTATAGCAGTCCTGTTGCTGTTCATAAGTTTCCGACTGCCATAACATGCTGACAGCACCCTACGATGCCATCTCAGGAGGGTTGTTTGAGACATCTTATTCCTGATCAGGACATTGAAATACTGCTTTCAGATTTAAGGGTTAATACAATCTCTAATCACAGCTGTTGTGGGCAGGTGTCAGCTGTCAAAGATGGCCAACACCCACTATGTATTTGGTGAGCTCAGCTTCTGAGTCACTCCCATACATTGAAATTCGACATGTAACACTTATGGTTCACATTAAGAAGAGGTTAAAGGAGCTTTACAGAGTTCAAAAAGGAACTAATAATTTTGCCCAAAATGCTAAAATACTAAAATTCTTAAAGGGGTTCTTTGAGACTTTAACATTGATGACTTATCCTCAGTATTCTCGGCATAGGCTATCAATGTTTGATCAGTGGGAATTACTTCTGGGAAACCACTTATCTGTCCCCTTCATTGTACTGACAGGCAGAGATCTTAGAAGCCGGACCTGCACAGATTGGCCATCAACGTTAAAAGGGTTGTCCACTGTCCAGTCAATTCAGATTTTTTTTAAAGGTTCGAAATGGTGCAAAATAGTATATAAGTCATACCTACCATTTCCCCGCTGCTCAATCTCCCGTCACTACCTGGGTTTTCCACCAGTTTTTATTCATTGGTTCCTCTTAATACATATTGGTCACTGTGGTGATCAAATATCCATGTTTACAGGGACTAGGACAGCCAGTGATTGGTTGAAGTAGTCACATGTCTGTCAAGAGGGACCAGGAAGTACAGACTGGCAGGGGCCCAGGGACGTGTCGGAACAGGAGTGGTTTGGGATTGGTAAGTTAAAAAGTAGCTCGACTTTCAGCTAATATTTTAATATGTCATACATGTTAAAAGTTTTGCACAAACAAAGAAAGGAAAAAGTCAGCAATTTCCAAATATAAATCTATAGGTTCACGTAAAACCGTGACCGTGACTAAACAATAGAAGCAGAAACACATGCAAACAGCACTCAAATACATTTTTTATCAGAAAAAAAATAACTCTAATAGAAAATGCAAGATTCATAGTATATAGTTTGATCAAAGTATATTGGCCCATCTTGTAATGTCAAAAGTTTTGATCAGTGGGAGTCTTGGGCACTAATCACTAGAATGAGGGGCTTATCCCCCTTGTCTTCCTTCACTGCTTTTTAGTTACTTCCATCAGCTGAAGACAGGCTCATAGAAGTGCATAATGCTTTCCATAGTCCTCTATGTGGGCCGTCTTCAGCTGCCGAAAAGAGACGAAAAACCAGTAAAGACAGCTGATGAGGCACAGCCATTAGGTGAGCGCTGCAGCCCCCTCAATCTAGTGATCAGCGAGTTTCTCAGCAGTTGGACCCTATGACATGTCAAAAGTTAGCTGAAAGTGTAGTTATTTTTCAAGCATGCCTTATCTTATCGTTTTACACCATCCTGATCCTTTTTTTGTACAGGAAACCAGTTGAAGCACCAGAAAACCCCTTTAAGGGCTAGTTCCCACCTGTGCTCACGGGTTCCATTTTCCTGCTATGTTATGGAGCAGGAAAACAGCACCCACTGCCCAAATGGATCTGTCTTATGACCGAACCAAATGTGCCAAATGGACCCCGTTAACTATAACAGAGTCCTTTCAGTTTCTGTCCGGCTGTCATTTTATAGGATGAAATAATGCTGCATGCGGCACTGCGTCATCCTGTATTTTAATGGAATTCAGCAATGGAGGTTCCAAACGGATGAATGGGCCCTAATATACTTCCTGTACCTTCAGAAACTATAATTTCCTCATTACTGTTGTTTGTGTCCCCTGCAATATCTGTTTCCAAGCCTTCATAATAACAGCCATGTGAACAGTCTACCCAATGACAGGATACTGCAGTGCCATGTTAGCCATAGTGACATCACTACAATGGACGATGACTGACTGGTCCACTCATGTGACGTCTTATTCCCAACCGACGACTTCTAACAAAACAGACAGGTAAATAGAGGCAAAGGACCCGAAATGGCCATTGAGGAAACTAAAAGGAATTCTCAAAGTACTTTAACTAAGAAAGTGAGTTCAAAACACATGATATTTAAGACAGTTTTATGTGCTTTATAATTTAATAAAGCCTCAAAATTCTACCAGATTCTGTCGGAATGCTGGATTTTTGCTTCATGATTCTAAACTTTTTGAAAACTTTTGACATGTCATAGTGACATATCAGAAGTTTTGATCGGTATAGCAATGAGTGCTGAGATCATTAAACTGATGAAGCAGAGGCACTTATCACAGCACTGAACCCAATTGTCTCTTTTCCGCTCTGCTCAAACAGGCTTAAAGGGGTTGTCCCGCGGCAGCAAGTGGGTCTATACACTTCTGTATGGCCATATTAATGCACTTTGTAATGTACATTGTGCATTAATTATGAGCCATACAGAAGTTATAAAAAGTTTTATACTTACCTGCTCCGTTGCTGGCGTCCTCGTTCCCATGGTGCCGACTAATTTTCGGCCTCCGATGGCCAAATTAGCCGCGCTTGCGCAGTCCGGGTCTTCTGCTGTCTTCTATGGGGCCGCTCGTGCAGAATGCCGGCTCCGTGTAGCTCCGCCCCATCACGTGCCGATTCCAGCCAATCAGGAGGCTGGAATCGGCAATGGACCGCACAGAAGAGCTGCGGTCCACGGAGGAAGCAGACCCCGGCGGCCATCTTCAGCAGGTGAGTATGAAGACGCCGGACCGCCGGGATTCAGGTAAGCGCTGTGCGGTTAGTTTTTTTAACCCCTGCATCGGGGTTGTCTCGCGCCGAACGGGGGGGGGGGGGGGGTTTAAAAAAAAAAAAAAAAAACGTTTCGGCGCGGGACAACCCCTTTAATAGAAAGTCTATGAGTTTCTCTATGCCTCTTCTTGCCGATTATAGCCGAAGAGGCATAGAGCTCGGTTGAACACTTCTGCCCTTCCTTTTTAGTGATCAGTGGAGATAATAGCACTAAGATTCTACTGATCAAACCTTCTGCCATGTCACTAGAATATGTCAAAAGTTTTCTAAAAGTTTTTTGTTACTTTTTAAGATATAAGAAATGTAGAATATTCATAATAAAAGAAGAAAATTATAAAACTGTTTATTATTTAAGCAGAGCAATTTTTTAAAATCCCTTTAAGGCAATAATCCTTTGAAAAAGTAAGTTTACAGGAGAGTTTCTCTAAACTGACAGATACCCAAGTCATGTTAAAAGGCCATTTAAGGGGTTGGCCATATTTAACATATAATGTAACTACCTATAGGTGGCACCAGTCTTCCTTCTAGAGGAGACTTATTTTGCATCTACTGACGTTAAAGACTTCTTCTCACAATGTAAGGGTCGGAGTTTAGTTGAATTGGAAATTTTTAAAACGTTTTTGATGGAAGGTACTATACAAGCAGGTGAGCTATTTATTATCGCCCTGTCTTTCACTGTGTGGCATTTAGAGGAAATATTTCTGAGTGAACCTTGTCCCACCAGCAACAAGGAGTCAATGGCTAGTCTCCTATAAACAGACCATGACTGCTGTTGACCTTTAAGGTGCCAGATGACTTATTTTTATGACCATGCTACTTTCTTACCAGTGTTCTCTCTCTTTCTTGACATCTTAAAATCTCTAATGATTAACCCTTGGGTTCTTGTCACCAGATTATTGGGATCTGGTTCATTTCTTCTGAGCAGTGAAATGCTGTTGATGTCTAACCCAATGATTAGGCAGTGAGTGTATGTGATAGGTTCATGCAGCCATATTTAAGGCAATAATATTTCTCGTGGAGAGCGCTGAATTGGCATAGGGAGTCTCACAGACCAGGCTATTTTTCTTGGGGAAAAGGCCATGCAAATAAGCTGTATTCCTAGTCTTCTTGAATGGCCCGTTAATGGGTCAGGCATTGAATTATAGGGTTGCTGTAAGAGGAGGCACCAGAGAGCTAAGATTCTTCCTGCAGGATGAGAACTTATTTACATACAGCTATACAGTCACAAATGCCTTTAATCACCTTCCATTTTATTAGATACCTTAATACCACTGAAGGATACATCTGCAAAATTAGTTCTAAAGTTAATGCAAATTGCATTGCGTCATCTTATTAGTTATTTTTTTCATACCTCCCCAGGATTCTGTGTTTCAAAACCATACCCTGCTGTTGGCTCTATGGAGTGTTTACTGTCCCTGGTTTTAGTCCTGCTTTTAATGAACTTCTCAAGGTCTGCTGTCTAAACACAGCCAGGACCTTCACTTATTGCCAGGGTGTCAACTCAGATCAGTCCTGTTCAGATTCCATCTAGCTCCTAAGATATCTGCCTCTAGCCACCTTGCTCTTGGTTCCAACTCTCAGCCTGTTCCTCGATTTTGGTCTCCTGGGTAGTGTACCCATGTCCCTAGGATCTGTTTATTCTCTGTTCTTCTGGTTCTGATTCCTTCTTTCTCAGCTCTTTCTAATCTATTACCAGTCTTGTCCCAATAGCTGTTCTATGGCATTGTCTGACTACACTCCAGTCTGGTCCTCTTGGCTCTACCCATAACTCCATCTAACCAAGCTCCAATTTAGTCATTCTGACTCTAATCCTTGGCTGCATCCCTCTCTACATCCTTGCTCTCTGGCTTGTCTCAGTTAGTCTGTTCTCCTGGTGACAACCCTTAGCTTTGTTGTGGACTATTCTCTGGTTCCATCATTGCTACTATATTTGGCTGTCAGCTAGTGACTATTTTGGGAACTTCATCTTGGGGATCCTCCCAAGGTGCCTATACATCCTTGTGGGATTAAAGGGTAAAAACACGGGATACCATAGATCCCGCTGCACAACTCCTTTAATGATCTAATTAGGTTTTTGGACAATTGAAAATTCAAATCTAGAACATTTAAAGAAGCAAATATGATGAACAAGCTTAAAATAGACAATAAGCTTAAAATAGAGTCCAGAGCTAAATACCCCCCTATTAATAGGATAGAGCTCTAACCCTAGAGTCCAAAAGTGTAAGCTCCTAGAACCCAGTGCAAAATGCTAAGAGGTCCTCCCCACTATTTATATAACTGTTCTCCTCACACAGGGCAAAGGGTCTTTTGAGACCCCTTAGACTTTAGGGTACAAGTGCAACTGCAACCTCTGAATCTTCTATAACTGCAACCAGGGGTGTAGCTAAAGGCCCTTGGGCCCGGGTGCAAAAGTTTATCTTGGGGCCTGACAACTTCTCTTAACCTCTTAACTTGAAGCTCCTGGGCCCCAACACAAGACCTATAACAGGGCCACCAACTATTATGCTTTATTCATAGTACTGGACTCCCTATATGAAGAAGAGAGAGCCTTATGGGCTCCCTAAGGCTCCTGGGCCTAGGTGCAACCACATCCCCTATAGCTACGCCAGTGATTGCAACTGTCTGAATGAGTTGCAGTCAAACTATTTTTCCTAAATTACGCCTGCATTTTTCTATTGTCCATGTGGGAAATACGGCTTTGTAATAGGCAATTGTTTTCCTATCTCTATGTCTCACAATGTTCTTGTATTTGACATAGAATTTTATGCCTGTAAACGCATGTTTTGCACTCTGGTGAGTCGTTTGACTTCTGAAATGGTCATACACAAAATAGAAATGTAGTAACCGAAGGGAAAACAACTTAAAACAGAACAGTTCATTGATTAAATCCTCGACAGACTGACACCTTCTTCTCGTAAGGCTTTACTTTCCATACAGTCTATATCTTTATTAACCCGTGTGAGACCCTACATGAGTAATGCTATTACACATCTGTCTTTTACAACTGTTGTTTGCTCTCTGTCTTCAAATATTTAATCTTCCACCATAATGAATTGCTTTCCACAATTTTGAGTTACTTAATTCAACAAATCATGTAGACATCATCTGTGGGTCTTCAACTGTAAAAGTCTTGTCTTGGAGGTGAACTGATGATGGATGATGTCAGTCAACTTTCCCATTTTACAAATCCTCTTTTGGCCAGATGTGTTCATAACCTCTGGAACATGTATGTGTTGACCAACATGTTCAAGAATGAATAATTGTGGAGGTGAATTAACTACAAAAAGTGAATTTACCTTTCTTTTTTTCGATTATATTTTGAAGAAGACACCTACTTCAGGCTTCCTGTAAATTCTTCTTGTGTCATGTGAAGACATTCAAGCACCATTTTCAAACTCATTTTGTCTTATAAGGGCACTAACTTTTCAAACATCTTAAGATCATCTACTAGTCTGAGTTAGTCTCATCATTTCTGTAATATACTGGCTTTACCCCTGTAAATCATGTTTGAAGTGGCTGCCACTAGAGGTTTTCTTTCCAGGTTCTCTGCAGTCTACTGTCTGTCATTAGGTACATAGCTTACTTATTTCCCTGGGAATGGGGGTAGAAGCACTCCAGTTCATTCAGAAGCTGCAAACTGACAGATCTGCAGACACTGTGATAACCATCTCCACAATCTCTGCCTCTCCTGTATGCATGTATGTGTCTGTATGTACACACATTATATTAGGTTTACTTACCATTTGGCTGGAATACCTGAATTGTCCTGGGAGAGCAGAACAGCAGGCATTTAGATACTGCCTACCCGATGATTGGACCACAGACTGCACAAGCCAGTATGGGACGTGAGGGAAAGTAAGTACAAGGCGAAGAATTATTGGCAGAACCCTAGGCTTGCTACACATCCCCAGCATGAAAGTGAATTGCAAACAGTAGAACAGCAATAAAAAGGGGAAGACAACCTGAAAACTGGAACTTAAAGACATGAAACAGAATGCAAACAGCAGCGAATGAGAGAGTAAGGAGAACCTGGTGAAGTTTAGAAAACTTGTTGAATACTCAAGTATGCTTTAAAAGAAGTCTGTCCCATGGACAGGGTGTCTCAAAAGTGTGGAAACATCCATATAGAATGAAAACTGTTTGGCAGACGTTGATCGAATTTTGCCTACAAGATGTGGGGGAATGGAGAAACCCATTAGGCCATGTTATCAAAATGACGGCCATTTTGAATGCTGCCATTTTTGATTCAACTTTAATTTTTCCAATGGTAAGGTAGCTGTATGATATATCAAACTGGCAGAGAATGTCATCACAAAAGCAATGCTGTGTTTCACTTTAATATAACTTAATTCATTCTCATATTAACACAGTGATTTTTATTTAATACAGTCAATGTGAATGGTGGCATTATTGCTAGTAAAATGTGTTGAGATCATCCACCTTCAGGCGTGCACCATCTGCAATTTGTAAGGATGCCATTTATGTGTAGACAAAATGCTCTGTATGGAGGCATAACTAACCACGCATTCTTAAGATAGACGATTAGAACTATGGTTGGGGCTCTTCCTGAATGACGCCAGAACATAGTCTTTGGTCATCTAGATTTTGGTCAATCGGCAACTAAACCTGCTTCTTGGAATTTTGAAATTGGTTTGGCAAATGCAATGTGGCTAATGGGACATCTCGTTGGGTGGCGTTGATGGAAATCTGCTGTGAAGACGGGTGCTTTGTTCACCTGACATAAGGACAATCTCAACACGTTCTGCTTGAGATAACGTGATCATTCACATTGCCTGGAATTAAGAAAAATCACTGTGTTAACATGAGAATCAATACAGTTATGTTAAAACGAAGCACACCATTGTTTTTTCTGGTGAAATTGTCTGCCAGTTTGATATATCACACACCTACCATCCCACTGAAAAAACTGCAGTTGAATTCAAGATAGTGACATTCAAACTGCTCATCATCTTGGTGACATGACCTAACAGGTTTCCCCTTCTCCCCAGCTTGAATGCAAAATTGGATCACAATCCGCCATACCATTTTCATTCTATATGGGTGTTTTCACACTTCTGAGACATTTCCTATTTTGCATATCCAACTACTCATTACATATAATGTGCCACTAACTTAAACTACCCGTATCTTCTTCAGTGCTGCGATTTCCCCAAAATCTCAATTTTTTTGCACTTCCCACATGGTATGTAAATGACTTTGGAATTATGTGATGGCCAGTTCCATTGTCTAACTTGTCTCAAACTCATTTCCCTCCAAACGCTAACCAAATGCTCTCCAAGGCTGCTGGTTGACGTCTTCAGCTAAAGGGAACTAGAGACACCATGCGTCACTGAAGAACAGCACAACAGAAATTTAGGTCATTGCTCCAAGAATGTGGGTGGGTGTATTTCAGTTGTGGAGATACAAAAACTTAGGAGGTATTCCTACTCTTCCAAGAAACCTGAATAAAGTGTTATACATTATAACTGAGCCTGGATAATTGAGGAGGCTTGTTGGTGCCTGCGAACTCCTCACTCAAGTAAGTGGATCCTCTATTTTTTGTAAACCACCCACTCACACACCCGGAGTGCTAGATTCTTTTGTAATTTGTTTCTTCCTATGCGGCACTGAAGGACTGCACTAGCACTGCACTTCCACTTTGGTACGTGTTCAGTGACATCTATATGTTTCTCTCAACTGAATGAGGGCACTGCACATGCTCCACAGCAGAAGTATGATGCCGGTGCAGTCCTTCGGTTACATACAGCGTCTCCAGGTTTCTTGAGCTAGAGAAGTCAATTAACAGTTTGGGGTGTGTGGTTAGCATTTGGAGAGGAGAGTGAGTCCCAGAAGAGTTGAGTAGTGGAACTGCCCATTGGACAGAAGTCAATTACATAGTGTGCAGGAACACGAAAAACTGGATTTTTTGGGAAACTGCACTACTGAGAAAGATAAGAAAGGCACATTATATGTAATGAGAGGATGGATTTGAAAAAAGATGGTACAGAATTCTTTTAAATGAAAAGCATTTTTCATTAAGACGCACAAAATTATCAGTAAGCACAGCAGTCTATTTAGCCACGAGTTATCTAAGTTGCTTTTAGTTCTTCAAAGGTGACCACAATCTATACAAGCCACATTAGAATTGTTCATAGACCCTGAATGGTATATGTTGTACATATATATTAAGTTATTTGGTTTTGGGAGTCTGTGGGAGACAAACCTATGTATTTGACTTACGGGTTGTCACCAAGCATCTGTTACCTTTGTAGTAAGTCAAGATAATTCAGTAATAAAAAAATAGCATAATTAATTTTACCCGTGACCTTATTGCAAACCTGCGGTGGAACATGGAAAAAGCTTGAGAATACCAAAAGAATATCTACATGTGCTTCATCGACTATATTAAGGCCTTTGACTGCGTTGACCACGACAAGCTATGGCAGACCCTACAAGAGCTGGGCGTATTGGCACATCTATTCAAGATGATAAAATCACTTCATAGCAATCAAGAAACCACTATGAGAACACAGTATGGGGACTAAGATTGGTTTGGGATCCGCAAAGGCATCCGACAGGGCTGCATCCTCTCACCCTTCTTGTTTAACCTACATGCGGAAGTGATCATGTGGAAAATGGAGCTAGACTGATTGGAAATTGGGGTAAAAATCTGTGGAGAAGCAGGTCAGAAGCAGCTGATATGTAAGATTAAAACTGAAAGTGAAAAAATGGGCCCCTACCTAAATTTAAGGAAGACTAAAATTTTGGCAAGTGCAAAAAATGGGCAGATTCAAATCAAAATCAACAATGAGGTCATGGAATGCATGCAAGACTTCATCTTCCTTGGCTCACAAATTGACCAGTCTGGAGAATTTATGCCAGAGATAAAATGTAGGATAGCATTGGGGCGAAGCTCGATGCTAAACATGGACAAAATCTGGAAAAGTAGGGATATCGGCATAGAAACTAAACGCAGGATAGTACGAACTACCGTATTCCCCATAGCCATGTATGGATGTGAAAGCTGGACTGCGAAAAAAGCTGATAGGAGGATTGATGCGTTTGAGCTTTGGTGCTGGAGAAAGCTGCTGCATATGCCCTAGATGGCGAGAGTAACAGAGAAGTCCTGAATCGTATAAGACCTGATATTTCACTAGAGGACAAGATAACCGGGCTCAGACTCACGGATTTTGGCCATGTAATGAGAGCAGAGTCGCTGGAAAAATCTATAATGCTTGGACAGATCAGTGGCAAAAGAAGACTCGGCCACCCAAGAACACGATGGCTGATACTGTCAGAGCTGATACTGGCATGGATATCACATAACTGAAAGAAGCCGGGCAAAACCGAAAAATATGGAGGGAGCTCATCTGTAGAGTCACCGAGGGTCGTGAACAACTAAACAGCAATAACATAGTTGTTTGAAATCCAGTGAAGCTTTATAGGTCCAATATTAACTACTTGTATAGGCATTATACAAGATAGACCATGGAAGAGTAGACTGCCTCTGATCTCAGCACCACACTCTTTGGAGGAGGCCGTAGCCTTTTCATTTTACCTAAGCAGTATAAGAAAGCTGTGTTGCGATTGTTTGCTTTGTGGCACCATCAAGTACCCAGATAAAAAAACACCCGCTAAATGTTGTATTCAGTGTCTGATTCAAAAAATGGTGCCAAACAGCATCTGTTACAAGTAAGAAAAGGTGGTCTCTGTCACTCTGGACATCCAAAGTCGTCCATGTCATTTAGCAGTGGATTGCAAATATCCCTTGAAAATCAACTTGGAGACTGTCCCAGCAAGTTGGTGCATCACAAATGGTGTGTTGGCAAGTGCTGAAAACTCTGAACTGGAAACCAGACTAAATAACGTGTGCAGGAACTGAAAGGCTTGACAAAGCTTAACGCGTAAATTACTGTATGTGGTTGCTGACTATGACTGCAAGTGGACTTCTGGACCTATAGTTGTACTTTATAATGATTGAAGAGTGGTTTCATTTATTAGGTCACATGAATTCACAGAATGGTCACCTGAAAATCCCCACCTGACTCATGAAACACCACTTCACAACCAGGAAATTGGCACTTGGTGGAACATGAATACAGGGCCGAATTCTCTTCGAGTCAACTAGGAATATCGTGGTTTATCTGGACATGTTTGAACAGTTTCATGACTAAAACCAGAATATAGTCACACCTCCTTGGACTCCCAGATATGTCAATATGTGATTTGTATCTATGGGGAAATTTAAAACATAAAGTGTACACCAATAATCCACAAAGCATAAACTCAAAGAAAACATCACAAACACTATCTGCAACAACACCGTTGAAGAGCTGCAGGCAGTTTCAGCTACATGTTGCGACATGCCCAGAAGTACACAGAAGTAAATGGAGACCACTTCCAACATCTGTTGTAATTTTGGTAAAATAATAAGGCTTTGGAAAAGACAACCATTTGTTCATTCTTACTGTCCCAGTATTGTCGAAAGTGGGCTGCTTTTCCATGGCCAACTGTGTTTGCGGGACGAGGCTGGAATGCTAATAAGATGTCTTTCATGCCTCTCCTCTCTTCTGAAACTGCTTTCCTAATTCCATCAAACATTCTCTGACCCTACAAATCTTCAAATGCTCTCTGAAAATGTACTTTTCAGACATGCATATACCCTGGTCTAAAGAGCTCCCACCAGGTATTCCAATACCACCTTCAACTGTCCAGTCTAGAGCTGTTCATTCCTTAATTTGACCTCTTGTACCTATTCCCTATTGCTTAATTGCAAGCTCAATGGCAGAGCTCCTTGCCAATGTATCTTGTACACAGTGGTTGCATTTGTCTGTATTACTGTAATTATTACATGCTGTTTTGGGGCCCCATTTCCTTGGGTTAGCTGGACATAGCCATGATATTGTAGTTGGCTATCTCTGACAGTTGTATTAAAATGTTCCATTTATTCAGGGACACTGAAGATGCCCTTTCTCATGATTGGTAGGGTCACAGTGGTTGGACCCCCATGCTCAGATACTTGTTCCCTATACTGTGAATTAGGATACATTCTTTTAATGGAAAAACTCCTTCAGTGTTGCTACTTAAGTAAAAGATAATATTTCCCAACTGATACTTTCATGTTCTAAAGGTACCTTTACAATAGGCGATTATCACCTGAAAAATAGCTGGAAACAGCAATTTGTGGTGATAGTTTCCCTGTGTGCACAAAGCCACCGACAGGGCACTTATTAAAAAATCACTGACATGCCGGAGTTGCTTTGATTTTCCCTCACCTAAAAACCAAGTGACTATCGGCCTGTGTAACCAGACAGTTGTTCATCTTTGAATGACTGCCTGTTTGCAGTGAATAGAGGCAAGCAGTGGAAAGAGATCTCTGGCATGCTCCACCTCCATTCTCTGAATGACTATTGCTCCTCTGTGTGGGGCACAAGAGCAATAGTCAGGGAAAGGGTTGTTGGGCGCTTATGTGCCCAACAGCCATCCCATGGAAAGTTACCTTTACCGAATGCTTCATATTCAATTCAAAATGTCTTGAAGTCTTTAAGGTCTTTACCCCTTTAAGGAAGTGGATACCTTTGCTCTGAATTTTGTTTTATTGTTTCCTAATTTTCAAAATTAAGAAACTTTGGAAATAGTAGTCATTAAAATTGCTTACCATTTTGCTGCGGCACAGTCTGTGTAACTCCTTCATCTAGCTGGTTATTTTGTTGCTCCTGACAAAGATTTGACAGCCCACTACTCCTGGCTCTCTGCTCTTCCACTTACTTCTCTTAGTTCTAGACATAGCCGTAGGAAGGGGAAAAGGTTGCGACAGATCAGATATTGGAGAGGAGAGAAAGCATCCAAGTTATCAGGGAAGGCAGATTATGCAGGTTGTAGGGAGGAAAGCACATACAGTGCAAGGCAGTTTGTAAGGGGAAGAGATCATGCAGGTTGTGTACAAGTATGGCGAGAAAGCAAAGTATCCACTGAAAACTCTGTAGGAGGGAGGGGAAATTACACATTTTTTAGCATCAGTGCCTATCAACAAGATGGAGAAGAGAATCATCATTGGGTATAGACTAAGCAAGCAGTCTAGAAAGTATGCTGTGTTGATACATGAGAGCTAATGAAGGCAACAGTATCCTGGATACACATACCTCACATCCAGCATGTATTACTGAGGGGGACACACTTATATGAAAAAAGTCTAAAACTAGGAGCAAGTTGCAAGCTACATATCAGGGAGTACGGAAATTATTAAAGGATTGAAGATTACAGCCTGAAACTTTGTGCAACTTTTTGTTAACTCAAAGTAACCAATAACATATGTAAAGATATTTTTTACATAGCAAAGGTATCCATAGCCTTTGAGGATTCTCTGGTGGGCCAAACCCTGTACAATGCTTCTAAGCCTCATCAGGGCCCAAGGGGCTTAGCAGTGGGCAATCCCTTCTACTGTTGACAATATGACAAGCCTTTAACTGCTCGAGTATATAAAATTTTTGGGTTATTTGACATATCATCAATGGATGGATGATATGGCCTCTGGGATATATGCTTGATTTCCATAGAGTGTGCGCGTCCAATTATTTCCACCGGTGGGCCCAAGGTACCTCAGACTGACACTGTGATTACGTGTGAAGTAATTCGCACATTACATTAGTAGAACAATACATCATTTGTAAAATTATCCTTCACTATGTGTATATTTTCATTTTAGTAAAAGTGGGAGTTCATCTTGCATTTAATTGAAATCATATCCTCTACAATTTAACATTTCAAAAGCTGTTAGGATGACAGATGGCACATTTTTTTATGACTACTACTATTACTGTCAAACAGTGGGCTTTTGATCTAGGCTGAAGGTTACATATGGGTAGAAGCAATGTCAGTTTTCCTGGGGAAGGGACAACTCGGTACTCTCGCTACGGAATGCCTCCATTGGCTGAAGATCTATGGCTGTCTTGTCTACAGCTGTGCACAAAAGGACCCCTGAGGACATTTTCTATGTTTCTCCAATAACTGTGATGCTATAAACTCCAGGTGGTTTGGGATGTATTCCACTTCTTTTCCTGAATAACGTGTATGTTTTCTATGACTTTACTTGCCAGAGAGAAAATTAAGCGGACAAGAGCTGTAGGAATATATTTAAATGGACTTAACTGAAAGCCTAATTCTACTTTAATGATTTTCATATTGGCTAAAATGAATCAAAGGGCACAGACCAGTAAGACCGGTAAAGACAGTAATGGTCCACTGTAAAGTATTTCAGGAAATAGGATGGTTCTCTAAATACAGAAATCATGGTTGGCCCATACAAATGGAAAATTATTATATTGTCCCTATTCTGCTACTTTGTTGACATTTTTATTGGGTGCTTCTTCCAAAAAGAAAATTGATCTACCATAAGGCCGTCAAGACAAAGTTAATTACATACTTTAGGACAAGGATGTAACAAGGTGTGAAATGTGAAGCTGACACGTCTACTCTACCGAGCCTAAGAGTACTTTAGCTTCATCACAATAGTAATTTAAAGGCATTGTCTCATGAATAGACATCCAAGAAGGGATTGTCATAGAGAGGATCTCTCTCTTGGGCGTTCTCCTCTATGAGCCAGAACAGAGATCCACTTTGTAATAATGGCTTTGGGTTACTTTTAAGGACCACACCTAGGTGACCCTTGGTTTTCATCCCTTAACCCCCCTTTGAGGGTTCTGATTTCAGCTGCAGGGGCCCCTAGGCTATTGTCCTAAGAGCAGCTTGGTGCAGTGGCAGCTGACAAGGACACGTTATAGGCACTGTAGCATTGTACCATAGGGATAGACATAGAAAAATTTAATATCACAACAGTTGATATCAGGACAAGTTGAGTTCTTTCAGAAATGATGGGTAAAGGGTCAAGACAGGCAGCAAAGAGATAAATCGTAGTCAAGTGACAAGCTGGGGTCAGGACTGGTGAAGTTGAAAAAGTGAAGTGAACAGCATAAGTCAAAACCAGGAGATAATTGAGAAACAATAGCAAATTTGCTGAACCTATCAGTCAGGTACCCTCTAGTGGGGGGGTGCCTTGAAAAACTGGAAAGTATCTGGATTGGTTGGGGATAGCAAAGCTGGGTGCACCTTCTGGCCCTTTAAGAGGCAGGCCAAGAAGGCACTCATTCGATGGGCAGCAAAGGCTGCGGGGATAGTAAAGCTGGGAGCACCTGCTGGCCCTTCAAGAGGCGGGCCAAGAAGGCATTCATTCAATGGGCAGCAGAGGCAGTAGAAGGGATGATACAATATCTGCTGCACAGAAGACAGGAAGCTGCTGATGGTCGCGACATGTGGTAGAAGGAGGTGAGGAGAGCCACCAATGTTAGCTAATGGCCATAGCATGGTTATTCATCTGACTAGTGACACGTTCTACTACATTTTGGCTGTAGCAGCCACATTGACCATTGTTTATCCTGAAAATTAGAATTTCTGCTGGTACTGTCAGAAGCTGGACCCAGGAGCTGATCCTTAATTTAATCGGGTTAAATGGTTTAATTAAATCACAGTAGGCAAAGATCTTTAAAATGGTGAGAAATTCTAATACAAAGTATATTATGAAGATATGATCCAAGCTGAAGGAAAAATCTTCTGTGCATTTGCAGGAGAACCTGTGGCATAAATCCAATGCTGAGCCTCAGATTTCTGATGCAGATTTGCAGCTTGCATTCCAGCTGATCCACCATATTTAATGGGGTTAATCCATGAGACTTGGGGTTAATCCATCAAACATGACACTCCTCTCAGTCTGTGGCAAGCATTAACGCCTTGTGCTGCTATGGCTGCTGTGTTCTTCTCTTCCCCAGCAGGATGTAGAGTTTTGTTATCCTCCTCCATGGAGCTAAAGTCTGGGAGAGTCTCCTGAATTGAGGAGCTCTCAGCGCTGAGTATCTGGAGCATCACAGCAGGAAGTGGGACTCATCCTCTATCGCCTCCTGGTGGTGTTGTTGGCACAGTCTTCTTTCCCTGGCTGATTTTGTCTAACTTTGTGGTGCTCCAATGGACTTGGAGACATTGCTTGCGGAATTCCAGGTGTAAGGTTTTTGTCAGGCTGACATCCCACCTTGACCAGTCTAGGTATGGGTGTGAACCCCAGACTTAACAGAGGCTGGACAGACATCTGTCTGGGATGATTTAGTGATCCTGCACTGAGCAGGGGGTTGGACCAGATGACCCTGGAGGTCCCTTCCAACTCTACCATTCTATGATTCACTGTCGTAAAAGAGGATTGGGATGGTGAGACTGTCAAAAAATTTAAGCCAGACTGCCAATCGTGGTTTGAGATGGTGCAGATGTCTTGTGAGGAAGTCACTAACTTCCGAGGGGGATATTTTAGGGGTAGTATTCCCTACCATAGAGGGTCGAGTCAGCATAATTAGTGGGATGGAGATCTCTGTCTGTGCTGACACCTAAATAGTGATTGGTGTCATAGTAGTCTGATTCAGACCAGGTTAAATCCGGTTGTAACAGGTCCAGATGGAATAAGGGCTCAGTCAGATTCTGTGCACTTATGTTAGGCACGTTTGCGATTCACATCTATAAGAACCAATGCTTTCAATGAAACCGGTCACATGTGCGTTTTTTTAGAACAGGAAAAAATTGCACCTGTAAAAGATAGGACAAGTGAGTGCAAATGGACCCGGTCACGCAATTTTTTTCTACAGGCGATGTGCTTTTTTTTTTTTCAACCACGCCTATAATGCGTGAAAAATTTGCTCATCTGACTGAGCCCTGCAGCTGAAAGTCTCGTAACTGGGAACTGCAATGTCTCTATTAAGCACTCTTCTGAGGAATACTGGTTCCTTCTATACCCAGTTGCCAGGCTTACTCACAAGCTGAATAACAAAGCCCGTTACAGTGCTTCACTTCCCGAGCAAAGGCTTGAGATGAGATGATATGAGATGAGAGCAGTATACTTGGGTCATCTTCTTTAGACTGTCATTGTCTGTAGGACATCCTGGCTGGTGGCCCCGTAGGTTTCTGTAATTCATCCCGACTCCGAAGCATGAGAACCTTCTCTTCCAATCCAATCTACCAGACTTCACCTGTTTTGGTTTCTGGTCCAAGCTTACATGCCTGGCATTCAATACTCCCCTGTACATTCAGCTTTTGTGCCCATAACTTTGAACAAAAACAAGATGGAGAACAGGCCAACCAAACATATATAACATGGGGTTTAGCACCTTCTACAATGGCATAGAAGGTTTTGCATACCTTGTCTTGTAGAATCTCTATGACTGATTTGAGACTTCCTGACTGATTTATTTCTAGGCCTAGGTGAGTAGGTAAGTGTACCCATTGGTTACTGTAAGTGTGCAGTTAGTTGTTCAACATGAAGGTATGTTACCTTGCAGTTTTTTTGTTATTGCACATCTTTTTTTTAATGAAGTATGGCACTTGCCAATTGAACATTCAACCATAGAATGTACAATACAGCTAATAACGGTAATAGCATAGGTCAAAATATAACGATATACCCATGTATACCCATATAGACAACAGGTCATCTGTTTGGGAATTTACTGTGAACATTTGGAGATAGCATGTAACCATAAACATGTAACAGGGGGGATCCATGGGTGAGATGGAGAAAAGGTGACCAGCAAGCAATGGAAATTCCCTTTTAATAGTGCGATTATGGAAATTACAGTAGATGCTTGTAGTCAGGATAGAAAGCAGAAGGGAACTAGGACTGAATATACTTTTGCTGGGTGAGTGTTTCCCAGCTGGGGAGCTCTTCTAATCTTGCAATCTCCTGCACTTTATCTAACCACATATTTGTGAAAGGGTGGAGGGGGGACAGATTTCTGTTTAAGTGGGATAAGTAATTTAGCTGCCAGAAGTAGTATAGTAGAAAGACTTTATTTAGATGGAAGCCTTGTGAAAACAGTTTCAGGGGTCAATGTGAAGTTGGTGTTACAGATTTGATTAATACCAGTGCTAAGGATGGTATTAGATCTGCGTCGGAGGCCATGGCTGGTGGTTCCGTCACATGTGCGACTAAGAAAAGCGAAGAAAAAGCGTTGTAATAAATGTGGCCTGCCCAGTGCTATTCGGTTCCATCCAGACATGCAAATGTTGGCCACAAGGATTCCCCTTTCCTGCTCCCCAAACGGAGCAGGAAAGTGGAATCCCCAGTGCAGGTGTGAAAGCACCGTTACTTGAGTCCAAGGGTTTTTAACAATTTGGCAAGAAAACTAAATATGTGACAGGGAACCTACTGCACTGCTACACCACCAACACGAATCCGAGTGCTCTAGTTTGGATTTCATCAGGTGGTAGGGAAAATAGTATTATCCATATGAATTGGAGAGTATGGGCTCTTTTAGGCTTCCTGCATACAAGCGGATTGTTGCTACAAAATCCAAGCTGGACGTCCGCACTGTGGATCCACAGCAAATACCATCCATAGCATGCTATGGGAAATTGATTCTTCATGCACATGAGGAAAACCAAATTGTAGTTTCCGTTCACGGAGGAAAAATCATAGCATGCTCCATTTTTGAGTAGTTTCCGTGCAGATTGCTTCCATTGAAGTAAAAAGGAGCCGTCCGACTCGCAGTACTTCCGCAATTGACATTGCAGAAAGGTGGTGGATTCCACGTCATTGCTAGACGACAGCGCGGGAAAAGCAGGAGTTTATGAAAAAAAAATCTGTACTGAGCATGTTCAACGGCGAACCGTGCGGACCATCCGCAGTACAGAAAGAGAAGAGAAACTACAGGTACGCGTGTACAGGGTCGAATTCCGCTGTGAGTTTCCGCATGCAGCCTTACACAGCTTGAGAATTCATTCAGATTCCTGTGATCAGCAAGAATCTGAGCAATTACCATTCAGTCTAAATGCACAACGAATGATAAATTCGTATGTCGTTCAGTTTCTACAAACATAAAAACTGAAGGACGATGGTCTCCTGTAAACAGGTATTTATTCATCTAGTAATGACTGTGAATGGAGGCAGGCGGGTCAGAACAATCTCTGGTCCGCTCTGCCTCCATTTACTAGCAATGAACATAAATACACCCAAAATTATGCACAACATTCACACTAAGAAAATTATGCTAATTTTGTTTTTCTCCTTTGAAACACTGTCAAGTTTGAATTCATGGGCTGTGCCCATGTGGTGCCGAATATCTATCTATCTATCTATCTATCTATCTATCTATCTATCTATCTATCTATCTATCTATCTATCTATCTATCTATCTATCTAATATCTGTCTGTCTATTCTGGCAAGTTGGGGATTACTCATGGAGATTGCCATCTTCTCCATCTAAGATGGTTGGCGCCACTCTCACATGGACACTGGACAACCGGATTTCTAGAAATTCTGGCTTCTGCCAGCTTTATTGCACAGAACAAAGGTTTACAGCATCAACATGCTCCATATTCACTGGAACATAGGACAATTTCTGGGTTGACAATCTGCAGTGTCTTTGTCGCTATTCCCAACAAGGGTGTCTAGGGGGTGTCCTCCCCTGTCAGACTTGCGACAGACACAGTCTGGTCCGCACCGGGTCCCAGGCTTGCAGCTCCTGTGGCTGCCTCCGTATCCTCTCTCCCCCTGAGCAGGAGTGTATCTGGAGGTTTCATCTCTTCCAACCACACCCGTACAGCTGTCCCAGCTAATTCAGCACACAGAATTCCTGATTTCATGCCCCCTAAAGGTCATTATGTGAACTGCACTTCAAACTATCTATCTATCTATCTATCTATCTATCTCACATCTATTTATCTATCTCATATCTATCTATCTTTCTATCTCATATCTATCTATCTATCTATCTATCTATCTATCTATCTATCTATCTATCTATCTATCTATCTATCTATCTATCTATCTATCTAGCAGTAGTATGCTTCCAATAATCCAGCATTTCAGATTATCTAGCTCCTCAGCAGGTCTGGGTGTACTGGATTATCAGACTTTTACAGTATATCATGTCTATGTTTGCTATGTTAGTTGTCATATTACACCCAATCACTTTGATAGCATGGACTGTGTTATTACAAGCACGTTTCCTCTGCCCTGTATAACATGTATCTTATTATTGACTTGCTTTTTGAAATTGGAGGAATCTGCTCTATTCCATCCATGACAAGTTTTTTTTTCTTTTTCTTTTTCTTTTTGAAGATCAGGATTCTTCAGACGTGTAATGTGACTCTTGATAGCGGGATAGCAGATTACATTCTCCTATAAAAACTGTTCTGAGGAACTTGGCCACAGAAATGTTATTGCATGTCTGCAGGTGTTTAGTAATTGGATTAATACAAAGCAGAAGAATGTCTGCCGCCCCGGCAGCGAGCAGCGCTGAGGAAAGACAAATTCATCTCTGACAATAACCTGGAATGTACGATGACAGCCCTGTTCACACACACAAAGTCACATCTAAGCCTGGGAGTTTAAAATGAACCGCTGTGAGCAATCACCTTTCAAAGAAGAGTTTAACTCAAGTTATAGCTGCCGCCTGAAATGTAACAAGAAGACGCCTGAAAATAGCTTTTTTTAAAAATCTCATTCCAAAGGCAACCTTCAATTTCCAAACTGAATCCTAATAATGTATGAATCATCCATGCTGGCTCATCAGATGATTGGAACAACTGTTGAGAGCATAAAAGGAGAAAAGGCGAAGGTGCTACTGTGCTTTACCGAGTGCTACCTTCCCTATCTTCAATGAACGGTCAATCCGAGTCCCCAAGATATGAAGTAATATACCATTAATGTCTGATTCGTATGTGATCCAGCCATTTAGCCCCCGACCTCCCGATTAGATATTGATGGCACTGATATCCCTACAGTCTATGAATTACCACTTCAAGTCCTCTAGATATGATACAATTTACCATCGACGTCTGATTGGTATGGAATCCCACCGATGGGCCTCCACCTCCCAATCAGATATTGACAGTACTAACTGTCAAACTGTTCAATGAATAGTTACTCTGAGCCCCACAGAAATGAAACAATATATCATCAAGGATATGGAGTCCAACAGACAGACCCTCGTCTCTCGATCAGACATTTATGGCACTGACATCCCTATGTTCTAAGATTGGTCACTCTGAGTTCTCAAGATATGATGCAATATGCCATCAATGTCTAGTTAGTATGGAGTCCTACCAATAGGCCTCCACTTTCCAATCAGATTTTGATGGTACTAATGTCAAACTGTTCTATGAATGGTTATTCTGAGTCCTACAGATATATCATCAATTTCCAATTGATGTTGGGTCCAACAGATGAACCCCCGCCTCCCGATCAGCCACTAATGGCGCTGACATCCCTATGTTCTATGAATGGTCACTCTGAGTCCTTCAAATATGAAGCAATATACCAATCAATGTCAAATTGGTATGGGGTCCAACCAATGGACCTCCTGCTGCCTGATAAGCCATTAATGGCACTGACACCTCTATGTATTATGAATGGTCACTCTGAGCTCTTCAGATATAATACAATGTGCCATTAATGTCTGATTCGTAGGGATCCTACCAATGGGTGCCCACCTCCTGATCAGACATTGATGGCACTCTTATGGGTATGCCATCAATGCTAAATGTTGGTAAAGCCCTTTAAAGACAATGTATCACCTATCTTCTATTATAATAATTAAACCAGATACTGAAACACATTTTCCTTGTAATCTATACTCATTGACAGGAAATAATGCACCCAGATAGAAATGTTGGATTTCTGCCGAACTTGACATGCAGTTATGTCTCAGACAGATGTGTAAATGATTACAGTGGTGGACTGATTAGACACCGGGTCTTGTCACCAGAGGTTGTAAGTTTGCCTCCCTGTTGGCCTATAAAAAGGCTCTCAGTGGCTACTTTTGTGTAGTGGACCTCTTGTTGAGAGACCGTTGACTGCTAGACATGCCTCTATAGTGCACTCAAAGATATTTTTTACAGTTAACAGACTTTGAGAGGGGGCGCATCATTGGAATGAGAGAAGTGGGATGGTCGTTTTGACAAATTGCCTGCCATCTAAGCCAAGCTCTTAAGAGTTTTTGGTACAGGTTGTCACACTTGCTTGGAACTATGGCCCCATAGTCCCGCCTGTCCGCCTTCATTCATAGTAAACAGGAAGTCGTTGATAAATGAACGACTGCCTGTTCACATGGGCTGATCTGTTGTTCAGCTTTCATGCATGCATAAACTGACAAAGCATGAATCTCTCATTCATCGCTCAGTGGTATACGCATTTATTGTTCAGATTCTCGCTGATTGCGGGAATCTAAACAATTTCTCAGCCGGTATAAAAGGGCCTTAAAACCTACAGTGAATGGTGGATCCTGTCTTATATATATATAGGTGCTACCTTTTATTGTAATCCTGCCTATGATGATAATGAAATTACTGCTGAGGGGTTTTCTCTGCAGAGCAGGAAGTGTCAGCCTATAATTAGGCTTAGTGGTCAGTGTGAGAACTGCAAGATTTAAAAAATATATATATAGTAACACTGAAAATGAAAGGGATTTTTCTGGAGTTATACAATTCTATAGGAATGGTTAAAAATAGAAAAATTAGATATTCTCACCTCCTATGTAGCCCCCGCTTCACCACAGAAGTCCCGTCCCTAGCGCTCTTCTGGAAGAAGCTTCACAGGTGAAATTTTGTTCGTTGCACATGTGACTACTCAGCCAATCACAAGCTTCAGCAGGGGTATTGTCATGAATGGCATGTGATTGCTAAAGCTTTTGATGATTAAGCAGAAGAAACTACAGCAGTCATGTGCCGTTCGTACTGCATGTGACCATTGAAACTTTTCCCAAAAACATAGAGGTATGGCTCCTGGGCTGAATTGGGGGGTAGGGGGTAAGGGCACATAAGACACGAGTATGACTTCTTTCTCTATTTTCAACCATTCCCAGCTGATAGAGTTTTTTTTTATTCCTAGAAAATCCTATTAAGGCGCCTGCACACGGGTGGGTCGGACCCAGCATGTGGGATTCCCGCAGCGGAGTTCGACCCGGTGCTTGGTTGGTCACCTGAGCTTATCTCTCCTCCGTCTTCTCCTCTGCTGCAGAATCCGGAGGCGGAATTCTGCTCCAGATTTCGCAATGCAAATCCGCCCGTGTGCAGGAGGCCATAAGAAACCACATTTAAAAACAAAATATGTTTAACATAAAGACTAGAGATGAGCGAGCACCAAAATGCTCGGGTGCTCATTACTCGGGACGAACTTTTCGCGATGCTCGAGGGTTCGTTTCGAGTAACGAACCCCATTGAAGTCAATGGGCGACATGAGCATTTTTGTATATCGCCGATGCTCGCTAAGGTTTTCGTTTGTGAAAATCGGGGCAATTCAAGAAAGTGATGGGAACGACACAGCAACAGATAGGGCAGGCGAGGGGCTACATCTTGGGCTGCATCTCAAGTTCCCAGGTCCCACTATTAAGCCACAATAGCGGCAAGAGTGGCCCCCCCCCCCGCACTGTCAGCATAAAGATAACAGCTGTGGCAGAGAAGAACGATGTTTGCCCATTGAATTCAATGGAGCCAGCAATACAGCAGATTCCACTGAAAGCAATGGGCTGCCGGCGATCACGGGATGAATTGTCGGGAAGGGCTTAAATATATAAGCCCTTCCCTGCAATTCATCCAGAAATGTGTTACAATAAAAATATATACCGGCGTATAAGGTGACGGGGCGTATAAGACGACCCCCCAACTGTCACCTTATACGCCGGGAATACAGTGGAGCAAAGAATAAAAATCATTACTCACTTCACTGGGCGTTCTGCGGTGCTCCTGCAGGCTGTTGCTCCCTCCTGGTCCCTGGCAGAGCATTGCTTTCTGGACGCAGTGGTTGAAATCCCTGCCTCCAGAAACACACGTGCCTTCAGCCAATCACAGCCATTCAATGACATCATTGTCATTGGCTGTGATTGGCTGAAGGCACGTGTGTTTCTGGAGGCGGGGATTTAAAGCCCTTCGTAGAGAAAGCAATGCTCTGCCGGGGACCAGGAGGGAGCGACAGCCTGCAGGAGCACCGCAGAACGCCAGAAGAAGTGAGTAATGATTTTTATTCTTTGCTCCGCTATATTACCGGCGTATAAGGTGACAGTTGGGGGGTCGTCTTATATGCCCCGTCGCCTTATACGCCGGTATATATTTTTATTGTAACACATTTCTGGATGAATTGCAGGGAAGGGCTTATATATTTAAGCCCTTCCCGACAATTCATCCCGCGATCGCCGGCAGCCCATTGCTTTCAGTGGAATCTGCTGTATTGCTGGCTCCATTGAATTCAATGGCCAAACATCGTTCTTCTCTGCCACAGCTGTTACAGCTGTGGCAGAGAAGAATGATTTGTCTTCTATATGTTCTCAATGGGGTCGGCGCTGCTGCTGCCGGCCCATTGAGCGCATATAGAGAAGAGAACAGAAATCGCAGATCGCACATAGGTGCGCGCGGAACTCCGGCTGCCGGGAGCAGGTGAGTATGTATATATTTTTTATTTTAACACTTTTCTGGATGAATTGCAGGGAAGGGCTTATATATTTAAGCCCTTCCCGACAATTCATCCCACACTCGCCCGCAGCGCATTGCTTTCAATGGAGTCGGCTGTATTGCCGGCTCCATTGAATGCAATGCGCTGGACAGCTCCAGCCCGTTTCTAATGAAACGCGGCTAGGAGCAGATTTTCGGGCGATTTTCGGGCACCGACCACGCGATTTGCGGATGCGCATCCGTCATGCGATCCGCAAATCGCGCGAAAAAACGCCCGTCTGACTAAGGCCTAAGAAGGACCGTTGGGGTTCTTGAAACCTAAAATCACTCCTAACGCTCTCCCTATAGCAGCTCCGGATTCAACAACACTTTCCCTGAACTATGTCAGAATGCATCTGCGGCGAGCCGCGGGAGGGGCAGATTTTAATACTCGGGTGACACCTAATCTCGCCAGCCACTCACTGCAGGGCGGTGGTATAGGGCTTGAACGTCACAGCGGGAAGTTGTAATGCCTTCCCTGTCTTTCTATTGGCCAGAAAAGGGCGCAAATTTCTCAGGGAAGAAAATGAAAGTAACTCGAACATCGCGTGGTACTCGTCACGAGTAACGAGCATCTCGAACACCCTAATACTCGAACGAGTATCAAGCTCGGACGAGTATGCTCGCTCATCTCTAATAAAGACTTGATTCAAACAATTGGACATAATATAGCAATGTGCTTTTTTAACCCTTTCCAATCCAATTTTGGATTCAGGGTTTCCCAAAAGGCTGTCTCTTTTTGCTGTTATACAATGGGACTATCTGCTGGCTAAAGCCAGTGTGTGTGCGCCAGAGAGGCTCTAACAGCAGAGTGGCTGGCAATAGACAGTAAGAATACCCTGTCGGACATCTTCTGGAGCTGTACAAGCTTCAATTAGAATGTAGGAAGACAACAGACAGTGTATTGGAAGGGGTTAAAAGACATTGTCTACTTAGGTCACCCAATGTTTGTATACTCTATAAAGGTATATTGACGTCATAGAGTTGGGCTCCCTGCTTTTCACCTCCTGTCTATTTTCTTGCTTGCAGAACTGCTAAGTCTGCCATTCCAAAAAAGCAGATAGTTCTCTGTTGATACATGGCGGTCGCGGAGATGGAACCTGTATCAGTTGGGCATTAACAGTATATCTTGTGGGTATGCCCGAAATGACTACAACTGCGATACCCATTTGATATAATGCAAGAACAGACCGAATCCTAATTATCTAGTTCAGCTGACATCAAAGCATTGTCTGCGGGAAGAAGATGGCCTCAGCTCATGGACGGTATGATCCTGAACGCTAGGTATGAGTTCATGTTCAAATGGGTTAGAAAGACACACAGTACGAAAAGTACAAGATACGCATGCATTTATAAATCTGAGTTCACAATACAATACATTAAGATTTTACTCTACAAACCACTGAACATCTGCATTGTTTAACATATGGCAGTCCAATAAAAAAACGATTAAATGTGTAATAAATTTGCAGATCTTCCTATGTAGAACTGTGATGGTATATTTTCCACTGGGAATTCATTCTGGAAGCTATTATGTTGTGTCATTGATGACACGATTGTTCCTCAGAGATTGGAGAGATGCGACTCTGTGGAGATGACGTTATAATGGATTATTGTATAGGACTCAGCATATTTAAAGGGACACTAAGGATTGAAATGAATAAGGACTTTTCCATATGTAAGACTTTCTACAAGTTCTGCATAAAAAAGCAGAAAACAGCTCATTTCCTCTTGGTATCCTCCATATTGGCTTGAAAGTTGTTGAAGGGTTGTGGTTTTAGTTAAGAGGGTAGGGCTTAGAGCTATTTGGTCTCAATAAGATCACCTGCCTAATATTAAGTAGGCCCCCTTTATGCTGCCAAGCGGTTTTGAACCATTGACTTTGCAAGACCTCTGAAGGTATCTGATGCTCGCAGTAAATCTTTTATGTTCTGTAAGTCGTAAGTTGCGGCCTTCACAGATGGGACACGTATAAATAAGCCTTAGGCAGCTTTGACACTGTTGTTATCCTTTGTTGGATGAGTTTTAGTAGGCACTAACCACTAAATTCTAGGAACACCCTATTAGGCCTGCCGTTTTGGAGATACTCCGATGTAGTCATCTAGTCATCACAATTTGGCCCTTATCACAGTCAATCAATTTCAAGAATTACTTTCTGCCTACTATATCCCACCCCTTAACAGATGCCATTGTCATGAGATAATGTAATTCAGTTTACCTGTCCATGATTTCATTATGACTGATTGGCCAAACCAAACTTTTCAAACGTTTGCTCATCACTATTTCTGGTTTCACTTTCCAACCTGTCTTTGGCAAATGGAAGTTCTAGTCTGTGTCACCAGCTACAGTATCCTATTTGGCGAAGATTTTGCTCGTCTACATTCCCTTGGCCAAATCTATGTATGAATCGGCATAAAAGTATGGCGACCCAAGTCTGTTTAGTCATTTTTATGAGATGACATTGATCCTATCTTTAAACATTTCATTGATGGATCTCTTATCTTGCTGAACAAAAGGATTCTTTTATCTCAAAAGCTTAAAAAAAGTACTTGGCCTTTAGTTTCACTCTAATTTTACCCTAGCTTTCACTGCTGCCCATATAGCATGATGCATAGAAGTGTGGAAAGTGGTCTAGTTATCTGCCCAGAAAATCTGTATCTGCTTGGAGGAATTATGATGGAGAAAGTGGTGAAAACCTTAGACTCTGCCCCCTGATTTAGCCAAAGCTAACTTATCCACACAAACAGAAATCAGTGGACTTACTGATAAAATACTGGTAATATACATCACTCATTCAAATGTTTCTCTGCAGTTACAATCAATAACACCATGTAGACAAATAAGTAGGAGAAAAAAACTCAACAATTTTCGTTGCAAGAAGATGTAATAAGGTTTTATTCACACCTGCACTTGTGGCTTTGATCTAGATTCTACAAAAACAATGATGGACCCAATTAAAAGTCAACGAGAGTCCTAAGTTGCTGGTGGTATCTAACAAAGGGTGCAAGCGGCAACGTTTCTATAATGGAAATCATAATGCAAGGGTAAATGGAATTGAAGTTTCAATTGAGGGCAACCAAGCCTTGGTGTTTAAAGAGGTTACCCTATCAGAAAAAAACATTTTACAGATTGTGGCCCCTTGGGCAATGAACTGATCAGCACAGATCCTACTTCTAGCACCCTCACCAAACAGTTGACTTTGCCAGGGGAAAGTTGTAGCAATCTAGGATTTTTTTTCATGTAGTATTACATGGTGGTCATTCAGATGATGTCTTTGTTATACAAGCATAAGTCAACCAGAACATGAACAGCTCCCTGTTCTAGCTCATAGATGAAGGGTGCTCTATGATGTCTATAAGCCCTAACAGGATTTGACTTCTTGGGACAATCCCTCAAAAGGGGTTTTCTGGGCAAATACTATTGAGGGGTCAGATGTAGTTATTGAGTGCAGAGCAGGAAGTCTCAGAGGCAGCTTTACTTCTATGGAAACCAGTGGGAGCGAAGCCATCTATTAAAGTGTTAAGCCTCATGGGTAAACTATTCTACACCTCTAGCTTGATTAGAAAGTTATTTTACCAATTTTTATATGTACGTGGCACTTTTTAAAGTTTGAATTTTCTCACAGAAAATTCTGCAAACTTAAAAGAGTCAAAACTCACACTGAGCCCATTTGACTATATTGCATCCTCCGTGTGATATCTCAAGCACTGACTGTGGAAGAGAATGGCTTTGACCAAGAAGAGGAAAAACAGAGTTTCTCCAGTGTCTGGAAATTTGTGCATCATAGTCCCATGACTAAAAAAGCACATTCAAAAGGTATGGATGGACATGTTGTCATGATAGTTATAGCACAATGTGATCTCTTAGGTCATGGCAGTTCAATACGGGACAGAGTTCAAAGAAATTCATGATTTTGTAACTCTGCATACTCCATACTCTTTACTCTTTTATTCCATGAGCCACAGAACACCTGCACTCTATAAAATATCTCTTCCCAATGTGAATTGATTAAACGTGTAATAAATCTGTAAATTTATTATCTCACAAATTTTGGAATTCATGCTCTGTAGAGTCACCGTGTTGTAATTTCCTGTGGAAGAACATTCTGGAAGTTAGTATGTCGGTTATGACTAAATTTCCTGTTGAGAGGCTTTTCAAAGTACTTTACAGACTTTCAAACATCAACACAGATCCGCTTGTGGTAGATTGACTGCATTGGCCCAGAGCAAGGAAATGCTGTGTCTTTCTTGAAAGTCAACCAAATTTGCAGAGATTTACTACTCTATTTACCAAACATGTGATGCCTTTGGCTTGTTGAGTATGACTGGGTAATAGAGGAAATTTTATTCATCCTGGTGTAACCTGAACAATAGATACAGTCTTCGGAACATTTTTCTTTTGGATTGAGATCCAAGTACATAAGACCTTTTGGTTGGGCCAAAATCCAAAATACATTTCCATAATACTTCCCCAATATGTATCCAGTAAAACATGGACAGCCATTCGTCACCTACCATTTGCCCTCCCAGCCAGACGGGCATTAGATTTTCTTAAAGAAAGTCTGTCACCTAGTTTATAGTCTACCAACCAACTCTATTATGCAATGTGGACTCCTATGTGAAAATCCATACACACTTTTATTTATTTCCTTGCAACATGGCTCCACTGTACAGGTATCAGTCTTTACATTTATCCTGCATCATCTAAAAATTAGCTTTAGACTGTCCAATGGGCGTTCAAGCTCTCTCCCTCCCCATCGTTTGAAAAACCCAATCAATGCTAAGTGACAACTCCAACTCAACCAGCTCAACAGTACCAGGGTACTTCTAGGACTGACGTCATCACATTTGCCTTTGTCAGTGTGATGCAAGCACAGTGACGGTGAAATGAATGGCGTCTCCAGTGGGCGGAACTAGGGAGACGTCAATAAGCATGGAATGGAATGGCTTTTCAAACAATGGGGAGGGAGAGAGTCTGGAGCGCAGGCAGTGGTGGACCACCCATGAGAAAGTCCAAAGGTAATTTTCATGTAGCGCAGGTTAACTCTCAAGACTGATATCTAGCCAGAAGACATACTGTAAAGAAATAACGGTATCTATGGATTCCACATAGCAGTGAACATTATATAGTATAGTTGGTTTGCACGCCAAAAATAGGTGAAAGACCTCCTTTACGTTTCCTACTAAGTGGCTGTAAAAGACATCGGGGCCCAGAGCAAAGAGCTAATAACCAAGAGTAGAGCAATTAATGAATGATACTGCTAATAAATGATACACATAATAAAACAGTCCCATCTTGGGAATCCTATTTCAATGTGTTAAAAATGTCAAAACAATGAATTTACCCATAAGATGTTTAAGCTCATGGCCAAGGAAACTGGCCACCACCGCTATTCAACAGAGGTTGCTTCTTCTTTCATCTACATCTGTTGGCCGGGATATCAGGAATGCTTGCGCACTAACTTCTGTTCTGGCCATCGCTATCACTGTGCTCTTCTGTTTCTTTCAATAGAGGAGCTTCTGGGCAGTGTGAACAAATTCCTTGCCACCCACAAAAAAAGGGTGCAATTGCATTTTTTTTCAAGTTTTTCCATTTTTTCCAAATTTTTTAAAGCTTTCCAATACATTATATGGTACCTTAAATGTTACCATTGAAAAAGTACAACTTGTCCTGCAAAAAACAGGCCCTCGTTTAGCTGTCACTGGAAGAATAATAAAGTTATGATTTTTAGGAATAGATAAGGCTGCTAATTGTTTTCTGGCATGGGGAGCATTATGGTGAGGGTCCTGATCCAACGAGCTTACATACTACAGATAATGGGGTGATACAGAAGGTAAAGGGGCTGGAGATGTACGCGGTATGGAGAGGTGGAGAGTGAGGGATGCTATACACATAGACAATGGTCAAATTGTGCTGAATAGTGGCCAAATCGGTAAGCAGCAAGTGCAGTGACCGCCACAGGGCAGAGGTGTCCGAGTAGCGGCTGGACAGGAAGATGAGCCTGGCTGCCGCATTCAGGATGGATTGGAGAGGGTAGAGTCTGGAACAGGGGAGGCCAATCAGCAGGGAGTTGCAATAGTCAAGCCAAGAGTGGATGAAGACAACAGTGAACGTTTTTAGTGTGTTCACGGTGCAAAAGGGGCGGATTCTTGCGATCTTCTTGAGGCGCAGGCGACGTGTTTGGGCGAGAGATTGGATGTAGGTGGTAAAGAAAAGATGTCAAATGTAACCCCAAGACAGCGGGCGTGCTGGGCGTTATGGTGGTGCCTAGAGATGAGCGAGCACCAAAATGCTCGGGTGCTCGTTACTCGGGACGAAATTTTCGCAATGCTCGAGGGTTCGTTTCGAGTAACGAACCCCATTGAAGTCAATGGGCGACCCGAGCATTTTTGTATATCGCCGATGCTCGCTAAGGTTTCCATTTGTGAAAATCTGGGCAATTCAAGAAAGTGATGGAAACGACACAGCAACGGATAGGGCAGGCGAGGGGCTACATGTTGGGCTGCATCTCAAGTTCCCAGGTCCCACTATTAAGCCACAATAGCGTCAAGAGTGCCCCCCCCCCCGCACTGTCAGCGTAAAGATCGTTCTCCTCTGCCATAGCTGTAACAGCTGTGGCAGAGAAGAACGATGTTTACCCATTGAATTCAATGGAGCCGGCAATACAGCAGGTTCCGCTGAAAGCAATGGGCTGCCGGCGATCGCAGGATGAATTGTCGGGAAGGGGTTAAATATATAACCCCTTCCCTGCAATTCATCCAGAAATGTGTTACAATAAAAATATATACCGGCGTATAAGGCGACGGGGCGTATAAGACGACCCCCCAACTGTCACCTTATACGCCGGTAATATAGCGGAGCAAAGAATAAAAATCATTACTTACTTCTTCTGACGTTCTGCGGCGCTCCTGCAGGCTGTTGCTCCCTCCTGGTCCACGGCAGAGTATTGCTTTCTGGACGCAGGGCTTGAAATCCCCGCCTCCAGAAACACAGCCAATCACAGCCATTCAATGACATCATTGTCATTGGCTGTGATTGGCTGAAGGCACGTGTGTTTCTGGAGGCGGGGATTTAAAGCCCTCCGTAGAGAAATCAATGCTCTGCCGGGAACCAGGAAGGAGCGACAGCCTGCAGGAGCACCGCAGAACACCAGGAGGGAGTGACAGCCTGCAGGAGCGCCGCAGAACGTCAGAAGAAGTAAGTAATGATTTTTATTCTTTGCTCCACTGTATTGCCGGCGTATAAGGTGACAGTTGGGGGGTCGTCTTATACGCCCCGTCGCCTTATACGCCAGTATATATTTTTATTGTAACACATTTCTGGATGACTTGCAGGGAAGGGGTTATATATTTAACCCCTTCCCGACAATTCATCCTGCAATCGCCGGCAGCCCATTGCTTTCAGTGGAACCTGCTGTATTGCCGCTCCATTGAATTCAATGGGTAAACATCGTTCTTCTCTGCCACAGCTGTTACAGCTGTGGCAGAGAAGAAGGATTTGTCTTCTATATGTTCTCAATGGGGTCGGCGCTGCTGCCACCGGCCCCATTGAGCGTATACAGAGAAGATTTATGGCCTTAAGAAGGACCGTTGGGGTTCTTGAAACCTAAAATACTCCTAACACTCTCCCTATAGCAGCTCCAACACGATAGCACTTTCCCTGAACTAATGTCAGAATGCATCTGAGGCGAGCCGCGGGAGGGGCCGATTTATATACTCGGGTGACACCTAATCTCGCCAGCCACTCACTGCAGGGGGGTGGTATAGGGCTTGAACGTTGCAGGGGGAAGTTGTAATGCCTTCCCTGTCTTTCTATTGGCCAGAAAAGTGCGCAAATTTCTCAGGGAAGAAAGTGAAAGTAACTCGAACATCACGTGGTACTCGTTACGAGTAACGAGCATCTCGAACACCCTAATACTCGAACGAGTATGCTCGCTCATCTCTAGTGGTGCCACACACTGAGATGGAGATGACATACAATGGGAATCCGCTGTGGTTAAATCTCCACCTAAATGCTGTGAATTTGGCCATGGCTTTTGTAAATGTACAAATTTTGCCTTGTACTGTAAAAACAGTGGAAATTCAGCAGCATCTATGTTGTGTGGGAAGGCAAACTAAAAGGAATTGTAAGGTAACATGGTTTTAGAGGTTGAAACAAGACACACGTCTGTCCAGTTAAGCCTTTTCTCATGCAATGTTGATCCAGAGTAAGGCAAAGACTCCAATCAGGTAGCAGACAATTTTCCTCCTTCCCGATTCCAGATATGACAATAACAATAAATCTTGTAATAATATTGTTTTATTTCCCTTTTGTCTAAGTTAAGATAGCCCTGGTGGTCTTTGCTAGGTCCAGGATTGTTCCAGATGAGCCTTGATGATTAAAGGGTGCCCATCTCCAATGTTAAAGCTATGGTCAGGATCAGAGTTTTCTGGTTGTCACTTGGTGGCGGCTCTGAATCACAGGCTCCAACCAACAGTGACAACAAAAACATAGCTGCTAGGCCCATGGGATAAGTATATGGTGTTGAGCCCTAACACATACCACCCATACTGTAGGTTTACAAAACTAAGCAAAACAGGGTAAAAACCCATGTTACTACTATATACCTAGGATATGCCTATTAGAATGTGCAGTACTTAAAGCATTTTGAATTGTTTTATGACTTTATAGGTCATTTAGAACTGTTACTTTACTAAAATAGTCTTTTAAAAAAAAAGTTTTATTTTTTTATTAAGCTCTGTTTTAATTTTGTCCTAAAATGGGAATATTACTTTTCAATATTTTGGAATACATTATATTATAGCCCACACATAGAAAATTCACAGGGAGGTGTTAGGCCATACCTCGGGTACATCTTGAAGGCTTTATATTGCCTATATATTTTTTACTAATTAAAACCAAAGAGTGAAATACTCAAAGGTGTTGTATCAAAATTTCAAGTTATCCCTTATCCACAGAATAGGGGATAACTTGCTGATTGGTGGGGATCTCACCACTGAGACCCCCACCGATCTTGAGAATGGGACTCCTGTGTGCCACTCTCCTGTCACTGTGGAAGTTGCCGCAGTAGTGTCACTCTTAATAGAACGCTGGTCGCACATACACGGTCAGCGGATGGTAATACCTGAGTGGGTGCTGCTTGGGTATCTTGGCAGAAGTGAATGGTGTGCTGGTGCACTCCTGCAACAAGCGCTTCATTCAGTCTCCTCCTCACTGCAGGGGGTGCAATAATTGGGATTAAAGCCTAGGACCAAGCGCCATAAATTTACTATGCTTAGCCCTTAAGGGGTTAAAATGTTACCAATCCTCCTTTCAGCTCATTCAAGCATATCTACCTGTCATTAAAACTTCTAATAAAAAGTTATATTTTTGTAGTCCGTTCTCCGCCTCCTATCATGAACCTTGTGTCGCTCCACCACCGCTACACACGAAGGGACAAAAAGCCATGGCCATTTTTGTAATTATTAGTAGTATTAATTACTTTGACCTTATAATAATAACTTTATTACCATAGAGTTTCTGTTTTATACCTCGAAATCCTTTACAATGATTGCATAGAGTAAAAAGCCTTCAGAAAGTGAATATGTGAGAAGCAGGTATCTGCAGTACATGAAGTGTTGTGCTGGCAGGCCCATTATTTATACTGTTTATTCGTCTTTTCTAGTAGTTTGCTCAGGACAAAATTAGCCCATGCAAATATTTTCCCACAGTGCAACACAAACTTAAAAAAAAAAAAATCCTAAATTGATGTAAAATATATATTCTCTCAATCGTCCCCAGCATACATGTTTATGCTTTCATCCCTCACTTGCAATTATTGCCCTGATTAAATAAACTGTGTGTTGGCAGTAACTACACCTTAATGACATCACTGACATCTGGATCGTATGAGGGTCTAGAAAAAGGAAAGTTGGCGTCAGGCCAACATTAGCCAACGTGATTCTAAATTTAATTCATGGCTTACATCTCAGTTTTAGGAACTTTATATCATTTTCATTTAACGTAATTGCCTGTGCTATCATATATAAATTCGATTTACATGAGGGGTAATGGCGTTCTCTAAAAATTATTTTTGAGTACATGTGACTGTGTTTGGAATTTTCTATCTGTTCATTTTGGTATTTGGGATATTTGTGTGCACTGAAGATTGTGGGTCATCCAATTTTTGGAAAATTGTGCAACATGGAAAAAGTTTCATTTTATGTACAGATGCAGTAAAGTTTAACATGTCTTCAAGGCCTCGAGTGTTGTGGGCGCGCAGTATAGTTGCGCACAGAAAGAGCTGCTATAGGAACCAATGGTTTCCTATAGCAGCGTTCACATGAAAGAATGTTAGATGCGCAAAATTTTTCGCACCTAACAAAGATAGGTCGCATCTAAGCTCTGTTGTGCGTGCAAAGATAGGACCTGATCTATCTTTGGCGCATGCTTTCCATAGGCTCCTATGGGAGCTGGATAACACGCACCATGCACCTCGGATTGTATGAACGGGCTAATTCAAGTAGCTGGAGTTAACTGATTCAAGCGATCTTTAGTGCAGTATAGCAGCAATCTTTGTACGCGGCTATATTGTGCGCCCACAGCGCTCATGTGAAAGAGCCATCAAGGTGTTGTAAGAACTTGCCGGGTCACAGTTTCAATTACATTACAATGACTTTTGTTGTGTTAAGATAAGAAATGTGAAAATTCATGTCGATAAGTAGAGATATTCATAGTAACATAGTATGCAAGGCCAAAAAAAGACATATGTCCATCCAGTTCAGACTATTACCTCCCAATGTTGATCCAGAGGAAGGCAAAAAAAAAAACAATGAGGTAGAAGCCAATTTTACCAATTTCACCCTTTCCAATCCACTGTCTGATGACTTCCTACATTCTGATTGAAGCTTGCACAGCTCCAATGTTACAAGACGTCTGACAGGGTATTCTTACCGTCTATTGACAGCCACTCCGCTGTCGGAGCCTCTCTGGCACACACGCACTGACCTTAGCCAGAAGATGGCACCATTGTATAACAGCAAAAGAAGAAAGTTTTTTTTAGGAAACCCTGAATCCAAAATTGGACTGGATAGGGTTAAGGGAAAAAATTCCTCCCCGACTCCAATCTGGTAATTGGAATTACCTCGGATCACCGACCCTTTTGAAGTTATTAATTCATGTGTCCATGTGCAATGAATTTCTTGTACAGATATAAAGTTCTGACATCATTGGTAATTCAAATGACTTCACAAGTGAAGCCTAAGGGTCCATTTACACGGGACGACTGTTGGGCAAACAATGTGCAACACTCGTCCCTGTGTGTCCGTGATCCCATGCTGTCACAGGGGAGCTAGCAGAGCTGGCTCACTCACAGAGCGGCCAGCAGGGGGACAGGGCAGTACAGGAAATTTCTCTCCTCTTGCTCCCCCGCCCCCTCTCTGCCTCCTCTCCGCCCCTCTGCACTATTTGCAATGGGGAGAGCCGAGACGGGGGCGGGGCTAATTCTCGGACCTTAGCCCCGCCCCCATCCCGCCTCTCCTCATTGAAAGTAGTGCAGAGGGGCGGAGAGGAGGCAGAGAGGGGGCGGGAGCTCAGTTCCTGCTCTGAGGCTCTTCCATCCTCCCCCCCTGCACACAAGGAGATCGTATATCGGTCCCGGCTGCAGAGAGAAGAACTGCGCATGCGCGGATGAGAAGGGGCTCGTTCCCGCGCCGACAAGAGCTGCTGCGGCCCGACAAGAAGAAGAGAAGATTCTTGTGGTAACCAGGGACGACGGAGGAGCAACACAGGGGGGGGCACCCCTTCAGGTAAGTCCAAAACTTCTGTTTGCTTCATTTTCCATGCACAATGTATATTACAAAGTGCATGGAAATGGGCAAACAGAAGTAATGAGACCTAATGTTTATGGCCGGACAACCCCTTTAAGTTAGAAATCTTAATTAGTATATAGTGATAAGTGTACAGTAAAACTTAGACCGCCTGCACACGAACAATTTGCATTGCGGTTTCCGCGGTCGTTATCCGTACCGGAGATCCGCAGCAAATGCCATTCATAGCATGCAATGGGAAATCGATTCTTCCTGCACACTCGCAGAAACCAATTGCGGTTACTGCGAGCAGAGGAAAAATTGCAGCATGCTCTATTTTCGTGCGGTGTCTGCATGGACGCCTTCCATTGAAGTCAATGGAAGCTGTCTAACCCGTTGCCCATCACGGATTCTGCGTCATCGCCTAGCGACAGTGCGGGACAGATAAACATTTTTTTAAAAATCTGTACTGCACGTGTCTGATCACATGACCATCCTCAGTACAGAGAAAAGAAGAAAAATACAGGTACACGCGGACACCGGCTGTGTGATCCTGCATATGGGATCCGACCCGCTCTTGTGCAGGCGTTAAACTGCTTGCTTGTTATTCTAACATTACCTATTTTCATTTCTTTGTTTATAAATAAATATTGCAGATTGTTGTAACTCCTTCTGCTACATCGTATCCTGAATCTGCATTGTGACACCACCATCTGCGACACTCATATTATTATTCCGTCTGTGCCAGCCTGAACTGTTGGCACCTATTAGAAAGAGTTCATCTATTCATGCTGCTTGCACCAATTCTGACCCTCCCACCAGCATGGGGCAACAGAAATGAACCACCCTGGTTTCTCCCCTTTCTGTTTCGCTTGGACAACAATGGCATTGGAACTGGTTGTCTGCTGTTATAGCCCATCCATCCGAGGAACGATGAGTTAATTGGAGCAACAGTGTTCTTTGATTCTTAACCTCCTCCTCTGATCACTTGCATTGATGAGTTGTTCATATCCATAGAATACCCTTTCACTGGTTATTTTTGCGTAATCGCACCATTCTCAGTATGATATAGTTACGTGAGAAAGCCCCGCTGTTAGGATGTGCTGCTGGAATCTGTTGTACTACTGTGCTTCTAGCAGCACAGCCCCCACAGGTGGTAATGATTGAGCTGGCTGGGTGTGCTATCTCCTGCTAGGCAATCCCCTGGGTCTGTGCTCACATATAGACCCAGCTTCTGTCAGTGTCTATCTGGGTTCCAGGGTGAACTGTCATGTTACCTCTGTGCTGTGTAACTTGTTATCTGTTCTATGCAGCTTGTTCCCACTCAGATCTGTGTTTGCATGTAGGTCTGTTGTGTTTCTCTGCTTCCCAAAGACGGTTTGGACACCTGTAGTTCTTCTCTGTGTTATATGCAGATCCCCTTTACAGGTACGACCTCCAAACGTCTTATGTCTCTCTCTGTGTGTCAGTTGGTGGATCCCTGACACAGTTCCCTTTGTCTGCACAGTGGCTGACTGTCTATTCTCCCTGTATGATGACAAATGGACTTGCTGTGAGTTTCATCTGTGTGCATGTGAGCTCTGGGTGGAGTCTGTGTAGTTTCCACTATATGTTATAGTCTGCTGTGAGTCCGTGCCGATAGAGTCTGCCCTGCTGCAGCTCGCTGTGTGTTTTGTGTCTTGCTGCTTCATGTCCATTTGTACATTTATTTTCTGTCAGTTTGTTTGCTATGTCTGCTCTAGGATGGCCCTTAGGGTCCTCTAGTAGATGTGTCTTGCTAGTGTAGGGACTACTGGTTTACCAGGAGCCATGAAGTGGCCTGCTAGCTTCCATGTTTTGTACAAAATGTCAGCTAATACATGGTATTTATATTAGGCTTATCATCTGTTACTAGTGGTTGCATTTTGACTGCTGTATGCTGTGTTTTCTGGCTCTGTGTGCCCTGTTGTTCTTTCCCTGACATGTGGCATGTGTATGTATCCTGTTCTGGTGTGTGATTCCTAGGATCCAGTTCTGAAGACCGCTGTGCCACCATTATGGGGGCGATGTCCCTGCTTAGGTAGGGCCATGTCATCCTCCCTGTAGCACAGGGTCAGTTTGCCAGAAACCTGTGTGAATCCCGTGTGCGTCCGCCTCACTCTTTGATTACAATAGTGTGAGCCTCGTGCTTAGTTTGCCCACACGATCGTAACACCCGCAATCCTGTCCCCAACTAGTCTAGCACCAATGACCCGGCCTCATTGGAAGTCACTCAGATCGCTGGGTTTTCCCATCCAATGTGGATTCACGCTGAAATTGATCCACGGAAAACACACTCATTTGATATTATGCTGCACTCCGGGGTCACAGGTCTTATTTCCATACAGGAAAAGTTTTGCAATTTGTTTATAGAAATGTTAGCTGTCTGATCATTTTGGCTAAGATGGGCAAAAAAAAAAAGGGGGGAGGGGAGGAGGTTGGCAACCCTGAAGAAGGCACAATGTTGTTGTCATGCCATACAGAAAATTGTGGCACTAAATAAACGCTATATGAGGTGAGACAACTGCTTTAAACTTTTTTCTGCAGATCACAACTCCTGGGAAAGTTTTTGTTTGGCCAAAAAATATTAACTATGGAAAGGAAATCCTGCAAAGTGAAGGGCCAATAATCAGTTCTATTCAACTAGTATATAATATAATAACTGATATATAACTATATAAAAGAAAATGAAATTCTAAATAGGCCAAGTGAACAGTTTGATGTATGAGGCCTGTATCCATTCAGTAACCTTCATTATGCTGCTATTAAATGGAAATAAAATGCCATAAAGACCTTATAGAAACATTAAATTCTGCACAAAATGACTACAACAAAACAGTATTAAGGGAAATTATGGTTGCAGAAAAAGGCATTTTCTTACAGTTTTGGGCTTTCTGTACTGATTCTACAGGATATGTCATTACTACGAACGGCTACTGCCTATAAAACAAACAGTCATTAAAATAATTTGGACACAAGGAGTAACCCGATATTATAATGCTATCCACATTTTGTTAATATTACTTCTTTAAAACCGCTTTCATCTTGCTAAGTAGATCTCTGAATCACCGTACAGAAAAACCTGATTAATAAATTATCCGCCATAAATCTTACGATAACTTTTATGCTCTTTTGAGAATTATGAATTCACATCTGGAAAATAATTTTGCAGGCTACTGCTAGTTAAACAACGTGAATACTTCTACATTAATACAGCAGCTAAGGAATTCACAAGGAATAGGCTTGTACTCTACTTAAATAGCAGCAATGCATGCAGCCCAAAGGGTTGTAGCGGGATATACCCTATGGGCAATGCGAAAAAGGGACAATTGTCCTGCGGCCACCACTTCTCATGGCCTACACGGGACTCTTTTCTTGTCTCGGTGCCGACTATGGTGTTATTAGGAATAGAGATGAGCGAGCACCAAAATGCTCGGGTACTCGTTACTCGAGACGAAATTTTCACGATGCTCAAGGGTTCGTTTCGAGTAACGAACCCCATTGAAGTCAATGGGCGACTCGAGCATTTTTGTATATCGCCGATGCTCGCTAAGGTTTCCATTTGTGAAAATCTGGGCAATTCAAGAAAGTGATGGGAACGACACAGCAACGGATAGGGCAGGCGAGGGGCTACATGTTGGGCTGCATCTCAAGTTCCCAGGTTCCACTATTAAGCCACAGTAGCGGCAAGAGTGGCCCCCGCCCTCCCAACAATTTTTACTTCTGAAAAACCCTCATTAGCAATGCATACCTTAGCTAAGCACCACACTAGCTCCAACAAAGCACAATCACTGCCTGCATGACACTCTGCTGCCACTTCTCCTGGGTTACATGCTGCCCAACCCCCCCCCCCCCCCCCGCATGACCCAGTGTCCACAGCGCACACCAAAGTGTCCCTGCGCAGCCTTCAGCTGCCCTCATGCCACACCACCCTCATGTCTATTTATAAGCGCGTCTCCCATGAGGAGGAACCGCAGGCACACACTGCAGAGGGTTGGCACGGCCACGCAGCGACCCTCTTTTAAAGGAGCAGGGCGATAGCCCATAATGCTGTACAGAAGCAATGAGAAATCCAATCCTGTGCCACCTCCATCAGGAGCTGCACACGTGGGCCTAGCAATGGGGAACCTATGTGCCCCACACTATTCATTCTGTCAAGGTGTCTGCCCCAGTCAGACCGCGGTTTTTTATAAATAGTCACAGGCAGGTACAACTCCGCAATGAGAATTCCGTGTGCACCCACGGCATGGGTGGTTCCCTGGAACCCACCGGCTGTACATAAATAAATCCCATTGCATTGCCCATCACAGCTGAGGTAACGTCAGGTTTAATGCAGGTGGGCTTCGGCCCACACTGCATGCCCCAGTCACACTGGGGTTCTTTAGAAGTGGACACATGCAGTTACAACTCCGTGTGGACCGACAGCATGGGTGGCTCCCTGGAACCCACCGGCGGTACATAAATAAATCCCATTGCAGTGCCCTGCTCAGCAGAGCTAACGTCAGGTTTAATGCAGGTGGGCTTCGGCCCACACTGCATGCCCCAGTCACACTGGGGTTCTTTAGAAGTGGACACATGCAGTTACAACTCTGTGTGGACCGACAGCATGGGTGGCTCCCTGGAACCCACCAGCGGTACATAAATATATCCCATTGCAGTGCCCAGCTAGGTGGGCTAAAAATTACTAGGATTACAATGTAGACGAGGGCCCCAAAAAATTGGTGTACGAACAGTACAAATGTACTTCTGAAAAATTGCCCATGCCCAACCAAGAGGGCAGGTGAAACCGATGAATCGCTTTGGTTAATGTGGCTTAATTTGTAACTAGGCCTGTAGGCGGCCCAGTTAAAATAAAAATTGGTTCAGGTGCAAGTTTCAACGCTTTAATGAATTGAGAATTGAAACGTATAAACATTGTTTACAAAAGTAATATGACTGAGCCTTGTGGGCCTCAGAAAAATTGCCCGTTCGGCGTGATTACGTAAGTTTCAGGAGGAGGAGCAGGAGGAGGAGGATGAATATAATACACAGATTGATGAAGCTAAAAGGTCCCCGTTTTTTATGGTGATAGAGAACGATGCTTCCATCCACGGGTGCAGCCTACGTATTGCTTAGGTACCACTGCTGTCCGCTGGTGGAGAAGAGAACTCTGGGGAAATCCAGGCTTTGTTCATCTTGATGAGTGTAAGCCTGTCGGCACTGTCGGTTGACAGGCGGGTACGCTTATCCGTGATGATTTCCCCAGCCGCACTAAACACCCTCTCTGACAAGATGCTAGCCGCAGGATAAGCAAGCACCTCCAGGGCATACAGTGTGAGTTCAGGCCACGTGTCCAGCTTCGACACCCAGTAGTTGTAGGGGGTAGAGGCGTCACGGAGGATGGTCGTGCGATCGGCTACGTACTCCCTCACCATCCTTTTACAGTGCTCCCGCCGACTCAGCCTTGACTGGGGAGCGGTGACACAGTCTTGCTGGGGAGCCATAAAGCAGTCAAAGGCCTTGGAGAGTGTTCCCCTGCCTGGGCTGTACATGCTGCCTGATCCCCGCGCCTCCCCTGCTACCTGGCCCTCGGAACTGAGCCTTCTGCCACTAGCGCTGTCGGATGGGAATTTTACCATCAGTTTGTCCGCCAGGGTCCTGTGGTATAGCATCACTCTCGAACCCCTTTCCTCTTCGGGTATGAGAGTGGAAAGGTTCTCCTTATACCGTGGGTCGAGCAGTGTGTACACCCAGTAATCCGTAGTGGCCAAAATGCGTGTAACGCGAGGGTCATGAGAAAGGCATCCTAACATGAAGTCAGCCATGTGTGCCAGGGTACCTGTACGCAACACATGGCTGTCCTCACTAGGAAGATCACTTTCAGGATCCTCCTCCTCCTCCTCAGGCCATACACGCTGAAAGGATGACAGGCAAGCAGCATGGGTACCCTCAGCAGTGGGCCAAGCTATCTCTTCCCCCTCCTCCTCATGCTCCTCTCCCTCCTCCTCCTCCTCCTCCTCAACGCGCTGAGATATAGACAGGAGGGTGCTCTGACTATCCAGCGACATACTGTCTTCCCCCGCCTCCGTTTCCGAGCGCAAAGCGTCTGCCTTTATGCTTTGCAGGGAACTTCTCAAGAGGCATAGCAGAGGAATGGTGACGCTAATGATTGCAGCATCGCCGATCACCATCTGGGTAGACTCCTCAAAGTTTCCAAGGACCTGGCAGATGTCTGCCAACCAGGCCCACTCTTCTGTAAAGAATTGAGGAGGCTGACTCCCACTACGCCGCCCATGTTGAAGTTGGTATTCCACTATAGCTCTACGCTGCTCATAGAGCCTGGCCAATATGTGGAGCGTAGAGTTCCACCGTGTGGGCACGTCGCACAGCAGTCAGTGCACTGGCAGATTAAACCGATGTTGCAGGGTGCGCAGGGTGGCAGCGTCCGTGTTTGACTTGCGGAAATGTGCGCTGAGCCAACGCACCTTTCCGAGCAGGTCTGACAAGCGTGGGTAGCTTTTCAGAAAGCGCTGAACCACCAAATTAAAGACGTGGGCCAGGCATGGCACGTGCGTGAGGCTGCCGAGCTGCAGAGCCGCCACCAGGTTACGGCCATTGTCACACATGACCATGCCCGGTTGGAGGCTCAGCGGCGCAAGCCAGCGGTCGGTCTGCTCTGTCAGACCCTGCAGCAGTTCGTGGGCCGTGTGCCTCTTCTCTCCTAAGCTGAGTAGTTTCAGCACGGCCTGCTGACGCTTGCCCACCGCTGTGCTGCCACGCCGCGTGACACCGACTGCTGGCGACGTGCTGCTGCTGACACATCTTGATTGCGAGACAGAGGTTGCGTAGGAGGAGGAGGGTGGTTTAGTGGAGGAAGCATACACCGCCGCAGATAACAGCACCAAGCTGTGGCCCGCAATTCTGGGGGTGGGTAGGACGTGAGCGGTCCCAGGCTCTGACTCTGTCCCAGCCTCCACTAAATTCACCCAATGTGCCGTCAGGGAGATATAGTGGTCCTGCCCGCCTGTGCTTGTCCACGTGTCTGTTGTGAAGTGGACCTTGGCAGTAACCTCGTTGGTGAGGGCGCGTACAATGTTGCGGGAGACGTGGTCGTGCAGGGCTGGGACGGCACATCAGGAAAAGTAGTGGTGACTGGGAACTGAGTAGCGCGGGGCCGCCGCCACCATCATACCTTTGAAAGCCTCCGTTTCCACAACCCTATACGGCAGCATCTCCAGGCTGATCAATTTTGGCTATGTGCACGTTTAACGCTTGAGCGTGCGGGTGCGCAGCAGCGTACTTGCGCTTGCGCTTAAACACTTGCGCTAGCGACGGCTGGACGGTGCGCTGAGAGACATTGGTGGATGGGGCCGAGGACAGCGGAGGTGAGGGTGTGGGTGCAGGCCGGGAGACGGTCGTGTCTGTGTCCTGAGAGGGGGGTTGGATCTCAGTGGCAGGTTTGAGCACAGGGGGAGAGGCAGTGGTGCAAACCGGAGGCGGTGAACGGCCTTTGTCCCACCTTGTGGGGTGCTTGGCCATCATATGTCTGCGCATGCTGGTGGTGGTGAGGCTGGTGGTGGTGGCTCCCCGGCTGATCTTGGCACGACAAAGGTTGCACACCACTGTTCGTCGGTCGTCTGCACTCTCAGTGAAAAACTGCCACACCTTTGAGCACCTCGGCCTCTGCAGGGTGGCATGGCGCGAGGGGGCGCTTTGGGAAACAGTTGGTGGATTATTCTGTCTGGCCCTGCCTCTACCCCTGGCCACCGCACTGCCTCTTGCAACCTGCCCTGCTGCTGCCCTTGCCTCCCCCTCTGAAGACCTGTCCTCAGTAGGCTTAGCAAACCAGGTGGGGTCAGTCACCTCCCCGTCCTGCTGCTCTTCCTCCGAGTCCTCTGTGCGCTCCTCCCTCGGACTTACTGCAATTACTACTACCTGAGAGATAGACAACTGTGTCTCATCGTCGTCGTCCTCCTCACCCACTGAAAGCTCTTGAGACAGTTGCCGGAAGTCCCCAGCCTCATCCCCCAGACCCCGGGAACTTTCCAAAGGTTGGGCATCGGTCACGACAAACTCCTCCGGTGGGATAGGAACCATTGCTGCCCATTCTGGGCAGGGGCCCGAGAACAGTTCCTGGGAGTCTGCCTGCTCCTCAGAATGTGTCATTGTAATGGAGTGAGGAGGCTGGGAGGAAGGAGGAGCAGCAGCCAGAGGATTCAGAGTTGCAGCAGTGGACGGCGTAGAACTCTGGGTGGTCGATAAATTGCTGGATGCACATTCTGCCATCCACGACAGGACCTGCTCACACTGCTCATTTTCTAATAAAGGTCTACCTCGTGGACCCATTAATTGTGAGATTAATCTGGGGACGCCAGAAACGTGCCTCTCTCCTAATCCCGCAGCAGTCGGCTGCAATACAACTGGATCAGGAGCTCGGCCTGTGCCCACACCCTGACTTGGGCCTCCGCGTCCTCGCCCGCGTCCACGTCCTCTAGGCCTACCCCTACCCCTCAGCATGGTGTATTACCAGTAGTGCAGAAACAGAACGCTATAATTAAATGTGCCGCTTATTGGCCTGTGGTTGGAGGCTGACTTCACTTACGGAACGTACAGCAGAGCCAGGAAAGAATTTTGCGCAAGCCTGTAGTGAGACGTAGGTGCGTATGACTGAGCTAGTGGAATTCACAGCGCAGAAGCAGTCAAGTGTCCAAAGGCCACTAGTAGGCCTTAAGTATTTTGCTTCTATTTTTTTAAAGGCTGAGCTGAGACAGCAAACAGATACTGTAGGCAGCGTATATATGTATACTGTTTACCTCTGGACGGGATGACGGCGGTGATGTAACGGGCAACGCAGAGCCAGGAAAGAATTTTGCGCAAGCCTGCTGTAACACTTAGCTGCGTATTAATTAAGACTACTACCCCCAGCAGAGACGCAGTACACTCAAGACGGTCACAGGCAGCCCAAAGATAGTATTTTTCCCAAATTTGTTTGAAAAAGCCCACTGCCTATATAGACAGTATATCTCTTTCACCTTTCCCACTGTCCCTGCCTCACCACTACTGGCCCTATACTATGTAAAATTACTGCAGACTGAGGACGCAATGTTCTGCACGCCCGATATACAAAAAAAAAAAAAAGTGCAACACTGCTAAAAGCAGCCTCAACAGTACTGCACACGGTCAGATGTGGCCCTAAGAAGGGCGGTTGGGGTTCTTCAAGCCTAAAATAACACCTAATGCTCTCCCTATAGCAGCAGCAGCATCACCAGCACTTTCCCTGATCTGTCAGAATGCATCTGTGGCGAGCCGCGGGCGGGGCAGATTTAAATACTCAGGTGTCACCTGATCTCCCCAGCCACTCACTGCAGGGGGGTGGTATAGGGCTTGAACGTCGCAGGGGGAAGTTGTAATGCCTTCCCTGTCTTTCTATTGGCCAGAAAAGCGCGCTAATGTCTCAGAGATGAAAGTGAAAGTAACTCGAACATCGCGTGGTACTCGTCTCGAGTAACGAGCATCTCGAACACCCTAATACTTGAACGAGCATCAAGCTCGGACGAGTACGTTCGCTCATCTCTAATTAGGAACTATTTACTTGTGTTTGCACTTTATGGCACGTATCAGCATTATGTGGAACTGTCAAGTGACCCAGGCAGGTGGTGGCTCATTACTTGTGGCAGGCTAGATCTAGCAGCGGTTTTCGGGCAGCATTCGAATGGTACTTTATCATTCTCTACAGCTGAGACTTCTGGCTTGGTAGCAACTCTTGGATGTGGGGTAAACTCCAAGATCTGAATGGACAGTACTGGTATCCCATACGACCTAAACACGAGTCCTCTTGGCTGTGTAAATGGGGGTTGGTACCAGAGGCAAAACCTGAAGCTTCTGGGCCCCAGTGCAAAACCTGTAACAGGGTCTCCAACTAAAATGCTTTATTCATAGTACTGGGCTCCCTTTATGGAGAAGAGAGGCCTTATGGGCCCCCTAAGGCTCCTGGGCCCGGGTGCAACCGCATCCCCTGAATCCTCTATAGTTACGCCCCTGTTTGGTACGTGCCAGTGCTGCAAGTTAATGAATAGTGCGGCGATGATAGATGAAGGCCGTGGCAGCACATTCTATAAAAACACATACCGAACTGAAGGTAAAAAAATGCTATTCCTCTCCATAGGAGGGTTCGTGTACGTAAAGGTTTTGCATTAACTCAATATTGATTCGCTTCTTCTGCAACGGGCGTCACTCGCCAACATTTACATCTCCATCACATCTGTCACTCTCCGTTGGCAGCAGCAAGGCACAAGTCTTATCGCATATATTTCATATTTTGAAACTTCACTTATCTCTATACTATGGCACAACTGCTGCGTACATCTTAATTGGCTATTAACCCGACCTCACATGCTCCGTAGGATCAGTATTCTCTCCGCAAAGCGCAAGCACATCATAGACATATATTCGTATTTAGAAGTCGTTGCAAATTAATCAAACCCAACTCAACGCTCACGACACGTGCCTCAGTGCGCCATCGCATCCTGTGTCAGACATGTTAGATACATTTCAAATCAGTAGAACACTTTACATCACATGTAGATATAATATGCATCATCCTAATCCACCAACTATGAAAGGCCTTGCCGTATCCAAATTATGGTGCCAAAATCATTACCATGATAACGAACACTGACACAGTCTCAATGAGTTCTCCTTCCTCAACTGGATTTTGGTAGCAGGTTGGGTAGTGACCTGGAGGGTCCTACAGGCTAGGCATAGGGTTAATAGGTCCCGGGGACCTCGCTATAAGCCCTTAGGGGGACATAGGAGGCACCCTTCAGGAGAAAAACACTGTGTTTTTCCGTGAATAACAGCTTAACAACGATCTGCCTAGCAACAGTGCCCCGTTCTGATTGGCTGCCTGCAGCTAATTATCTGGTTGGTCAGCCTCTCCATTTGAGAGGATTTCTGTGACTGTAGGAATCAGGCCATGTGACCCAGAAGAAAGAGTGCCCCGGGGATTGGTAGAATAGGAGGAGTCGGGTGCAGCCCAGGAAATTGAGTCAGGTGGAGGTGAGCGTGGGAACTGGGTGGAAGGGGAAAGCGGGAATAAGAGAGGAGCAAGTGAGTACTGGAGAAGTGCCAAGGAGGAGAGCCTTGATCCGACTTTTCTGACCCTGCCAGAAGGAATCTCAGACAGGGCAGACCCCGTGTAAGCTGGAAGAAAATCAGCCACTGCAACCGTGAGTTTAACTTGTCCCTGCTCAGTCGGAAGTCAGTGTGTCCACAGGAGAGCCTGCATTGTTCCCTTCGTTCCTCCACAAATAATCCCATAGTTCAGCAATCCCTTTACTTAGCCAGGCAACCGCATTCCCTTCGTCAAGAGAGGGTCAAAGGATAAATGTACTGCCTACACTCAAGAAGTTGCTGGGGAATTCACTGTTTGTTGCAAGACAAGTATGAAAATTGTCCTCAAGCTTAAGTAAACTGTGGACCTTCAGTTTTACTAATACGTCTATGGACTTGTCTCCTCATTTCATCTCCACAACGCATTCATTCTAAGGCACTTGTGTGAAAAAGAATTTACACTACCTACTAATTGCTATGTCAAGAACCCCTTGGCAATCCCACCTGCCACACAAGCTACCATTTTAGTCAGAGTAGCCACCACTGTGACAAGGTCAGAGTTGAAGCACCCACTTGAGCTACTCACGCCAACTCATGCTCGCTGCAGTTGCAAATGGCATGCAACTTTCCCACCATAGACATTAATGTAAGCTGCTAGCAACTGCATCTTGCTTACAAAATGACTGTGATTTGGCTGTTGTTTAACTGACAAATTACAGCTCTGAAACAGTTGCATGACAGCGAGTCACTGACAAGTCACTGACAAATCTCACAACTGTTTTGGTTATGCGACTTTTTCTGAGACTATATGTCACAAACTTAATGTGTAGCCGTAGAGTAAAATTAAAGCATAAGCTTAGCGCTACATAGCAACTTTGGTCGTGATGAAAGTTGTGTGACCAAAGATCGCTGTGTAAAACAAGGTAGAAAAAAACCTGTGCTCCTTCACAATATGGATAATGTAGAAAATGTAGGTCAACGAATGGAAATGACTTACTTCGTGGAGGAGCCCTATGGACACCTAGGGCTCCTCTAAATCCAGGAACGTCCTTAGTGAGCCAGAGGGAGTCCTGGGAGGTTTCAGTTTCAACTGGTTAATTGATAAGCAGACAAATGTAGACACAGACAGAGATAAAGGCTATGCCAATGGAGTGCAACGCGTTTCGGAGCTAGTCTTGCTCTTTCTTCAAGCACAAATCTATCAGGTTATGTGAGAGAGGATAGAGGAAAGAAAAAATGAAAAGGAAAGGGGGAGAACAACAAAAAAGCAGAAAAAACAAAAAAAGGGGGTTTAAGGAAAATAGTAATTATACGGCATCTTATGTTTTTATGTAGTTATTTTTATGCTTTTATTACATCATGTACTTATCACAGAGACGGGAAGTCTATATGTAAATTTTTCTTAAAAGCCCTTCACAGGTATAGACTAAAAGAATATAGTTTATTAGAAACTCTTAAAAACATATACGGGCTGACTAACAGTACTAACATAAATTAACACGAAAAAGAGGAGAAGATATATTTAGGTGCAAGTTTGAATTATGCATCCAATGTCTCCAGTGTAGATGATGGTCACAGTAACATGGTCAGTATAAGTGGATAACTATAGTGCATATACAGAGTTCCTGCACTGAATGACTGATGACAGTCGTATGTAGAGGTCGCAGAGAACTACGGCTCTGAATGACTGGTGAAGTCACAGAGAAATACGGCTCAACGCGTTTCTCCGCTCGCTTTAGAGCGGTTCATCAGGAGCCACAGATGTATATTTGACCAAAAAATCTTTAGTGGGATTAATAGCGTCAATCATTTAATTGACTAAGCTATCTTCCTCTTTTAGGATATATAATCAGTAGGATTAAATTGGCAAGAAAGTGGGTTGTCTGTGAAGATGTCGCCAACAGGTATATATATATACCAGACACCGTTAGACAAAAAGCCAGCACGGTACGATGGTATAGTGGCTACGTTGGTAAAGAAGGAAGGAGGACTTGGATAAAGAACTTGTGCACTGACAGTAGTCACAAGTCAGATGCGTGTTTAGATATGTCAGCTATAAGGATCCTGTATTTAGCGCTGTATACCTATCCTCCTACAAGTGTTGCAATGTTAGCAGCACTAATGTAGAACTTCTAGTCATATGCACTGACATTAATGAAAAGTCAGGTGCATGTTCAGATAGGTCAGCTAAAGAGGATCCTGTATTTAAAGCTGCATACCTATCCTCCTAAGAGTGTTGCAATGTCAGCAACACTAATGTAGAAATGCTAGACTCCTATCAAAAGTTCAGACAACCAATCGAATATTCAAGCAGGCAGCCAAAGATAGGCTTCAACAAATTTTTCTGCTCAAACAATAGGTCCCCAAGATAAGGCTACCTAGTGTGCCAAACATAGAGTAAAATAACAAACAGATAAAGCCTGTGGCCCTGATGGTGAGCCACAGGTAAAAAAAACCAAAAAAAAAAAACCTTATAGCTGACATATCTAAACACGCATCTGACTTGTGACTACTGTCAGTGCACAAGTTCTTTATCCAAGTCCTCCTTCCTTCTTTACCAACGTAGCCACTATACCATCGTACCCTGCTGGCTTTTTGTCTAACGGTGTCTGGTATATATATATACCTGTTGGCGACATCTTTGCAGACAACCCACTTTCTTGCCAATTTAATCCTACTGATTATATATCCTAAAAGAGGAAGATAGCTTAGTCAATTAAATGATTGACGCTATTAATCCCACTAAAGATTTTTGGTCAAATATACATCTGTGGCTCCTGATGAACCGCTCTAAAGCGAGCGGAGAAACGCGTTGAGCCGTATTTCTCTGTGACTTCACCAGTCATTCAGAGCCGTAGTTCTCTGCGACCTCTACATACGACTGTCACCAGTCATTCGGTGCAGGAACTCTGTATATGCACTAAAGTTATCCACTTATACTGACCATGCTATTGTGACCATCATCTACATTGGAGACATTGGATGCATAATTCAAACTTGCACCTAAATATATCTTCTCCTCTTTTTCGTGTTAATTTATGTTAGTACTGTTAGTCAGCCCGTATATGTTTTTAAGAGTTTCTAATAAACTATATTCTTTTAGTCTATTACATCATGTATTGTTTATTTAATCCTATTTTTTAATATACACACTTGGATATTTTGTTTAGGACATTTTAGTATTAGTATACCCATAACTTGATTTTATGGATGCCGTTGGTTGGGATGGGCATAGTCTCTCCCCAAGGAGAACACCCAGAAGGGGGGTAGAGACACCTAGGAGGTGAGTTAGGAGACTTATAAGGTCATGCAAGCTCCTCTGGGTAATATATGCAAATAAGGAAGATGCAGAGGTATCATTCCATCTTCCTTATTTGCATATTGTTGCAAGATAATCAATGTTTTTTAGTCTGTATTTGATAAACAATCCTTATATAATATCAGATACATTAACCCTTTGCAATCCAATTTTGGATTCAGGGTTTCCTAGGGTTTTTTCTCTTTCTGCCATTGTACAATGGAGCTATCTGCTGGCAAGAGCAAGTACTGTGGTATGGGACATCCTGAAGAAGCCCCCGACAACAAAGCGGCCAGTAATATACAGTGAGAATACCCTGCCGAACGTCTTCCGACATCAGAACACTACAGCCTTCAATCAGAATGTCTGAAGACGTCAGACAGTGGCTTGGGAAGGGTTAATGTTCATCTTTTCTTCATTTCCAAAATGTCTTATACTAATATCTACAATTTCACTTGTTTATGGTTGATTGCTCACAACAAACTGGAGACAGACATAATGATACAACACAAAGATATCTGTACATAGCAGGTTAGGTAAATGTAACATCAGTAGAGGCAGAGATTGTGGACTGCCGATCTGAGAGCTGTGTGAGTGCAGGGAATTTAAGCAGTGAAGAGAGACACTCCTCCACAGCATAGAAGATGTTTTAGTTGTTAGAGAAGCTGAATGCCTAACGACAAACAGTGGATTACAGAGGGTCTGCACTTCAGCCTTGATTTTCAGGGGTAAAACAATAGAAATAATGTTAATGAAAATATATTACAAGATTGATGAGACACACAGGCTATTAGATAAGCATAAGTTGTATGAAAAGTTAGTAATTCGTTAAAAAGATTGTACCAAGATAGACTTTTAGCACCTGTCCACAGGATAGGTGATACAAGGCTGATTGGTGGAGGTCTCACCACTGAGATCCCAATGATCCCAAGAACAGGAGTCCTATATACCCTCTGCTTCTCAGTGTGAACTGACTGCACCCCCTTTAGTGAGGAGGAGATAGTATGAAACAATGGCCACACATGCGTGGCCACTAGAGATGAGCGAATATACACGCTAAGACACATTACTCGAGCGAGTAGTGCCTTAGCCGAGTATCTCCCCGCTCGTTTCTAAAGATTCGTGGGCTGGCGGGAGTGGCGGGGGAGAGCAGGGAGAAACAGAGGGGAGATCTCTCTCTCCCGCTCTCCTCCCCGCTCCCCGCCGCAACTCACCTGTCACCCACGCCGGCCCCCGAATCTTTAGAGACGAGCGGGCAGATACACGGCTAAGGCACTACTCGCTCGAGTAATGTGCCTTAGCGAGTATACTCGCTCATCTCCAGTGGCCACCCCTCCAGACAGCCAAGTACAAATGCTCGGCTGTTTCCGACAGCCCATTGAAACGAATGCCCACGTAGAGGAGTGATGGTGCCAGTTATCATGGTTTTAAATATGGGTACTAATTATTAAAAAAGAGAAAAATATATACAGTATGTTTTAAACTTTTCATAAAATAAGGTTAGAAACAATTCCTGAAGAGGCTGATGTTAAGTAATATTTAGGGGGAGTTGGGAGCAGATTAAGGAAATATGAAATGATTCATCTGGTATAAGTTTATGAAATCGGAAGGCCTGTGCCAAAGTTAAATCAAGAAATACTGTGTCGTATATCCAAATGGAACGGGAGAAGCTCATTTACTACAAGGTTATACGGCAATTCTGTTACATTATTCGACTCCATTAACTATATAACGTTTTTAAATGAATCAGTTCTTTAGCGTGAGCGGCCGTAATGTTTTTGGAATTAAAAAACTTGATTAAACATAAGTATTTGTTAAATGAAATGAGCAAAGAGTTCTCCAAGCCAAATATGTCATTTGCAAATATAAAACCTAATTTATTTCCAAGCAGATGTTTGCAATAAGGGGGAGATGGTGAGTGAAAGGGAAGAACACCATTAGGCTAAGGTAACCCCTGAAGAATTTTTATATGGTTCACGGCGGTGTAAACCCCATCAATGATAAATACCAGCGGTTCAGCCTCTGATCCTGGATATATTAACTCTGTCATTTGGGATCCATCTGAAGCCGATGCCATTCACATTGTACATCTCTGACAGCGGATGGGATATTTTATGTAGAGAGGTAGAAGGAGAAGTAGAATAATGAAATCTATCTCAGTTGATAACCCATACTATGCAGTGCATTAAAATATATATACATAAATGCTACACTAACTGGATAAATCGGACCAAAGTACCAGTTTAGTGAATTTCCTATGTTAACCCTTTCCAATCCACTGTCTGAAGTCTGAAGACATTATGATTTAAGGCTGTACAGCTCCGATGTTGGAAGACGTTTGTTGGGGTTCTCTTACTGTGTATTGCCAGCCTCTCTGCTGTTGGAGCCTATCCAACGTGTCATCTCATGCAGTACTGGCTTTAGCCAGCAGATAGCGCCGTTATATAATGGCAGAAAAAGAGTAAGCTCCCTAGGAAAACCAGGATACAAATTAGATTGGAAAGGGTTAATATAAGATATACGGTACTGCGCAAAAGTTTTAGACAGGTGTGGAAAAATTGCGGTAAAGTAAAAATGCTTTCAAAAATAGAAGTGCTATTAGTTTACTTTTGTAAATTCACAAAATGCAAAGTGAATGAACAGAAATCTAAATCAAATCAATATTTTATGTGTCCACCCTTTGCCTTCAGAACAGCATCAATTCTTCTAGGTACACTTGCACACAGTCAGGGATTTTGTGGGATTATAGCCAGGTGTATGATTAACCAATTATACCAAACAGGTGATAATAATCATCATTTTCTTACATAGGTTGAAACACAGTGATTTTAAGCTGTGTAGGAGGCTTAAAACTGAATGAGGAACAGCCAAACTCTGCTACCAAGGTGAGGTTATGGAAGACAGTTTCATGTTACAGCATGAACATGAGCACAGCAACAAGATGCAAGGTAGTTGTACTGCATCAGTGAGGTTTCTCCCAGAAAAATTATTTTAAAGCAGACTTGGGTTTCCGTTTCAAGATATGTTGACTTATAAAGCTTATTTGAAGAAGTACAAAGAAACGGGCAATGTTGAGGACGATAAACACAGTGGTCAGCCAAGGACACAGTGCAGAAGATGAAATACACATCACGCTTACTTCACTTCAAAATTGAAAGATGTCCAGCAATACCATTAGCTCGGCCCAGGTACTCTCATTTACTGTTCGGAGACATCTGCCCAGAAGTGGTCTTCATGGAAGAAGCCTTAGATTTGATGCAGAAACTAGGCCAGGCAACTCAACTATGCACTAAAACATAGCAACTGTGGTGCAGAAAAATGGCATCAGGTGATCTGGAATGATGAGGGAAAATCTTAACTATTTGGGAGTAAAGGAAGCCAGTTTTGTTCCTCAGAGGGCTAGAGAGCAATACAATATTGATTTTCTGCAGGCCCACAGCAAAGCATGGTGGAAGATCCTTGCAGGTTTGGGGCTGTAATTCAGCAACTAAGTTGGAGATTTGGACGGTTTTAATGGTGTCCTCAATGCTGAGAAATACTGGTACTCCTGCACATTAAAGTATTGACACTTATACATAGGGAAAACAAAAGGTTGAAGACTGGTTGAAACCAAATCTGTCTAAACTTTGTTTCTCCTGATGGAAAACATCAATGAACAATTGGGTTGATCTCATAACCATAGATGGTCAACATAAATTTTGTATATGAGATCGTAGATCAAACTAACCCCCTGATTTCCATGAAATATGTAAGCAGCCAACTCTTTTCTAAAGACAGATGTCAGGGGAGATAAGGATTGGGCAGTTTGATTTCACCACCCAATTATTTTGTTATGGGGGAATAAGCCACTAGCAGAGGTGTCTGGCAATGGATTTTTTTCTTGACTGCAGATAGAACACATTCATGCTTGGCTGAGCCAAGTATGCATGAGTATGGGAGTCCGGAAGAGATACCTGCTATCCAAACAAGACTTCGTCTGACAGCCATCTAATATGTACAGGCTGCTTAACTTAAATGGACATAAAAGGGGTTAAGTCTCATGTCTGATCTTAATTGAAGCCATCCCGGCCATCAGCTCCTGTTGCTGGACATACATTTCCACTTCAGCCATCATTGCAGGGTGGATATAGTATTACATGCCAGACATGGAGAGTCTCCATCTCCCTCCCTGTTCATGCAGTAGCCTCTGAGCACAGAGGCAGTTTTGTGTGGGGGTGGTAGTACGCTGCTTCATGCCTCTCCTGCACAATTGAGGATTGGGCTGTAGGCTTCAGAGCCAGGAGTGGGAAATGTAGAGCAGAAGTTCAGCTGCCACCATCACAACCATCTTCATTGACTTGATATCTACCACATATTCCAGCGTTTCCCAAGTCAGCACCCAGTCCTCCATCCTCCAGCTATGGGAATGTAAAAAAATACCACCCCAACCATCCATGAGCACAGAGCCTGAATGCAAACATTTCATAGCTGTTTGCAATGGAAATGCTGCCCTTCAGTCTAGTGAACAAAGATGCCTTCCGCAACGTGATGTACTGTGCTAACCTACAGTACCAGATGCCTAAAAAGTCATCCCTACCCTGCACCACCATGTAACTGATAATGTTTATCTAGCATTGAAGAAAGCTGTCAGTGGCCGGGTGCACCTGACCATGAACACATGGTCCAGCAAACTTGGTCAGGGTCATTTCATGTCCTTAACAGCACACTGGGTCAATGTCCTGCAGGTGGGGCATAAAGCCAAAAGTGGTGGTCCACTTTTCATGGTACCCCCAAGAGTTGTGGGACATTCATTACTGTCTTTCCACTCCTCCCCCCCTCCCCCACCTCTTCATTCAATTTTTCAACACCCTCCATATTGGCACAAATATCCGTGTGACAAAATCTGACCTCCATACAGCGTTGCACATGGTGAATGCCAAAATACTGTCTTAAAATGTATATGTTTAAGGGAGTGCAACCACACATTCAAAGAGCTGTTTATGGCTCTGCAGGTCCAGGCTGATACATGGCTGACCCTGCACAATCTGAAGCCAGGCAAGGTCATGTGTGACAATGGGGCCAATCTGCTGGCAGCCCTTAGCCTCGGGAATCTCACACATATACATTGACTTTCGCATGTGATGAACCTGGTAATGCAGTGCTTTCTAAACAATTATCCAGGTTTACATCCAGTGCTGGAAGAGGCATTAACACCCAGCCGTCTCTCATCTAGCGGAGGTGCAGTGACAATTCAGGCTACCACCCAACGTCTCATCTATGACGTGACCACACAGTGGAATTCTATGTTGCATATGTTGTGGAGGCTAAGCCAGCAGCAGCGGAGTACCAGATGGTGTATGCCAGTAGCAGATGCTGTATGGAGGTTGGTGACTTGAAGCCTGTAGAGTGGCTGCAGATCAAAGACGTGTGCCATTTCAGCCTGCTTTGAGGAAGTGACCAAAATGGTTCCTCGTGATGATGCACTGATCACTATGACCATCCCTGTTGTCTGCCTGCTGGAACAGAAGCTGCAGGCCCTGAGAGACAATAATGTGTTGTTGTCATAATAGGAGGAAGGTATACCAATCTCCAAACTCTATGGCCAGTCTGCCATTACTCAACACCACAAGGAGGTTGTGTTACCGTGCGGCAGCGTGGGACCTCCCGCGGCGGCTGGGCGCTGGGTCCCGCGGTCAAGGCGTGTCCCCCCAGCTTGTTGTCCAGCTGCCGGGGGCACGGGTGGCTGGTCGGCGCGGTGCGCACGCTCGTGAGTCCGGGCGGCACTGTGCGCACGTGCCTGTGAATGCAGCTCCGTGCTCGGGCTCCTTTTCATTTGATTCTGCTGGGAGGTGTTGCCTCTCTCTCTCCGCCCCGGGGCGGAGGCTTCTGTTTATAAGGCTGACAGTGAGGTGTATTCACTGCCAGTTATTGGTTTCTGTCAGTGTGCTAGCCTCCTGCCTCTGTCAGTCTCCTGTTGTCAGCTTGTTTGCTATATCTGCCAGGTTATCCCATCTGCCCTGGTCTGCGTGTATTTCCTGTTTTCTTCATCTGCCCTTCCTGTCGGTTTTCTACCCTGTTCCATCTTGGTACGCCAGTGCCCCTTTTCGGTCCCTAGCAGAGTAGGGACTGCCGCCCAGTTGCCCGCCTGGGGTTAGCCAGAAATGGAGGTAAGAAGGCAGGGACAGGGGTTGCGGGTAAGTTCTAGGGCAACCCGGGCTGGCGTATCATCGGGTAAGATACTGTAACAGGTTGGCTTTGGACAAGAAAAGGAGGGCATCTTCTCCAACACATTTCTCCACCCATGAAAAAAGTAAGTGAGAAAGAGGAGGGGCATAATATCAAACCAGAGGCAAGGGAGGGAGCTGCGCAACATTTCTTCCATCCATAATGAATCCCAGCTACTCTACCTAGATGTTGGGACCAGCCGGGGGACACTCTAAGGCCTTACCACAAGGAATGTCAGCCATCACCCTTAGGCACTTTGAGGCTTATGAGTGCTTTTATGCGGCAGTGCTTGCAGAAGGTCTGTCGAATAGCCCGCATCAAAGCACCACATCATTACTGGATGGTCACCCTTTTTGATTCCAGCTACAAAGCCAAAATGACAAATCTCATTCTGACAGTTGAGAAAGACCTCAAAATGCAACATTATCAAGAAAGACTGTTAAGCAGCTTAAGCACAGCATTTCCGCATGGCCTCGAGGATGCATCTCGAATAGATCAAAGCTCTGTGGCTTATGGCATATAAGCAGCAAGCTGCCACAGCACTACCATGACTGGCGGCAGGATAAGTCTAAAAGAGGTGTGGCTTAGTTTTTCAGCCCATCTTAACCTGTTGCAAAAAGACATGATAGGACTGAGAGTCACAGGCATCACCTATCCTTGATGGTCCAAGAGTATGTCCACTCCCATGTGGATGCACTCAGACAAGGCTTTTACTCCTTTTACTTCTCGGTGTCTAAGCTGGATGAGTTGCCCGAACTGGCACAACATGCTTTAGAGGCACTTGCCTGCCCCACTGCCAGTGTCCTATCACTGTGCCCTCAAGGTGCTGCTGGAGGTAGTGATGGTGTTGCTGCTCCCCTTCTGCTTCCACCATGTTTCCTCCTGCTAGCTAAATGAAAAATATGTCAATATGGAAATACAGAGCCATGAGGGCCATGCTGCGCGCTCTAGGTGATGTTGATGCTGGTGGTTGTGAAACTGCTGCTGCTCACTTCCCCCTGCATCTGCCATGTTTCCTCTTACCCAAACAAAAAATTTCTAAAGCACAAGAAACATCTGTAGCTCTACAGCTGTTCCTTGGAGAAGGCCCGTGCTCAGCTGTTCTGTTCACCTGGTAGAATTTGCCCTTTGCTAACCTTATGACTGCTTTTTAACCCCTTAAAGGGGTTGTCCCGCGGCAGCAAGTGGGTCTGTACACTTCTGCATGGCCATAATAATGCACTTTGTAATGTACATTGTGCATTAATTATGAGCCATACAGAAGTTATAAAAAGTTTTATACTTACCTGCTCCGTTGCTGGCGTCCTCGTCTCCATGGTGCCGACTAATTTTCGCCCTCCGATGGCCAAATTAGCCGCGCTTGCGCAGTCCGGGTCTTCTGCAGTCTTCTATGGGGCTCCGTGTAGCTCCGTGTAGCTCCGCCCCGTCACGTGCCGATTCCAGCCAATCAGGAGGCTGGAATCGGCAGTGGACCGCACAGAAGAGCTGCGGTCCACGGAGGAAGAGGCCATCTTCAGCGGTGAGTAGAGAAGTCACCGGAGCGCGGGGATTCAGGTAAGCGCTCCGGTGAGCTTTCTTTACCTCCCTGCATCGGGGTTGTCTCGCGCCGAACGGGGGGGGGGGTTGAAAAAAAAAAAAACCCGTTTCGGCGCGGGACAACCCCTTTAAGGACCGGGCTGTTTGGTGCTTTAAGGACCAGACACTTTTTAGGGATTTTACCCATGTGGTGGTTTTACTGCTCTATTTTTTTTCCCTTCAGCCAGCAAAATAATTTTTGCTGTGTTTTTTTTCCATGACATATAGGGCAATTTTTTTAAATATCTTTCTCACTAACTTTTTATCCCATTTTTTAGTTTTATTGGGGGTAAAAAGCTTAAAAAAATGATTTTTTTAAACATTTATAGTTATTTTTTTTTTAAATTGGTATATTTACACTAAAATAGAGTATGGGCATAGGTTCCTCATTTTGTTTTGGATGTTTTGATATATACTATGTATAGTTTCGGATTACAGGGCGCATACGGCAACGGTTTTGGTTGGCGGCGGCTTTGGGTTGTTTTCTTTTTTACGTATATATTTTTATTTTATTCTGTATGTTTTTTTACTTGTTTATGTATATATATTTTTTTACCATCGATGTCCCTCATGATGTCATGTAAGACCTCTGGGGGACATTCACATGTTTTTTTTTTTTAATTGACACTTTTCCACTGTAGCTGGGGCATCCATAGGAATTACAGGGAAAAACATCCCCCTGTAGTAACAATAGTCATGGGCAGAGCTGATCAGGGTCTGCTGGGACCCTGCAGCTCTGCTGTGCCAGGGGATCCTGGCGGGTCGTGCGACCGCTGGTTCCCATAGTTGAAGTTACACTTCCACTTTCACTTCTTAGTACATAGTGTTCATTGAGCACTATCTAACTGGGAAAGGAAAAGTGGTTAAAACTACTTCTCCCTTCTCCTTCGAGTTATCAGCTGTGACTAACAGCTGAGACCTCGACCTGCCTCTGCTTGATTGCAGAACAGGTGCTTTAATCCCGCAGCATATTTTTACTATCGGGTGTGATTGAAGCTCAGCACAAAGCACCGTAAATTTACAGTGCTTGGTCCTTAATGGGTCAAACAAGCAGCACACCTGCTCTCTTGCATAGCAGGCCCGTGCTTGAGTATTGTCTTCACCTGGCAGAATTTCTCCTTGTAAAGTTAATGACATTGCTTTTGAAACAAGCAGCACACCTGCTGGCTTCCTTAGCACTATTTTTGATCTAGGAGACCCTATGTGGGCCTTCTTTCGCTTTTAGTGACGCTTCTGCGCTACGATTGACCCCTACACCACTGTACACTTTTTTGACCAATTTAAGGTGGAGCACAGTGTTCCCCAGATGTGTGGCTGTATTCCCATGCGATTTGGGGGGCTTTGGCTGCAAATTAGGAACTCAATTTTTACTCCCATTGACTTTAATTGGAGTCAGCATCAATTGTCCCAAATCACAATGATTTTCGTGAAATCGGCCTGATGCCGACACAAACCAAGTATTCAACTAATCGCTTATCACTTATGATAACCACATATCTGCTTTTTTTTTGGGGGGGGGGGGACGGGACGTCTTTCATGTGTGTACTATCTGTCAGTCCATTTGGGGCATTTTTGAGCTTGTTGTTGATAAAACTCTTAGGGCAATTTTGCAATAAAAATCAAATATCTAAACTCAAACATTCAATAAATGCAGAAATGCAAAATGTTCCAGAGGAAGTTCAAAAGTCCCTTTTATTTATTCTGGAACGTGGCCAGAATGACATCAAGAGAAAACATTTCCCTGACATTTTACAAGACAATTCTCTATTGTAATATATGAAACAGTTAAACACATCAAACAAGCAGATTTACTACATCAGAATCATCACGTATCTCTTCTGTTAGTATGTAAAATATGTCTTTAAAGCAAATTTTCACCCATGAGCATACTTGTTTTGTAATCCAAATTGGACAGGCACCAATTCCTATACCATATCAACATCTAAGTACAAATAATCCTTAGACGTGGATATCACTCTTTCACCTTCTGGAGTTCTATCCTCTCTCATTTGTATGAGCGGCAGCTATCTCTAAAAATCTATCCGAGAGATACGTTGTCTTACATATATCCATAAGGGCCTATTCTTTGCTTATATGTTACCTGTCCTTTTTACGTATTGTCTATAAGTGTTATATGTGAGCCCACAATTTTAGAAATTTTCAATAAATGTCATTATATTTTAATCTATATCTGTGAAGGGTTCCAAATTGGATCAAGTTTCAAACTATAGTCAAACAAAATGCAAACTTTGAATTGACACCTAACAGAATGAAAGCTATGAAAAAGTCATAGTTTGTTGCAACTGCGTATTGAACAGTTCCAAGTTAAAAATTGCTACTTCTATACAAAATTAATGAGCACAATATTTGGAATCTAAAATGCCATGATGTTAATAGATGGACATTCACTTTAAGATAGAGGCTCCAATATATAAATAAATAATAAATCTTGTTATTTGTATAGCGCCAACTTATTCCGCAGCACTTTCAGGTAATTATTATTTATTACCCCCCACCAAGCTGGGTTCTCATTTTACCGACCTTGGAAGGATGAGTCAACCTTGAGCTGGTTTCCTGAACCATGGAGGGATTGAACTTGCAACTAGAGATGAGTGAGCACCAAAATGCTCGGGTGCTCGTTACTCGGGACGAAATTTTCGCGATGCTCGAGGGTTCGTTTCGAGTAACGAACCCCATTGAAGTCAATGGGTGACTTGAGCATTTTTGTATATCGCCGATGCTCGCTAAGGTTTCCATTTGTGAAAATCTGGGCAATTCAAGAAAGTGACGGGAACGACACAGCAACGGATAGGGCAGGCGAGGGGCTACATGTTGGGCTGCATCTCAAGTTCCCAGGTCCCACTATTAAGCCACAATAACGGCAAGAGTGGGCCCCCCCCCTCCCAACAATTTTTACTTCTGAAAAGCCCTCATTAGCAATGCATACCTTAGCTAAGCACCACACTACCTCCAACAAAGCACAATCACTGCCTGCATGACACTCCGCTGCCACTTCTCCTGGGTTACATGCTGCCCAACCCCCCCCCCCCCCCGCACGACCCAGTGTCCACAGCGCACACCAAAGTGTCCCTGCGCAGCCTTCAGCTGCCCTCATGCCACACCACCCTCATGCCTATTTATAAGTGCGTCTGCCATAAGGAGGAACCGCAGGCACACACTGCAGAGGGTTGGCACGGCTAGGCAGCGACCCTCTTTAAAAGGGGCGGGGCGATAGCCCACAATGCTGTACAGAAGCAATGAGAAATCCAATCCTGTGCCACCTCCATCTGGAGCTGCACACGTGGGCATAGCAATGGGGAACCTATGTGCCACACACTATTCATTCTGTCAAGGTGTCTGCATGCCCCAGTCAGACCGCGTTTTTTTTATAAATAGTCACAGGCAGGTACAACTGGGAATCCCCAACTCCGCAATGGGAATTCTGTGTGCACACACAGCATGGGTGGCTCCCTGGAACCCACCGACTGTACATAAATGTATCCCATTGCAGTGCCCTCAACAGCAGAGCTAACGTCAGATTAAATGCAGGTGGGCTTCGGCCCACACTGTATGCCCCAACTTGACCGGGGTTTTTAATTCATAGACACAGGCAGGTACAACTCCCTATTGTGAAGTCCCTGTGGACCGACAGCATGGGTGGGTGCCAGGAAGCCACCGGCGGTACATAAATATATCCCATTGCATTGCCCATCACAGCTGAGGTAATGTCATGTTTAATGCAGGTGGGCTTCGGCCCACGCTGCATGCCCCAGTCAGACTGGGGTTCTTTAGAAGTGGACACATGCAGTTACAACTCCGTGTGGACCGACAGCATGGGTGGCTCCCTGGAACCCACCGACGGTACATAAATATATCCCATTGCAGTGCCCATCACAGCTGAGGTAATGTCATGTTTAATGCAGGTGGGCTTCGGCCCACACTGCATGCCCCAGTCAGACTGGGGTTCTTTATAACTGGACACATGCAGTTACAACTCCGTGTGGACCGACAGCATGGGTGGGTGCCACGAACCCACCGGCTGTACATAAATGTATCCCATTGCAGTGCCCAGCACAGCTGATGTAACGCCAGCTTTAATGCAGGTGGGCAAAAAATTTATTGGATTACACTGTAGGCGAGGGCCCCAAAAAATTGGTGTACCAACAGTACTAATGTACCTCAGAAAAATTGCCCATGCCCAACCAAGAGGGCAGGGGAAACCCATTAATCGCTTTGGTTAATGTGGCTTAATTTGTAACTAGGCCTGGAGGCAGCCCAGTTAAAATAAAAATTGGTTCAGGTGCAAGTTTCAACGCTTTAATGAGCATTGAAACGTATAAAAATTGTTTACAAAAATTATATGACTGAGCCTTGTGAGCCTAAAAAAAATTGCCCGTTCGGCGTGATTACGTCAGGTTTCAGGAGGAGGAGCAGGAGGAGGAGGATGAATATTATACACAGATTGATGAAGCTAAAAGGTCCACGTTTTTGATGGTGATAGAGAACAATGCTTCCATCCGCGGGTGCAGCCAACGTATTGTTTAGGTATCGCTGCTGTCCGCTGGTGGAGAAGAGAAGTCTGGGGAAATCCAGGCTTTGTTCATCTTGATGAGTGTAAGCCTGTCGGCACTGTCGGTTGACAGGCGGGTACGCCTATCTGTGATGATTCCCCCAGCCGCACTAAACACCCTCTCTGACAAGACGCTAGCCGCAGGACAAGCAAGCACATCCAGGGCATACAGCGCGAGTTCAGGCCACGTGTCCAGCTTCGACACCCAGTAGTTGTAGGGGGCAGAGGCGTCACGGAGGACAGTCGTGCGATCGGCTACGTACTCCCTCACCATCCTTTTACAGTGCTCCCGCCGACTCAGCCTTGACTAGGGAGCGGTGACACAGTCTTGCTGGGGAGCCAGAAAGCTGTCAAAGGCCTTAGAGAGTGTTCCCCTGCCTGTGCTGTACATGCTGCCTGATCTCCGCGCCTCCCCTGCTACCTGGCCCTCGGAACTGCGCCTTCGGCCACTAGCGCTGTCGGATGGGAATTTTACCATCAGCTCGTCCGCCAGGGTCCTGTGGTATAGCATCACTCTCGAACCCCTTTCCTCTTCGGGTATGAGAGTGGAAAGGTTCTCCTTATACCGTGGGTCGAGCAGTGTGTACACCCAGTAATCCGTAGTGGCCAGAATGCGTGTAACGTGAGGGTCACGAGAAAGGCATCCTAACATGAAGTCAGCCATGTGTGCCAGGGTACCTGTACACAACACATGGCTGTCCTCACTAGGAAGATCACTTTCAGGATCCTCCTCCTCCTCAGGCCCTACACGCTGAAAGGATGACAGGCAAGCAGCATGTGTACCCTCAGCAGTGGGCCAAGCTGTCTCTTCCCCCTCCTCCTCATCCTCCTCATGCTCCTCCTCCTCAACGCGCTGAGACATAGACAGGAGGGTGCTCTGACTATCCAGCGACATACTGTCTTCCCCCGCCTCTGTTTCCTAGCGCAAAGCGTCTGCCTTTATGCTTTGCAGGGAACTTCTCAAGAGGCATAGCAGAGGAATGGTGACGCTAATGATTGCAGCATCGCCGCTCACCATCTGGGTAGACTCCTCAAAGTTTCCAAGGACCTGGCAGATGTCTGCCAACCAGGCCCACTCTTCTGTAAAGAATTGAGGAGGCTGACTCCCACTGCGCCGCCCATGTTGGAGTTGGTATTCCACTATAGCTCTACGCTGCTCATAGAGCCTGGCCAACATGTGGAGCGTAGAGTTCCACCGTGTGGGCACGTCGCACAGCAGTCGGTACACTGGCAGATGAAACCGATGTTGCAGGGTGCGCAGGGTGGCAGCGTCCGTGTGGGACTTGCGGAAATGTGCGCGGAGCCGGCGCACCTTTCCGAGCAGGTCTGACAAGTGTGGGTAGCTTTTCAGAAAGCGCTGAACCACCAAATTAAAGATGTGGGCCAGGCATGGCACGTGCGTGAGGCTGCCGAGCTGCAGAGCCGCCACCAGGTTACGGCCGTTGTGACACACGACCATGCCCGGTTGGAGGCTCAGCGGCGCAAGCCAGCGGTTGGTCTGCTCTGTTAGACCCTGCAGCAGTTCGTGGGCCGTGTGACTCTTCTCTCCTAAGCTGAGTAGTTTCAGCACGGCTGCTGACGCTTGCCCACCACTGTGCTGCCGTGCCACGCGACACCGACTGCTGGCGACATGCTGCTGCTGACACATCTTGATTGCGAGACAGAGGTTGCGTAGGAGGAGGAGGAGGAGGAGGACGGTGGTTTAGTGGAGGAAGTATACACCGCCGCAGATACCACCACCGAGCTGGGGCCCGCAATTCTGGGGGTTAGTAGGACGTGAGCGGTCCCAGGCTCTGACTCTGTCCCAGCCTCCACTAAATTCACCCAATGTGCCGTTAGGGAGATATAGTGGCCCTGCCCGCCTGTACTTGTCCACGTGTCTGTTGTTAAATGGACCTTGGCAGTAACCGCGTTGGTGAGGGCGCGTACAATGTTGCGGGAGACGTGGTCGTGCAGGGCTGGGACGGCACATCGGGAAAAGTAGTGGCGACTGGGAACTGAGTAGCGCGGGGCCGCCGCCGCCATCATACCTTTGAAAGCCTCCGTTTAAACAACCCTATACGGCAGCATCTCCAGGCTGATCAATTTGGCTATGTGCACGTTTAACGCTTGAGCATGCCGGTGCGTGGCGGCGTACTTGCGCTTGCACTCAAACACTTGCGCTAGCGACGGCTGAACGGTGCGCTGACAGACATTGCTGGATGGGGCCGAGGACAGCGGAGGTGAGGGTGTGGGTGCAGGCCAGGAGACGGTAGTGCCTGTGTCCTGAGAGGGGGGTTGGATCTCAGTGGCAGGTTGGAGCACAGGGGGAGAGGCAGTGGTGCACACCGAAGGCGGTGAACGGCCTTCGTCCCACCTTGTGGGGTGCTTGGCCATCATATGTCTGCTCATGCTGGTGGTGGTGAGGCTGGTGGTGGTGGCTCCCCGGCTGATCTTGGCGCGACAAAGATTGCACACCACTGTTCGTCGGTCGTCTGCACTCTCAGTGAAAAACTGCCAGACCTTTGAGCACCTCGGCCTCTGCAGGGTGGCATGGTGCGAGGGGGGCGCTTTGGGAAACAGTTGGTGGATTATTCGGTCTGGCCCTGCCTCTACCCCTGGCCACTGCACTGCCTCTTCCAACCTGCCCTGCTGCTGCACTTGCCTCCCCCTCTGAAGACCTGTCCACAGTAGGCGTAGCAAACCAGGTGGGGTCAGTCACCTCATTGTCCTGCTGCTCTTCCTCCGAATCCTCTGTGCGCTCCTCCCTCGGACTTACTCCAATTACTACTATCTGAGTGATAGACAACTGTGTCTCATCGTCATCGTCCTCCTCACCCACTGAAAGCTCTTGAGACAGTTGCCGGAAGTCCCCAGCCTCATCCCCCGGACCCCGGGAACTTTCCAAAGGTTAGGCATCGGTCACGACAAACTCCTCCAGTGGGAGAGGATTCGGAACCATTGCTGCCCATTCTGGGCAGGGGCCCGAGAACAGTTCCTGGGAGTCTGCCTGCTCCTCAGAATGTGTCATTGTAATGGAGTGAGGAGGCTGGGAGGAAAGAGGAGCAGCAGCCAGAGGATTCAGAGTTGCAGCAGTGGACGGCACAGAACTCTGGGTGGTCGATAGATTGTTGGATGCACTTTCTGCCATCCACGACAGGACCTGCTCACACTGCTCATTTTCTAATAAAGGTCTACCGCATGGACCCATTAATTGTGAGATGAATGTGGGGACGCCAGAAACGTGCCTCTCTCCTAATCCCGCAGCAGTCGGCTGCGATACATCTGGATCAGGAGCTCGGCCTGTGCCCACACCCTGACTTGGGCCTCCGCGTCCTCGCCCGCATCCACGTCCTCTAGGCCTACCCCTACCCCTCAGCATGCTGTATTACCAGTAGTGCAGAAACAGAACGCTGTAATTAAATGTGCCGCTTATTGGCCTGTGGTTGGAGGCTGACTTCGCTTACGGAACGCACAGCAGAGCCAGGAAAGAATTTTGCGCAAGCCTGCTGTAACACTTAGCTGGCTGCGTATGAATTAGGACAACTACCCCCAGCAGAGACGCAGTACAGTCAGGACGGTCACAGGCAGCCCAAATAGATTTTTTTCCCCAAATTTTTGGGGAAAAGCCTACTGCCTATATAGACTGGATATGTCTTTCACTGTCCCTGCCTCACCATCACTACTGGCCCTGGACTATGTAAAATTACTGCAGACTGTTTCACTCTGGACAGGATGACAGTGGTGATGTAAGAGGCAACGCAGAGCCAGGAAAGAATTTTGTGAAAGCCTGCTGTAACACTTAGCTGGCTGCGTATGAATTAGGACAACTACCCCCAGCAGAGACGCAGTACAGTCAGGACGGTCACGGGCAGCCCAAATAGATTTTTTTTCCCAAATTTTTTTGGAAAAGCCCACTGCCTATATAGACTGTATATGTCTTTCACTGTCCCTGCCTCACCACCACTACTGGCCCTGGACTATGTAAAATTACTGCAGGACGCAATGCTCTGGACGCAATGCTCTGCACGGCCGATATACAAAAAAAAAATAAAAATGTGCAACACTGCAAAAAGCAGCCTCAACAGTACTGCACACGGTCAGATGTGGCCCTAAGAAGGACCGTTGGGGTTCTTGAAGCCTAAAATCAATCCTAACACTCTCCCTATAGCAGCTCCGGCATCAGCAGCACTTTCCCTGATCTCTGTCAGAATGCATCTGTGGCGAGCCGCGGGAGGCGCCGATTTATATACTCGGGTGACACCTGATCTCGCCAGCCACTCACTGCAGGGGGGTGGTATAGGGCTTGAACGTCGCAGGGGGAAGTTGTAATGCCTTCCCTATCTTTCTATTGGCCAGAAAAGCGCGCTAACGTCTCAGAGATGAAAGTGAAAGTAACTCGAACATCGCGTGGTACTCGTCTCAAGTAACGAGCATCTTGAACACGGTAATACTCGAACGAGTATCAAGCTCGGACGAGTACGTTCGCTCATCTCTACTTGCAACCTTTAGGTCGTAGGCAAGAGCTTACACTCTGCGCCACAATATATGTTTTCTTGCTTGGTTTCTTTTTTTAATCAGTACTTTCTGTTAATAAAAATATTTAATTAAGTAGTAGTTTTTTCTTATATTCGATATTGTTGTTCCATGGGAAACTTTTTGTACATTGCATTATATAATGCAGTAAACAGTGGAAGCAAAATGCTTGAGATATTACAAATGTCAAAATGTTTGAGATATTACAGACTTTAGCTCAGAATGATGCAATATTGATGTACTGGGAGAATCATTCATGGTCCATGATAAGCTTAGCTCCGCACTGAAAATATATCTGTCTTTTTTAAAGTGGGGGCCTAGAACTGGACACAGTATTCCAGATGAGGTCAGAGTAAGGAAGAGTAGATGGGGATAATTACCTCATGTGATCTAGACTCTATGCTTCTTTTAATACATCCCAGAATTGTGTTTGCCTTTTTGGCTACTGCATCACATTGTTGACTCATGTTCAGTCTATGATCTATTAGTATACCCAAGTCTTTTTCACCTGGAAAAAGTTTTGAGTTTGTATGTTCTCCCCTTTTTTCTATGGAGCTTCTCTGGGTACTCTGATTTCCTTCCATGCTCTAAGAATACCTTTACACAGTCCGGTTCTCGCTTGGTATAACAAGTGTCAATCAGCAAAGAACATGTTGAGTGGTGTTCATTGCTGCCATTCACATACCAGAGGGTCACTGGTCTGCAGACAAACAATTGTTGCTATGCAGGATTCTTCAAATGGCCGTGTTTTTGTCATGTTTGCAGCAAAACATGACAAAACGAAACTATTGATTTCAAAGGTTTTGTTTTCACTAACGGGATTTTTTGCACGTTAATACCATGCGCGAGAAAAGACAGGACTTGCCCTTTCTTTCTTTCAAGTGTTTTTTCTATGTGCAAGAATGATCAGGCAGGACATATCTTCCTACTTTTCTTTTTTTACCAGCATGCACTGGCGCAAAATTTGGATTGCAAAAATTTTTTTCCTACCTGGTTCATGCGCTAAGAAGCTCCATAGCAGCGAGCATATTTGTGCATGTGCCAGTCTGTTTTAGCCCTGATCGTGTGTCCCAATACAGATAGTCTTCATAGGCAACACATCCCTCATCCATACTGGCAGATGCTCATCCCATGAATAAACATTTATATTTCCACATGCGAAATCCAGTCAGCCAACAAATGAGTGTTTACTCGTTTGTTGGCTGATTGTTCACTTATTCAGATGGGCCAATGCTCGGGCAAATAAATGTACGGACCAATTATAAGCCTGTGTTAGAAGACCATAACATATTGATAGGCTAATTTTCTTCCTATCGAATTGTCCCTAATGTGTTATTCTAAGATAGGGAAATTAGTTTGTGAGTCTCATTAAAGCCCCATTTACATACAAAGATGATCGCTCAAAATTCGTCCCAAAGATAGTTTTAATGACAGTTTGAGTGATCATTTTGCATAAACTACTAATGGGCACTAATGTCCATTAGTAGCTTATTAGCTTCATTTGCTTGTAAATGAGCCTTCTTATGCTGTATACAGACAACAGCGGGTGGTCTGTTATCTACATACAGCTCTATTGTTCTCCTGTGGGACTGCAACTGAAAACAATGTTACCCGCACTCCCGTGGTGAATCACAGCGTGCGGTCCCTGCTATCAGCTGGCCGACCAAACTATGGTTTTTATGCTGAACTAAAAATCATCGTTCATCTGAAAAGCCTCGTGTGGTGCAGAGTGCCTCGTGTGGTGCAGAGTGTAAGCTCTCGCCTACGACCTGAAGGTTGCAAGTTCGATCCCCACATGCGTCAGGTAGCCGGCTCAAGGTTGACTCAGCCTTCCATCCTTCCGAGGTCGGTAAAATGAGAACCCAGCTTGGTGGGGGGTAATTAAGTAATAATTACCTGAAAGCGCTGCATAATAAGTTGGCGCTATACAAATACCAAGATTTATTTATTTATTTAAAGTAAATGATGGTAGCATTTACATGCAACGATTATCATTCAAAAGACATAGTTTGAACAAATTTTGAGCGATAATTGTTGCGTGTAAATGGGGCTTAAAGATTGGAGCAGGTGACATGTGACCAAATGTCTGTACAGCTCTGTGAAACATGGCAGCATATATATCCTTGCTATGTAAGGAAAAAAATAATAATTATAAAGAAATTAGTTCATAAAGAGAAAGATTTTGCCCATAGACAGTGAAATTGGTCATAGAGATGTTATAAATGTGGAAGGCATCTACCAACAATCTCATATATATGTGGGGCCAGCCCGACATTCTCCATAGTCTACTTTTGAAGGGAACGAGATCTAGCCTGGTTTAATATTTTTCCTGCACAGTTCTTTGTTGTCCCTAAAGTAGGCAGCACTAAAGGTGTCTGGCGGTAACTTATCTCCTTCCATCTACCGATATAGCATGTCTATTCATGCCATACGTGTTAATGGGTGAACCTTGGGTAGACTAGTAAACTGTTTGCTGGATTAACCCTGCTGACTTTATCGTAGTGTTTCTTTTTTCTCCACTCATACCCATAACCACCTACCAAGTCCCATTATATTTGGCTAAATTTGTCTTCTCCACCACTCACTGTCAATGGATGATGTCTTTTTTTTTTTTTTTTAATCAAATTTTATTGGAATTTTTCAGGTTAATTGAGAATCTCACATCAAGAGGAATAGTGTACAATGCAAAAAGAACAGGCATCTTTTGCTAGTAGATCAATTATAAAGCAAGAGTGTAGGCGGTATGCTGCATTAGCTAAGGTCTTCATGGCCTCCTATCTGATCTACTATAACTTACACTTCTCGTGAGAGAAAAACAGACAATAAAAACAAAAACAAGTGGGGGGTTATGAAGGGGGGGAGGGAGGAGTATGGAGAAGAAGGTAGGGTAGGGGAGAGAGAGAGAGGCTGTATCGGTAGCAGTAGGGGGGCTGCAGTCAACGGAACATGGTTTTATATTTACTCCATCAAAGAGGTACTCACGGTCCAGTGAGGTCCACCTCCCTGATGAGTACCAGGAGCCACGAAGCCGCCTGAGATGGTTGCTGAAAAAGTCTGGAACATCCTCCAGCGTCAGGGGTCCGTGCATTAATGAGCTGGCAGATGATAGGGGTCAAAGGCCAGGAGTCCAGTTAAGGGGTCTACGAGCGATATAGGGGATCAGGAGAACCTCCTGATTCTGCGTATCTCCTATTATTAACTGGAGGAGGGGTCGCAACCAGAGTTTATTTGTCTCCATGGGTGCCATGTCTTTATAAATCCCTCGTGTGTGCCCATGTTCCAGCTATGTAACTCCTCCATATTATAGATAGAGTCAACTTTGGTTTTCCAGAGTGCCAAGGTAGGAGGCGCTTTCTGGAGCCAAAGAGAGGGTAGCAGGGCTTTGGCTGCGTCTGGAAGAAAGGCCAGTAGTTTATCTTTAATGGGGTGGAAGTTCGGCGAGGGTCTCCATAGGAAAAGTATCTCCGCTGTAAATTGGAAATTGGGTTTGAGGAGGCGCAGGACATCTCCTACTTCTCTCCAGAATGTTGTTAGTTCAGTGCACTCCCACCATATGAACCTGTTTCAGCATTGCATCTCCAGCATTTATCGTGATTAGCTAGTTTGTGCGAATACAGCCATTGTGGGGTCTTATACCATCTAGCTATAATTTTATAGTGGCTTTCCTGAAGCAAAATGCAGGGGGAGAGGTCGAAGGAGGTCTGTAGTATCAGTTTAACATCTGATGTAGTGAGAGAGACTTTAAGTTCTTTTTCCCAAGATACTAGGAAGGCTGGGTTATAGTAGACCGTGGGTGTAATGATCTTGTTGCGGATACTGGAGATCGAACTACTCTTTGGTTGACCTCTGAGTATCTTTTCAAATGGAGTCTCCAGTCTAGTGGATTTAGAGATTTTCTGGAACTCCCTCAAGGCTTGGAGTATATGGGCCCTTTGTAAAAAAGAAAGGGGTAGTTGCGGGGCCAGGGTATTTAGGATGTCTGTTGGTTGTCTATGGGCTTGTGTTTGCAGGTCGCTTATACTAAGTGGGGCAAGTCTCCTCCATAAGTTTCTAACAACACTATCTGTCGTCCAGCCCAGACACCTGTTGAGGATGCTCAGTAGAGCTGCAGGGGATGAGTCTGGTGCCAGGGATTGCTTAAGCTTATCCCAGACCTCGCAGGGGCCCCGTCAGAGCGGATTCAAGTTTTTAGATCTGTAAGTATTTTTGGATGGGTACCAGAGGTCCTCCAGAAGGATTTGGGGGAGAACGTAAGTCTTTAATGGATGATGTCTGATGTGAATGACAGTGAGTGGTGGAGACTGCCCACTTGACAGATTCAATGCACAGGGAGCTAAATCTTTCAGGACTTGGTACAAGGGAGCGAGGCGAAGTAAAGACAAAGGAAATGCTGAGAAGCTATGCATCTGGTCCCGCTGACATGACAGGTCCCCTTAATCAGTAATATATGTATGATGACAGACTGACATTGGGCAGCACAGTGATTTAGTTTTTAGTACTTTTGTCTTGCATCACTGGAGACCTAGGTTCTAATCCAAGTAACGACCACAGCGGGCATGGAGTTTGGATATTCACCTGATGTTGCTTCTCCAGTCTCCTCCCACACTCCAAAAACATGCAAATAAGTTATGTAGTTTCCTATAAAATCCTAGTACATGCTTAAAGTAAGGCGCTGCAACAGGAAATAGATAATATGTTATTTACAAGTTATGGTCCTTGCTAATTTTGTATTAAGGGTTTTTTTATGTTTCATTATGAAGCTGTAGCCGGATCACATTTTTCTATATACGTTCCTATTATAATTATATATTGCATCTTAATAACATATTTATGTTAAAATAGAGTTTCAATGATTTCAAAGCCAGCTTCAAATTTTTTCCCATAGCAATTTATTTCGCTCCAGGAGACCCCTAACTCCGAGAATCTTTGCCAATGGTGAACAAATTACTTATTAGATTGTCGTTATGACTCATTTATGGCTCTGCTATATTGTACATCTCATTTAAGAAGAATTAGGAATGAAAAAAACAACAGCTGAACTCGGTTCTCTCTGTCAGTGACAAATATTTGTGGGAACCAATTAAGTTTTCCTCCAATTTAAAGGGGAGCTATGACTTACACCATGTCTACGATGTTTTGGAATTTGCCACAGTGGTGTACATAGAATTGAGGGGGCCCCATAGCAAAGATCAAATTGGGCCCCTTAATAAGGTGCTGGATTTTGGTATCTAGAAAGAAAGAGTCTGGTGTCTGTTTTCACATCCACTTTTTTAAAATTACCCTTTAAGGGGTTAAACCTAAATTACAAGTTATGCCCTATGCACAGGGTAGGGGATGACTTACTGATCACTGTGGGTTTGCAAAATGAGACCTCTGCCAACCTCCAAAATGGGGGTCTCCTGTCTTCCTTCCTCCTCCCTGTGGGCTTACTGCACCTCCCACAGTAGGAGGAGGAGACTGAATGTAGCACTGGTCACGCAAGCACACTGATATTGCATATATTTTCAATGGGACTGTAGTGATAATCAAGCGGCACTTGCATGTGTGGCCAGCGCTCCATTCAGAGGGACATCTCTGCATGGCAAGAAGCAACCTCCACAGTGACAGGGGAGCGGGGCACGGGAGTCCCGTTCTTGAGAGCAGTGGGAGTCTCAGCGGTCAGACCCCACCAATCAGCAAGTTATCCCCTATCCTGTGAATAGCGTGTAACTTGAAATTCTGGTATAATCCCTTTAATTGGACCAACAGGCAGAAAACATTACACTATGCAAAAAGAATCAGGCTGTGATTGTTCCCAGCAAGAGAAACCACGTAATCTTGTAGATATACCATTTAATGGCATGCATCACATGTACCCTATGCCCCAAATACCCCTTGACTCCATAAAAAATATGTATCCTTCTACACCCCCCCAATACATATATGCAAAATACATCCATCAGAATAGTCACAGACTAATGTTGACATACATGACAATAGGGATGTAGCACACAAAAATCCTGACACATATGATAGAAGTGGACTATATACATCTAATTGCACGATGCACATGTAAAAGGCCATACACCCAAATTGATCTAATAGCATATACTCAGCATACACTCATGAGATGCCAGGCCAATAAACCCAGATCATATAAAGTTCCACTACTTTCAAAATTGTCATTACATTCAATACATCAGTATTCTTGCTTCTTGCTTTTAAGCTGTCAACAACCATAATAGTGTTTAGAAATTCGCAGCACATGGTCCTCAGCTTCTAATCCGTGCCTTGTAAGTATAGGATGCAGGTAAGGCTGGCTCCGGATTTATGTGGACTCTTGGGCAATAGTGTCATAGTGGGCCCCCTTATAACCCAACTTCACCTATCAATAAAGTCACCAATAGCTCTAGTAGAGAGAAAGGCAACCACATGTCTTAAAGAATGTAACTTAACACTTCCACTGTTGGAAATTGGATTGCTGTATTTGTTCAGGTGACCAGAATATTATTTTTCTACCTTCTCACATTCCGACAGTCATAATGAGAAACAATAAAGGATGTAAAATACAGCGCAATGATGTGCCACCCCCCACCCGCTCCCCCACCATCTACAATCAGCCGCAGGTCAGAGACAGCAAGACACCCTTTAATTATTGTTTCTTTCTATCTCAGTATTTATATTGTCCAATAAAAGCCTTGATGAAATAGAAGCTGTAGTATCTACGGCCTTCATTGAATCCACTGCATGAAAGTGGTACTGACAATTGGCAAATTACAGGGGGTGGACAAAAAAATGGAAACATTATACGAAATTCATGCCTTAAAATCAGTCTCTACATGTCTTATTGAAATATGATTTATAAGACCATGGAACTTAAGTGGAGGTAATACAACACAGATGTTGGGTAGAAGTGATCATCTGCCCGAGCAATAAGGTTCCATTGGTCAGGGGTTTGATCCACTGAGCTACTTTTACCAGCTGGCTCTCAAAACCACCCAGAGCAGGGAAAGAGGTGAAGTAAATACAAATTTGGTGGGAAAGCTCTCAGCCAAACAGGGGTCAAAAGGGCAGCTCAGTGCTAATGTTTAAAATCCCATGCATTTTGTATGGTGTTTCCATATTTTTGTCCCGCCCCATGTACATCTAAGGCTTATTTCACATCAGCGTTAGGTTTTCTTCACTTCTGCTCTTGGACTAGAAAAACTGAAAAAACAGACCTGTTAAAAGCCCCATTGATTAGTATTGAGCGTTTATTGAAGTCAGGAGTTACCAACCCGATTTTAATAAATAATTGTGAATTGGGACTCCCAATTCCGACTTTCATTAAAATCAATAGGAGTCAAAATTGGGTTCTCTAATTTGGCCTCCTTGAACAAAACTGGAGGTGGTGGTGACAGCAGAGGTCTAGCGGTCAGTACTGCTGCCCTACAGCAGCGAGGTCCCAGGCTCATATCCCCATCAAGGTCAGATTCAATCCAAGAACTCCAGCTGTTTTAATTAATGGAACAGAGAGAAAGAAATTCATATCAGAGAAGCAAGTTTTAGATAGGCTGTATTGAACTCGTTGGATTCAATTCATTGAAATATATGAATATTTTCTGGGATATCAAACACTTAACTTGTGCGTGTAAATGTCAGTACCAAAAACACACTGACTCGTGGTACTGGTTCTGATGGAACCACTACTGGAGAGATGAATTACTACGTGATTCTGGTTTCTGGCTTGGTTCAACGCGTTTCCCTGCCAGTTGTGCAGTTCGTTAGGAACCATATTAACAATTGTGAGAACGATGGTAAGTACAGTCACAGTAGGGTTAGAGGTGGTAGAGCGAAACGTGTGTGCTCGACCAGAATCACCCGCTCTACCTGTCGAATATAGAATAGTGAATGAAGTTCGTAGATAGGAGCACCGGGTCTGACCATCTATAAATGAACAATAATGCTTATTTGTCCGAGGATCGTATCAAATTCGCTCCTTGGCAAGGAGTTCCTTCAGCTGCATATGCATGAGATAAGAGCGTGTTGGATTGTTCAATGGCTAACCGATAATAACCGCCAGAGTCAGTTATATCTGGGCAGAGTTTGCTGACTATTCGAACTCTGCGCAAGTTTGAAAAAAAAAGCGGGAAGATAGGCCCTGCCCTATTTTTCTTGCACTTAGTATTAATGCACCAGAATCCTGATAGTGGAAACGAAACCATCGAAATAAATGGCCTTGTTATGTCCCGTTATGCAGCCATGATTTTCACGGCCGCAAAACAGGGCCAAATCACACCCGTCTGTTTAAGTCCTAAGGGTGTATTTACACGGGAGATTTTCCCATGTGAGTTCTGTCCCATTATTTTCAATGGCTTTATACTCAAGGGCGATTTTTTGCTTTCAAGCAAGATCGGAAAATCCCAGCATGTCTTATTTTTGGCCATTTCTGCTGTGAGAATCGCCCATTCTTTCCTAGGGGAGCATAAAAATGTTGCATTGCACTCACATGCCATGTGATTTGCATGCGACTGTACCCGGTTTTTTAACATTTTAACTATCAGAACCACTTGGAATTTTTTTTTCGCACACCAAAAAACAAGTAAGGGTGGATTCAGATGAGCGTAGGCGCAAATACGCTTGGAGCATAGTTGCGCCTGAACGAGGGGTATTTTTCCCATCACCAGCTTTTCAAACTCTGCGCCAGAGCAGAGGAGTTTGAAGATAACCACAGGAAGATAAACTCGATGTTTTGCGTATGTAGTATTCACTACGTGTGGGAAAGATAGGGCAAGTCCCATCTTTCTCCCAAATCGAGGCTGCCGATAGTGAAAAAGAAACCGCTGAAATCCTACTGAAATATTGAAATCAGTGGTTGGTTTTGTCCCATTATGTGGCCGTGATAATCACCGTTGGAGAAGAGGAGAAAATAACGTTCATCTGTATCCGCCCTAAATCTGATGCATATTGCAAAATGCATTGTACACTTTTGAAAATCACAGGTATCCGAGAGCGATAAAGGTCCGATTTTCTCAGACCTTTATCGTACTCAACCGTGTAAATGCAGCCAATATGTATCTATCTTAGTTATTATTTATTTATAAGCCATCTGTAATAAAAAAAACTGATGTTTTTTAAAACTGTTTTTTTAAATGGATTTTTAAATCCCTGTTCCAAACCCTTTAACAATTGCTTTATGTTTCCCCCTGCTTAACAAATTTTCAGGCAAGTTGATAAACACCGACTATTTTGCTGGATTGACTTTGATCAAACAGAATATATATTTTCCATGGTTTTCTGTTTAGACAAATACCATATTTAATACCACAAAAATGTTTTATGATCCACCAGTTGGACACAAACCATCAAACCTTTAATCTGTATAAAAACATTGTGTATACATATTGACTCCTCCAATCATAAATTCAGTTTGGATCATATAAAGTTTTGATTTTTTTTTACAACATTCATATCTCATATTTTTGGCTCGGAGTCTCTTGGAACCAAAACAATATTTAAAAGCCATCAGCATGATGATGTGTTGCTACAGAGCTGACATGTATCTGGGAGCTGGGATCTATGGCTGAAGTTCTTCTTTGAGAATTGTGTGTTATTACGACTATGTATTTTACAATAGTTAGACATTTTATTTCACTACATACATAACATTACATAGTTATCTAGTCAATAAAGTTTAAAAAAGACAACCCAATTCTCCTGCAATGTCGATCCAGAAGTCAAAAAATCCTATGAGGAAGTTGCCAATTGCCTGAAATTAAACGGAAAATATTTCTGACTCGGAACATGGATCAATGACAAATCTCCAGTATGGAATTCATCCAGGCCAATCCTGAATTCAACAAATCAACCATCACAACGTCCTGTGGCCATAAACTTAATGCTCTTACAGCAAAGAATCCGCTTTTATGATGGTGGAAATTTCTGTCCTCTACCAAACATGAGTTTTTAAGGGATGGGTAAAGCCTTTCTCCAGAAAGATCTTTTAAAATTAACTCTTTAACAGTATGTGCTACAGATTCCCACTACCAAGTAGGGTTCAGAAAGTTCTCTGTATATTTATCAATGCATCTAATGTAGAGGGATCATAAGACCAAACTCTTCATTTATCCCTTATTCACTAAGGGCCAATAAATCAGTCAGATTTCCCCATTCGTGTAAAATGGCCCTAACACATAGGACAACTTTCTCTCATAGATGATACTATGAGTTTCAATTCCTCTGTTTTTTAGTTCCCGGCTAGATAGACCTCCACTAGAGCTGTTTGATTGGGACTTACCTCTGTTAACATATGAATGCTCAGCTGAGACAATTGCTTACGTGTATGGGCGAGCTGGGGGAAACAACTGTCTTTCGAATGATTGGCTGAAAGTTGTTGAAGGTGTACCCTTGGGCACCTTTAATTGGTTGCTATAATTTGCCACTGTCTAGAATGTAGACTCAATACTGGGCTTGTATATGTATACAAAATACTTTGAATAATTCATTAAACTTGATTGACTGCTGTCCATTTGTCTAGGATCAACCTATGTTACTATGTGTTATGATCGTGTGGGCAAACTAAGCACGGGGCCCACACGATTGTGACCAAGAGACAGATACACAAGCACGGGTGTCTGACAACTGGCCCTGAACTACAGGGAAGATAATATGGGCCTACCTAAGCGGGGACATCGCCCCAATAAAGAGCAGCTCAGCGGTCTTCGGATCTGGACCCTAGCTGCTCCTAGGAACCACGCCACCAGAATAGGACACATACACATGCCACATGACAGGGACAACTGGACAGAGTAAGCTGACACAGAGCCAGAAAACACAACATACAGCAGGCAAAATGCAAACACGAATAGCAGATAGTAAAGCTGAATATAAATAGCAGGTATTAGTTGACATTTTGATCAAAACGTGGAAGCTAGCGGGCCACTTCACAGCTCCTGGCTATACCGCTAGTCCCTACACTAACCAGGAGTCCACCGGACACAGATAACACCGCAAGCTGCAACAGGACAGAACAAAACACAGATCACACAGCAAGCTGCAACAATACTGCTCACCCTGAACACCAGACAAACACTGACTGGAGCTGGGTTTATATGTGAGCAAAGACCCAGGGGGTTGGCTAGCAGGAGATCACCACACCCAGCCAGCTCAATCATTCAACACCTGTGAGCTGTGCTGCTAGAAACCCTAGTACTACAGGTCCCAGCAGCACAACGTAACACTATGTTAGTGCACAACCCTAGCCTGATGAAGAGGCCTACGTAGCCTCGAAAGCTTGCAAATATACTTTTTCTGGTTAGCCAATATCACCTGTATCATACTTTTGTCTTTTTTTGTACAGGAGTATTTAACTTAATTTAGTGAATAACTGTAAGATTACTGGGATGCGTTACTTTAAGCCATCATAAATGATACTCCATCTGTAAATGATACTCCATCTGTAAATGATACTCCATCTTAATTCCACATACATGTAGTTTACCAATAATAATAATCTAAATCATTATCTTAATTCTATTAATAAGAGGTGAATAGGAAGAAGGAAGCAAAACCCCCCATGTAATCTGTGTGATTGTAAGAGTTCATGGGCTTAACACTTCTCTTGGCACACAATTAATGACACAGGATATAGATGCCAAGAAATGTCAATCTTCAACTTCCCTTTGAAATGATCTAAGCATAGAACAGCAGTAGATGCACAGAGGCTCCTTTCAACACCTGGATTCTCTGCTCATGTCAAAATCCAGCCACTGCACAACCATCCACATCAAAGGAAGAAATCAGAGTCAGGCCCCATAGAATTACTCAAGATCATCTCCGTCTCAACTAGAGAAAAAACATTAGTTTGCAAAAAAACAGCACCATATAAATCCAGAGGTGCGGTGTGCCAGCAGAGTACATTTTGATCATGGATCCCTTTACATAAAGTTAAAGAACTTTTACGCAATACCAGACAACATGAGCTTGAGGGCTCAGTCAGACGAGCGTTTCCCCCGCATCTATAGATTTTAAAAAAAAAAACAGCTCTACTAAAAACAATGCTTTCCAATGAAAGCGGTCACATGTCCTCTTTTTACAAGTGAATAAAATTCGCTCTGGAAAAAGACAGGATGTTTTGCAATTTGCACTTGTTGTGCGGTCACACGATCCTAAAATTCGCACATATAGTGCGGCCCCATTGAAAGCAATGGGAGAGGATCACTATCCCCTGCTGTGACTGTGACAGCTGCAGCAGGGGATTCACCTTGTTGACAACAGGGCCAGCGGCTGCAGCGCTGGCCTCACTTGAAAACATAGGGAGAAGATGCGCTTCTCTCTGCCACAGCTATCACAATGGTCACTGAGGAGTGGACTCCCCGTGGGGAGGAAAAAAAATCCCCAGAGGACCGCAGTGCTATCTCATTGCTTTCAATGGGTTCCGCTCTGGCATGGAATTCCTTCATCCCCACCGGGGAGTCTCCTCATCACTGAACACTGTGACAGTGCTGTCACTGTGTTCAGTGATGAGGGGGCTCTCTGCAGAGAGGAAGGAATCCCCTCCCACAGCTGTCACAGCTGTGGCACTGGACCACGATCCGCTCCCTATGTTTTTAATGGGGCCAGCCCCATGGACAACAAGGTGAAGCCGTTGGATGTGACAGCATCCAGAGGTTTCACATCCAAGGAATCCCCTGCTGCAGCTGTGACAGCCACAGCAGGGGATAGCGATGGGACCGCACTTTTCTGTGTGAATTTATCATCATGTGACTGCACAACAAGTGCAAATAAAAAATGCGTCTGCCGGTCAGGCATTTTTTATAAATGCATTTTGCGTTTTGTTTTCACGGACTTATACATCTGTGAAAAAATGCTCGTCTGACTGAGCCCTAAAGGGATTGTCTCACAAGTAACTTTTATCACTTATCCATAGGATAGGTGAAACACAGTTTGATTGGTGGAGGTTTCAATGCTGAAACACCCTCCGATCCCAAAAATGTGTGTCACGTGTCTCCCTCTCCACATCACTGCAGGATTGCTGCACTGACCCACTATGACATCAGACTGAATGGAGCAATAGCCACACATGCACTCTGCCACTCCATTGATTTTACTGGGGTTCTTGGAAATAGCCATCTATCTCCAGTAGTCCCATTGAGAATAAACTACTACAACTCTCTGCTGATCGGCCTCCCCTGCTCCAGATTCTACCCCCTCCAGTCCATCCTGAATGCGGCAGCCAGGCTCATCTTCCTGTCCAGCTGCTACTCGGACACGTCTGCCCTGTGCCGGTCACTGCACTGGCTGCCTGTCAAATACAGAATACAATTTAAACTCACTACCCTCATCCATAAAGCTCTCCACAGACCTGCGCTGCCCTACATTGCCTCCCTCATCTCAATCTACCTCCCAGCCCGGGCTCTCCGCTCTGCTAACAAAACCAGACTGAGCGCCCCTCTAATTCGAACTTCTCATTCCCGTCTCCAAGACTTCTCCAGAGCAGCACCGGTACTCTGGAACGCACTACCAAAAAATATCCGGGCAATCACTGACACACTAAACTTCAGGCGTGCTCTAAAAACACACCTCTTCAGGGAGGCATACCACATCTCCTAAACCAAACCCCTCTGTACTCCGCCTGATAACATGCTCCCTGTCCTACCGACTGCAGCTCCTGCTAGCCATAATCAACCGGCACCTGCAGTCATCCCGATTCCGCCACTATATGGCCTGACCATTGTCTGTATGTATAGCATCCCTCACTCTCCACCTCGCCATACCATGCACATCTCCAGCCCCTTTACCCTCTGTATCACCCCATTATTTGTAGTATGTAAGCTCGTTGGAGCAGGACCCTCACCCCTACTGTTTCCATCAATTGATTACTTCATGTTTTATTTTATTTCCCCTGTATTGTAAGCACTACTAAATATATTGGCTCTATATAAGCAAAGATTATTATTATTATTACTACAGCCCACTGGAATTTTGCAAACTTCCTGGTGCAAATCAAGTTGAGGCACAAAATTCTAGGTGCTTACTGTCAGTTTTGAGTGTTACAGAAGCATAACGGTTGCAGTCTCTTCCACAGCAGAAAGTTTACATAGTCTCTTGTGAGGCGAGGATACTGCTAAGACTTTTCTTGTTAGCTAATATCACCTCTAGAGTACTTTTGTCTTCTTATACAGGAGTACTTAACCTAATCTAATATTACAGGCTTTTTCTTGCACCACACTTTAACCCCTTTGCGTGACCTTAGGTGGATGATTTTGGTGTATTAGATTGGTGACATCCTCACCACCGCCATAAAATCCTTAAATTTCAGTTTGATACATTGAGTGACCCATGAGGCCAGATCAAAGTTCTTATGTTAAGTCTTGCAGCACTGTTGTGCTTCAACCAACAGCGCCGCTAGGGAGGGTCAAGCATTCTAAGCGACGTTGTATCAAGTTGATATAAAGAATAATGCTTACCAGTTTGATTTTTGCTATGTCTCCAAAGCATAGAAGACCAAGCCATGGATGGCAAGCAGTTCAAGCCGAATCCTCGGCTCGACAACGTAGAGCTGATAATCGCAAGCAAATGCGTGTCTCCAGTAGGTCAACATAATGCCAAACTATAACATTTACAACCATTTTTCCAAACATTTTACGTTCACGTAGCGAACATCGAGTCAATCTAGTTTAGTAAACAACTATAAGATTACAGAAATACATTAATTTAAGCCTTTGCAAATTATTCTCCATCTGTAAATGATACTCCAACTTGATTTCGTATACATGTAGTTTACCAATCATAATCAAAATCATTATCTTAATTCTGTTAATAAAGAGGTGAATAGGAAGAAGGAAGCAAAAGCCCCCATCTAATCTGTGTGACTGAGTACATGAGCTTAACACTTCTCTTGGCACACAATTAATAACAAAGGAAATAGATGCCAAGAAATGTCAATCTTCAACTTAACTGTCCTTACGCAAGCCTTGCATGCCACTCTGGGTCTCATGAGGCTATTGTCTTCCACACCATGCCCACCTAGGTATTGTTTCTAGGGTTACACCTTTCTGGGGATCTCAGTGAAAGCTAGACCACTGGAATCACCCTGAGCAGTCACCACTATGTATAAATAGCATGCACATCATTCACACTTCTGTTTGACAGAGTGGTCCTTGTCAACATAGTTCAAGTCCACAGTCCATAAACATGCATTCTTCCTCTTTCAGGGTACCATTTCAGCTCAACTTGTTTCAACAGTTTAATGACACAGTAAATTTGCTAGTTAGACTTTTTTAACTCTGGATGGCACTGGCACCATTCCTAATTTCCAGGAGGAGGGTAACCACATACTCTGATGCTGATGCAATAACTCGTTAGTCTCATTACCTCCATTACAATCCCGTGCTTCCCTCAATCACAGCACATGCTCTCTCATAGACTTAGTCTCTAAGTGGCATGTTACCAGGCTTTTAGGTTACCACCATTCCTATTACGATGCTGAACTTATTGGGACTTGAACGATGCTCCAGACAACATACAATTACTGCTTCTCTTACAACAGTCTCCCTTAAACCTACCAGTCTACCGACTCTAGGACCCTTCTCTCTCTCACCATCCTAGATGTGAAATAAACACATATATAGCAGTAAACATTGTTGGAACACAGAGAGTGATTAGTGATCCACTGATTCCACTTTCTAGAACCCAAGACAGGCCATATATTTGAAAGAAAGCTGCATAGACAAGGTATATTTGTTACTAATTGGTCAATAATCTTTAATCATGGTTCCGACAAAAACACATGGCAACATTCTTGGCAACAGGTGCCCTTTCTCAAGCTAAATAGTGGACACAATAGGATATATATTGCTGCAAGGATCCCAACTCTTGCTCAACTGGCTTTCTCTACTCTTTTGCTCATATCCCAACACTTTCAAAGCCAGTGACAGAGATTGGAGATCCAATTTCCAATAAGGCCCATATATTCATGTGTTCATGTTCCCTCTCCTAGGTGTTTTATTTTTACTAGATAATGGATTTCGACATTTCTTGCTACAGAAATGAAAGTTTCGTAATTAATAGAACATTAAAAGCATAAACAGGCGTCTATGAAAAATGCAATAAAACCACAAAGTCTTTTAATGGTGAATTCACTTTTATTTATGAGGACACTTGACTTTTTTTATATATAGATCTAGATGTTTGTGAAGTGAACATCTTGTTTCGCCTTGATTTTGGAGCCAGCTGCAAGATTGAAATATCTTTGCTCATGAGCCTAAAAAAATTCTTTAACAGCTCCAAAATGTGAAATTTACTGGACTACGTGGGGCTGTCAAGAATATATCTCTTTCACTGCCTTTGATATAGACTTTCATCTATGATGAACCCAGATGTCAAGACTGAGTGTGGATTCAAACAATTCTGTGCCATTGTTTTCCTAAAATAGGAGCCGCCATCTTCTGTTGTAACAGCTCATCCTTCATCTCTCTGGTCAGCTCAGAGTTCATTCAATGTAGTAGCTCATTTTCTGTCTATGTGGATTTACTGGCTCATGTTGAGCTTCATCTGTTAGCAATAGATGGGTCTAACAGGAAAAACGCATCTGTTGTTCAATGTGATTCTAGAACATAAAAAAGGAAAAAGTTACAATCTAGAGTAATAAAAGATGAATAAACAAACAAATTGATGATGACAGCAAGATGCATATAAATTATAGAAAAATAGATGCTTTTATGGGATCTACTGGGTCTCCTTTGGGTCATGAATGCCGACAGTGGTGGAAATAATTGAACAGGTTATTCCAAATTACCAAAAGAAATCAATTTTTTCTCCAAAGGACAGAAATGGAGTGGTGGCCAAGCATACGCACTGCTGCTCCATTCATCTTTATAGGGCCTCCTTCACACGGCGACAAAGTCGCTTGATTTTGTTGCGTTGCTACAATGCTACAAATTGCATGTATGTGAAGCCCATGCTTTCCTATGGGTTCCTTCACACTTGCAATGTTTTGTAGCATGCAAAAACCCAACACATAAACCTCATGGGCCTGGCGATAAGCCCGTGACATGCGAGGTTTTGTAGTCCATGTTTCGCTATGGAGCCTTCCTGTCTGTTGCATCGCATCACATAAAAAAGTGATTTTTGTGCGGTGCGATGAAACTGTGACAGTAGAAAATCATACTTCTCGTCTTCATCTTCTGGCTGGGGATTGAAAAATCCCTGCCTCCTGGAAGCGCTGCCTGTGATTGGCTGACGCTTAGCCAATCACAGACAGTACTCGTGAATGGCTGTGATTGAACCAGGATTTTTCGATCTCCGGCCAGAAGATGAAGAAGAGAAGTAGTGCCGGGACCCAGGGGAAAGACGCTGCGGTGGCGCCCCAGACAGTGCAGGAGAGGTGATGTATACTTTTTTTTTTCAGCTACAGCTTATTTTCGGGGTAGGGCTGTATTTCAAGCCCCCCTCACCGAAAATCCTGGCATGTGATGCTACAAAGTCTTTGCGATTTTGCAGCGGTACAAAATTGCAGTATTGCCATGAGAAGACGCAGCGATATCGCACAGACCAGCAGTGTGATATCGCTGCAATTTTCCCGCGTGTTGCCCATGTGAAGGAGGTCTGATGCAGATAGTACCCAGTTTCTCGTCAACAATGCAATAGAAATTCATGGAGCAGTAGAATTCATGCTTGGCCATTACTCCTTTCTTATAGGGAACACAGTATCCTCGTTCTCGTGCTTGGTGGACACTCCACCAATCAGACATTCATCCCCTATTCTGTGGATAGGGAGGGAGTTTAAATGTTGGGGCAACCCATTTAATGATTAAAGCGTGGAGTGGTGTATAAAGCAATCTATGGATCCAAGAAGAGTATACTTAGCGCTATCTGACAATTGTTATTAAATTAGTTAGTAATTCAACAACTTCATCTCACTTCCTTCACCAATTTCAATATTTTTTACACTATTGTTATGTTATAAAAACTAATCAAGTTGAAAACATTAGCCATGTATAATCTATGAGTAATCAAGGCAATGTTCATACTAGTGTCATGGCATCTATTGTAAACAGAAGTCATGATTCTCAACAACTAGTGGACCTCACCTGTGATGTGGTCTATGAGGAGTCCATCAAGGTTTTTGCCTGAAGGATAGTGCTGCATACTGTTCTAGGCTTGCCATCAAATGTGATGGAAACCCTAATGAGCCCCTGACATAGGCTTTTACCAGTAATGTGAACAGAGCCTTAAGGTGCCCTTACATTGTTTACCGGCAACTAGCTACCTCCCCCCAACCAACACAGACACATGTCAAGCATGCATGTGTTACGAATGAAGAGTGGGAGAAAGCCAATACTTGACACCTCTGGCAGTGACTTATCTCCTAAGAATAAAATGATTGGGCAATTGAAATCCCGTGACATCTGCCATCAGGAAAATGTTGGGAGGATCCCAAACCAATTAGATGAACGTTTCAGATATGGTGTGCCACGATTAAAAAATGCATACTGCTTCTGAAAGCCATTAAAATGAAATGAAAATTAAAATATGGACTTTTTAAATCTTCTTGGAACAAATACAGAATTTTTAACAGAACTTCTTCAGTAGAGCTGGACCAAATCTTTTCATTATTACAACTGGAGACCCCTAAACTGGAGTTTTTAGAAAAAAATCTCAAATGTAATGTTATTTTTTAAGCACAGAGAAGAAAAATAGGTAAATGCTGATAGATTAATAGCAGGAATTATAGGAGATATATTTATTTTCATGTTGTTTTTGTATTTTGCCGAATAGCACATTTTAATAGTACCTAGAGAAAAAAGATGTCTGCCAAACCTCTAAAACAGATAACCATAATATATTGCAATTTATTTTACTCCCAGCTAGGACTAATAAAATACCTCCTTGGTATCATATTTAAACTCGAAAATATGTGTTTTCTATAACATTGTAATACTTCATTTGAATTACTGTTCCAGGGAGAGTTTTTCAGAGGTAAAATAAATTACTCTCAGAGACTTCCATTATTTTCAAAGAAACTACAAACTTTTTCTTAGTTCGCCTGTATTTCACTTCTAAGAAAAACTTATAAAATGTATAATGTTGATTCTAAAATGAACACATATTCCAATATGTTCTGTATTTCATCAAGTTTTAAATGAGAAAACTAATCACTGATTTAATTTTCTTTGTTCTAAATGTTAAAGGAAAAACTCATTGACTTAAAGGGGTTGTCCCGCGGCAGAAATGAAATTTTTTTTTCTTCCCAGTCCCCCTGCTAAAGCAAACATACTACACTACCCGTGGAAAGCGTTATAAAAGAGCGTTTCTACTCACCATTACCTCGTTTCGTGAACTTTTAAAATTTCTTCTTTAAAGATGGCCGCCGGTCCTTTCCCAAGGTGCACTGCGGTTTTCCCCATGGTGCACCGCGCTTGCTGTAGCCCTATGTGCGCGCTCCCGAGACGCCGGTCACGTGATTCAGTTGATGACGTCATCACGGGAGGCGGGGACCTCTACTGCTTGTAATGCCGATTCCAGCCACCCCATTGGCTGGACGGAACGACGTGCAGTAGGGAGGCTAGTAGCAGAATGGCCGCTCCAGTGTGCTCCCGAGAAGTGACAGCTCGTCTGCGCATGCGCAGATGAGCTTTATCGCGCGAGCACGCTGAAGCGGCTCGTCCACATAGAAGAAGAAGTGACTGCGCAAGCACGTCTAAAGAAGCCAGAAGATACAGAAATTAGTCGGAGCCATGGAGACGGGGACGCTAGCAACGGAGTGGGTAAGTGTATAACTTCTGTATGGCTCATATTTAATGCACGATGTATATTACAAAGTGCATTAATATGGCCATACAGAAATGTATAACCCCACTTGCTTTTACGGTACAACCCCTTTAAGGTGTCACACATTGGATAAATGTGGATCGAACCTATAGACTTTGGATCTCCCTCAACAACATGCCCGATACTTTGCTCCAGTGGGAGATAAGTCACTTATCCCCTTCTCCTTACTGAAATAACAGGCATGTTCGGATAAGCTAAGACTGTATGTTTATGAGTTCATGGCAGAGTTGTGAGGAATAGCAGCCAACAGCTATTGTCAGTGAGCAATCTGCTTTGCCACACACTGACATGGCTTTTGGCTAAATCTGGGGCAACACCAAGGGTAGCCTTTTTTTCACCCTTTCACCCCACCAATTGGGATCTAGCCTTCGCTACAAGGTCCCCAAGGCATTACTCGCAGATATCATCAGTTTATGGCAACTGATGTTACTACACAAGACCAGTTTGTGGTACCTAAGGGTGTGAACAGAGACATAAACAGGAGATTTAGCCAAGGTCAAGGCAGGTAGCATAAACTTCAATATGATAGTCAAGCTAGAGGAAACAGCTGGCAGAATAGGTGCAATATAATAAACAGTTCAAGTCAGGGCATGCAACTGGAAGAGTAGCCCAATTGACAAAGATGAGATCAGGGTTGGAGAAGACAGAATAGTTAGGAACAAGCAGAAGTCAAGAATAGAGATGAGCGAGTATACTCGCTAAGGCACATTACTCAATCGAGTAGTGCCTTAGCCGAGTATCTCCCCGCTCGTCTCTAAAGATTCAGGCGCCGGCGGGGGGCGGGGAGCGGCGGGGGAGAGCGGGGAGGAAAGGAGGGGAGATCTCCCTCTCCCTCTCTCTCGCCCGCTCCCCCCCACTCCCCGCCGCAACTCACCTGTCACCCGCGCCGGCCCCCGAATCTTTAGAGACGAGCGGGGAGATACTCGGCTAAGGCACTACTCGCTCGAGTAATGTGCCTTAGCAAGTATACTCGCTCATCTCTAGTCAAGAAACCAGGTGAGCATGCAAACTACTGATCAGGCTTACACAATAGGATGGAACCAATTTGATTAGGCATTCTGCTTAAGAGGAAGATGCCTAATATAGCCAGGACTACGTGGGAATAGGCTAGGGAAAGATTAGCAGGACATGTGCTAGCCCTTTAAGTATGGAGTGAGCACATGCACGTGCTTTATCAGCAGAGATTTGATATTGTGAGCTGGGAAAGACATGGCATTTGACACAAGAAGGAGAGAAGTGTGAATGACTACCAACATGGATGGGATCAGCGGATCACCTAATGTGTATAATGGCCTTCCAATGACCCCATATGGCAGATGTTGGAAGAGATAAGGGAAGCCCTGCAGCTTTCTCCCGTCTGTTCATTCAGAACACATAAATACTCAGCTGAGCCAAGTAAACATGTGTGTGGTTATGCCATGAAGGATAGCTGTTAGCCAAATTTAGCATTCAGCCATCAGCTAGCTTATGTTTATGGGTAGCCTATCGGACCATCTGACGCTACTGGTTGATCTTGAAGTCTTTCTTATGGTGAACGGGTTAGGAGAGCATCTGCATTGTTACCATTACCTATTGTCAATGGTGAATCTTGTGTCATCAGCCTACCTTTTGTTGCTATCCTGCCCTCTATATAACTGCTGACCCTGCCCTCAGAGTACACAGCCCATGCTGAAAAAGTCAACTCTACAAAACAGAAAACTATTGTAAGAACCTCATTGTGACAACTGCAATATTTTAGAACTTATTTTCTTATAGTCACAGAGAGAATATAAACAACCACATTTTGAGAAAACACTATACGATCAATCTCAAAAAATGATAGATTCCTTTTAAGGGCATCTGAGCATGCATGGTATGTGCAAAGAAATCTTAATAGTGAGAACATCTACATTCAACTCAAATAGTTTTATGAATTAGTCAGTTATGTGTTTTGGGGCAAAGCATTAAATCATAGACTATAATACTTACTGTACCATATGCATTACATTGATATTACTTGAAACAACCTATAGGTAGAATCTTTATTGATATCTCATTCCAACAATCCTTCTAATCAGGATGTTTTTGGAGGACAACTGTCAAGGTGTTAATTGCCCTCTTTCTTCAACCTCATTTTGTACCTCTTTTGACTTTAAAGGGCTTCAAAGTTATCAATCCCGAACACTAGTCCGTGCTATTTCCTGTACAGAAGGACAATTTTTGAAGGACCCAGATTGATGTCAAGTCTCTTCCATACACTACTAATTCGTACCCTAAGTTTTTCTTTGAAACATATGATATTAATGATGGTTACACCCAATAGTAAAGATGACCATGGCCCACAAATTCCAATGGTCAATAAGGAATCGGTCTGCTTAATTCTTTCTAGACATTTTACAAAGATCTGTGATATTAACTATTTTTGACTTTTAGTAACCACTCATTATCTCCGCTCTATTTGGACAAGTTCTGTGGATGATCACTAGATGAGCAGCTTGAATGTAATAGTATTTACAGGACAGACTGTATGTTGATATAAACTTTTACTGCAGGTAAGTTGTTTAGTGATGTGTTTATGGCATTTGGTACATTTACTTCAATCTGTTGAGCCTAGTGTTCCCATTAAATATCTATTTAGTCACTATACAGATGGAGATAATGTTACTGATGTTCTTTCCCTAGCCAGAAGCTAAAATTTGGCCAGCTGAATAATAGGAATGTAGAAATGAAATGGATGTTCCGGCTCCCATCCATGGAAGTCTTGTCTCCTGATATGACATGAGAACACGGCCAACTGAAGCCATTTGGAAGGAAAGTCATATCCTCCTGTCAGCTCATTGCATTCTTCTCTAATATTTGTTTTGACCCATAAAAGCCCTAAGACTGTACTGTAAACTAAATACCATGCTTGGAGACCCTATCAGGCCCATGCACGTGCTCGAAAATTAATAATTCTAAATTAATAGTTGCTTTACCTCAGCCAGGATTTTTTGTTTAGTGCAAGGAATTTGAAACACAATACACCATTGGGAAATCAAAGAAAAATGTGTTTAGATGCTATGGCTAGGAATTGAAATATCATTCAAATTAAGGTTATAAATATCGAGGGCCCTTTTCTTAGTTTGCCTTTAAAGAGAAGGAGCCAAAGATTAACGAGAGTCCTCCTAATCGTGTGAAGAAGTCAGATGTTCTTCTGGCAGATGGCTTGTCCAGGTTCTGCTTTTTTGATTATCGCTTGTTTTAGTTCAATATTTTCAGTAGAAGGATGACAGGGAGCCCATAAGGCCACTATATCAAGCCGAACTTCCTATGCTCTGGTTAACCCATTGTAGAGTAGAAGCCGATGTTCCAGATTTAAGGAAGGAATGTTCTGAGACTTTCGAGATCCCTGTTGAGACGTCTATAAATTATTATTATTATTCACAATTAATTAGTGGACATTGTATAGGCCTGAAGTTTTTTATACTTTGAGTTTATTCCTGGTACATAAAAAAGTCAAATGAATAGAGTGTGTATTGATTGTTTGGCTCAGCTGTTATGAACGTGAGTCACCAGAAGATTGAACTATAAAAGTCTTTACACTTATGTATGTCAACCCGTGTTGGATTAGTTTCCTCTATATAGATTTGTTTTTGCTGGAGAGAATTTTTGGCAAGTGAAAGCAGCGAGCTTAAAGTAAATTACCTGGCTAGCTTACATTCAAGAATATGAGTGATTAAAAGCAATCTAGATAAATGATTTTTTGAGAAACACAGCAGCTGGTACTCTTCTCTGAGACACAGGATTGGAATGTACTGTGAGAATATAGGCTGCCTGAGTATTAATTCAAAAACTTCTCAAACTCTTACATCCCGAACAGAGGAATGAGCAATTGATGTTAATGCTTTTTTTTTTTACTACATATGAGCTAAACAGAATATCTAAGATTACTAAATAAGCAACATTAAGTCCACATACATGAGCTGTTAGAAGGCCTAAAAATTACAGCAAAAATGTCTTGTCCCTTCTTAATGAAGATGGGTGGAATACAATCATGCCAAATTAGTAATTTCTATACTTTGCTCTGTGAGGTCAATTGTCTTTTTTAATTAAACAAAATATAATGTTGATGGTAATCGTCTCTGCTCATTACACATTTATGAGTCAGAAGGATTTTCCTTGATTAGGGTATTATTTACAGTTGCAAAAAAGTAAGTGAACCCTTTGGAATTACCTGGATTTTTGCATTGATTACTAATAAAATAGGTTCCCATTGGTACCTAAGTCACAATTATAGAAGAGCACAATCTAACTAATGACACACAAACAGTTGTAGGGTTCATGTTTTTTATTGAACATTTTAAAACAAGTCTCTGGCTTTGGGACAAAATTCTTTCCTGGGACAGGAGTGGGAGGGAGGTATATTGTCTGCAGTTTTTTTTTGTCTACCGCCCCTCCGACCCGGTGATTCCAGGCCATGTTTTTCATCATTCAAGATGGCCACAACAGTTTTCTAACTACTGAATGCTCACTGTGCACTGCTCTTGTATTGGCCAGTACTGATCATATGAGCAGCACTAGTCAATCAGGTATAGTGCATTGGTTGTCTAACACTAGCAATGCATTGTGACGATTAGATAATCTGAACATTGCGTTGGCCATCTTGAACGGCCAGGAATAGGCAGATAAGTGGGATGGGAGAGAAGAACAACTGCAGGTGATATACTCCTCACCCCCTCCGGTCCCCAGACATAAGTGTATCCCAAAATTGAAGGGTTTCTTTAAATAAGCATTCACAGTGCATGCAGAAAAAAATACATGGGCATCTTGGTTAATGACTTCTTCAAGAGCTAAGTGGCAAAAAGTTTTTTAATTAATGGTATTAGAAGCTTGGGTTTCACAGTTGCTTTACTCATCAAATAAAGACAGACAAAGCCTGGTCACTGACAAATCTGTTCTTCTCGAGAAAAGATGGGTTTGTGTCAACCATGTCTTTGTGCTATCAACTTTTCAGAGTTCTTTAGAGGGTGTGCAGCACAGCTACTGAAGTGTCCAATTAATTGATTAGATTATTTTCATTATAGAACCATTTAGAAGAATTGAAAAGATGTCCCAACAACAACCAGTCCATTTATAAAAAACGCTGTAACAATCTCACATTTATTCACCTATAAAATAGAGTATCAGGGCTCAATCACACAGGGGCGCCAATCCCCCCGTGTCTCTAGATGATAAGACGGACAACTCTCCGCATCGGCCAGAAAAAAGAACATATGGCCGGCAATGGAGCCGGTCATGCGAAGAATCATCCGCACGTGGTGCGGCCGTCTTGTCATCCAGAAACACGGGCAGATCGGTGCCCGTGTGACTGAGCCATAATCATAATGGGAAATAAAGAGTTTTTCTGGGATTTTACATTGATGGTCTTTGAGAGGTGGAAATCTCACCACAGAGACCCCTATCAATGAGCACAATGAAGAGGCCATGCTACTGCGTGAGCAGTGTAGTGCTAAGGATGTAAAATCCCAGAAAAGCCCTTTTAAGGTGATTATAGGAAATTAGGTATTGGTTGGAATATACAAATGTGTTAATCCAATTGTCCAGAAGCTCCAATAGATCATATTTAAAAAAAACATTTTCGATAATTATTGAGGTAGTAAAACGTATTAAATTGCCCTTAAAAATATTATGCAGATTCGCAATAGATGACATGGCCAAATGTACATCAGAAGGGTTACGCTGCTACAAACTGATGCGGTAATGAGATCTGGCTACATTTTCACCCTTGAGTTATGGACTGAAGAGCCTGAACCAATGTTGATCGAGCTTAGTTATAACTAAGCAAATGTTAAATGAGTTGTCTAGTTTAGAAAAACCATTTTCCTACATAGTATTAGGTGATGCTCAGTTAATTAAGGGTGATTCCCTGTTTTGAACCCTCATAACTTTCAGGCATAATGAATAACAGCTGAAAAGAGTGATGGGCCATGCTACCATGGCAAGAGTGACACCATGCAAGGCTTTACTTCCTCTGTAGGAAAACTGAACACTTGTTGTCATGTTCCTCCATAGATTAGTTGATTGCATGGTGTCTCAAAACATTATGTGATATCATCATACACTTCTAATATACAGGGTTTGTGAATGCTTACAATCCCTTATGTGACCACCACCATTTTGGAGTATCCTGTAGTGGTTGCCCTTTCCCCAAAATAGAAGTAAAAGAGCAAGGGGCACGTCTAGCCATTGATAAAGACTGATTCAGTGTTTTGGATTAAAGGCATTATCCATGGAGGGAATATACTTACCCCGTCCAACAGTGTTGGAACCTCCACTTACTGCCCAGGTCTGACACTGGTTCAGTTGGCCTTTCCGTTGCCTGAGATGTCTTTGTAAGGCGCTGACCTTTCGGTTCATTTCAATAACTATGTCAGCCCTCCTTTCTGTCACAGCCAATGCAGAGACAGAGAAGGAGGAACTTAGTTATTGAAATTAGCTAAACAGCCAGCACCCTGGAATGACGTGATGGGAAATAGAAGGATTATAGGACCTGACCAAGCATCAGAACTGGGCCGGAAGTGGAGGTTCTTACAGCAATATACTAGGTAAGTATTTTTCCTCCTCTTTAAACTTATTGTTGAATTGCATCATGGTCCTGCTGAATTTTGCATCTATGTATCAAACACTAGAACATGTTACATGTTAGTAGTGTTTTACACACTTTTGCAAAATTTAATCACCATTTGGCTTCTTTTAATTTCAATGTAACTCTTGGCTATCCATGCAATAATATACTGTACATCCAACCGGTTCTACTCAACCACAAATTGCTAGATAAGTATGGATCGTGTTTTCCCGACAATTACCTTTAAGAGTTCACCCTCACAGAGGGCACAATGCTTTCATTTCAGCCCAGCACATGTTTTCACTTGTACACATGTCCACTTAAAAAGTTTTCATTTCCAATCTGCAGCTAACTCAAGTAAGAGACGTCGATAGAGATGAAGGATAACGTTAATGGGGCGACGATTTGAACTTTTATGTTTACAATTGCTTTATTGATTATAAGTGTATAGAAGGAGGAAGACCTGAGAGTCATCATAATGTAGACGTACGACTTATCTTCTCATTCCATAATAGACTTGGTGGGAAGGTTTATGGAACTGCTTTGGCTGTTAGGCTATTTACTTTAGGTTTAAGATTTCCGCCTTTTAAAATAAATACTGTGTCTGGATAATTTTAGTGTACAAGTTTATGACCATATTATATAGCTCATCACTACATTAAGCTTGAAAATACTGTAATTTTCTTTTATGGCTGTTTGCATTTTATTAAATATTCAGAGAATCGCTCAAGTTTCTGTTTTATGAATTATGGTAAATGTCTAAATTTGGCTTCTGTATTCAAAAATTGCAAAGGCTAAAAGGTTAAAGGAGATGTCCCGCGCCGAAACGGGTTTTTTTTTTTTTTAAACCCCCCCCCCGTTCGGCGCGAGACAACCCCGATGCAGGGGTTAAAAAAACCACCCGCACAGCGCTTACCTGAATCCCGGCGGTCCGGTGACTTCAATACTTACCGCTGAAGATGGCCGCCGGGATCCTCTATCTTCGTGGACCGCAGCTCTTCTGTGCGGTCCACTGCCGATTCCAGCCTCCTGATTGGCTGGAATCGGCACGTGACGGGGCGGAGCTACACGGAGCTACACGGAGCCCCATAGAGAACAGCAGAAGACCCGGACTGCGCAAGCGCGGCTAATTTGGCCATCGGAGGCCAAAAATTAGTCGGCACCATGGAGACCAGGACGCTAGCAACGGAGCAGGTAAGTAAAAAACTTTTTATAACTTCTGTATGGCTCATAATTAATGCACAATGTATATTACAAAGTGCATTATTATGGCCATACAGAAGTGTATAACCCCACTTGCTGCCTCGGGACATCTCCTTTAAAATATTACAATTTTTGGTTCTTTAGTGAATGCAAGCCATTGCCAATCTCCAAATTGGGGCATAGTTATGTTAGGTGCAGGAGGTAATAGTTGCACTTATGAAGTCTGGGATGGAGGATACCAAAAGGTATAATTGCTTAGTTTTACTAATATTGGTCATGTTAAGAGTATGAAATATAATACTTTAATATTGTTCTATACTGTTGTAATAGGTGTGGGAGATAAGCGGAAGAACGAGGCAGTATTGTAAGAGTCTGGAAATCGGAACTGATGAGTAAGAAATAGGGCACATCCATGTGCTATCATTCGAAGCCATGGCTGTGTAGTAAGGGTGAGAGAGTTGAGACACCTAGCTCCTACCCTTTTGAGAGAGAAAGAGCTACTAAAGGAGGTAAAGTTGTGAAGGCCAACTTTGGTGAGCATGCTGTCTCTGCTGTACATTGCTGGTTCCGCTGAGATCTAGTTGTCTGCTGGACTCCCTCAAGTCGTCAGGACCGGTAAGAAGGCATCATACTGATTATTGCTGTTATCAAACAGTGAGAAACCAGTTACTGGAACTGTTCAAACTGTATTTAATAAAGCATTGAAAAGCATTGGTGTAAATCTCTTCCTTGCCTATCATAAGATCCAGCCCCTGGTGTACCTGTGATAGGCGGGCATTCTATAATTACTGGGCTCTGCCTAAAAACCCCATGGTATGCTGATGAGCTGTGGATACCGGAGGATTTGATGGTTGGCCCAATTAAAGAACCACAACATCATATTACAGGGGCAAAGATCCCTACAGCATAAGAAGGTACCAGTATTATAAATAACACATGGTAGATGAGGGTCCCTGTTACAAGTTTTGCATTAGGATCCAAGAGCGTCACATTGTACATCTCTCTTTAAATATACATTCAAAGGGAAAAATGGGATTAAAGGGATTTTTACACTACTGGAAGTGATGGCATATTGCTAGGAAATGTCATCGCTTCCTCAACAGTGAGAGTGTGACAGGACCGCATCCCCTTTCAGAATGAAATGGATGAGCAGTTCTTCACTGATTTTCCCTGCACAACAATGTTCTCAGCCACTTACTGTACTACATAATCCAACAGATTACTCGAATGGAGCTGTATTGCCATTTCCTCCATAGAAAACAGCCATGAGTGCTACTATGCACAAAAAATATGGAAGAGGCATCTATTATTTTATTTTCAGGATTATTTGTGAATCCCACTAATCAGAATGTCATATCTTAGCGATATGCTATAACATTATAAAATGAGCATACCACTCTAAAAAGTGGAAAATTCATCTGATTTACAAAACCTGTTTTCAAAAACATTTAATGAATTCTGTGCCAATATTGGGGCTACAAAGAGTATTTCTTGAGTGCAATTAACTTGCAATAAGAGGTACAACTGCTACCAAAATGTAACTAATGATGTTAATGCAGTGGTCTAGCTAGGGATGAGGCCCTTTCTGAGGCTGATCTGTAGGGATGCAGGTAATTAGACCCCCACAATCTAATATTGATGACCTACGCCAAGGATAGAACATCAGTATTGTAGTTCTGGGAAAACCCTTAAATGATGTGCTTGTCAGTTGGAACAAGTTAGCACAGTATAATTTGCACTAGAACTGAAGTGTTAGCTGATGCTTGGCATAAGAGCTGTTTCATGTACACTTGATACTGGGCACCGAAACTTAGCAATATCACTTGATAACAGACTTCAAATGCAGAAAAATAGATACATTTGTAGAGGCACACACAAAAAAATCATTATTCACTTTTAGAGATGAGCGAGTATACTCGCTAAGGCACATTACTCGAGCGAGTAGTGCCTTAGCCGAGTATCTCCCCGCTCGTCTCTAAAGATTCGGGGGCTGGCGCGGGTGACAGGTGAATTGCGGCGGGGAGCGGGGTGGAGAGAGGGAGAGAGAGATCTCCCCTCCGTTCCACCCCGCTCTCCCCCCCCCCCCCCCCCCGTCGGCCTCTGACTGAATTTATTTTTTTACTATTATTTTCCCCTTTCCCCAAACAATCTAGGCACCATAACATGTGACTTATTATGTCAATGGGTCTTCTGACCTTGGTGACTTCCCATTAAGAGGTCACAAGGGGTTTTAATGAAGAGGTTCTGGCCTGTTTTCGACATGTCACTGATAACATCCAGTTTTGGGGCCCTTGCAATGGATGCAGAGGTCATGGGGGTAAACATTCACACCACAGCTGTAGCCAGTGGAAATATAGACCAGTGAGAGCACAGGAGTGATAGCGGGGCAACAGCAGGTCAGCAAAGAGGTGTCAACTTATTTTTTAAGATTTTATTCCTCTCAATGCCCCCCAATTTTTTTTTTGTTAAATCAGAAAACTTGTTTATGTCTCAGTAATTTATCTCTAAAAAAAGCACTTACGTCCCGACAATTCTTGATAATGATGGGAGTTCTCAACTGTTGAACCCTCACCAATTTGAATGATATCTCAAAAGTCAACTCTGAAAAAAGTTCCTCTGTGATCCCTTCGACAGGTTTCCAGCAGATCAGAAATTCAAGCATTATTGCCATTCATATACAAGCTCACATGGTGAGTATTCGGCGCTGATCGCAGTGTTCACTAAGTTACCCATCTATCGGTAGTCATCTCTAAAGCCAAACTGATATGGGAAAGAATGAAGAAAATCAAAAAAGTTTCACTCTAGAAGAATTTCAGAGTAAGAGGAAAATCTGTAGACTACTAGGTGGCCCCTTCGGCAAGACACAATGACCTTCCGCATGTAACATGGCTTACACAGCTGCGATATTGTTGTTCATACTTTGACTTTACTATATATTGTATGTTGCTATATCAAACCTCAAACATTCTTTTGTTCTTCCCCGTGTGTGCTGCGCTCAGTAGCTTAGTTTATTTTTCCTTCACGAAGTATTTGCACTGGAATCAAGTTCATCACAGAGGCTTTAGTTTGTTGTTTCTGTTGCTTTTTGTTGTTTCTGCTGAAAACGACCGATTCATTGTCATTTAAAACCACATTTACACCTTGTTGCTTTCTTGCTTTATTTGGGTTTTTATTAGATATATATCAAAGTTAAAAAGATAATATATTTTTCTTCTTTTGCTTTCACAGAAAAAGTGCATAACAATAAAGGCTATTAAAAAAAGCAATAAAACAACAGGAAGAAAGAAGGTAACAAAAATAAGTATTATAGAAATGCTTCCTATTAGCTGCTATTTTGTCACGTGGGTATCAGGGGACATAAAAACCTGATAAGAAATGAGAGGGGCGAGAACGTTTGATGCATAATCAGGTTTTCCAAAAAGTTGTTGACCACAGTTAGCCATTTACTGGACAGTTTCTCTTGAATTTAATGGAGCTGTGTCTGTGGGTGAGCACTCTTGCCTTGCAGCACAGGAGTCCTGGGTTCAAATCCAGTCATGCACAATATTTTTCTCACCAATTCCAAAAACAAACAGATAGGTCCCAATGGGAACAGAACCCAATATCAAGTGATATAAAGTGTCATGTAATATGCATGTGCTGTGTAAATAAAGGTAATGATGACCTGCATGGAGTTTGTATGCTCTTCCCATATTTATGTGGGTTTCCTACAGGTATTCTAGATTTTCCCATACTACAAAAAAACATACTCATAAGTGAACTTAGACTGTGAGATCCAAAGAGGCCAGAACTCAACCTCAACCGATGTACACTGGTGTGGAATATGTATAAGCTATATGAATCAGTAAAATAAATAAGCAGTACCTAACCTGGCCACCGCAAGTGCTATCCACAATGACAGCAGGCTTGGCGATCAGCTGATCAAGAGGAATCCTGATTGGCGGACCCCCACCAATCAATTATTGTTGACCTGAGGATAGATAATCAATAGTAAAAGTCCCATACAAGTCCCTCTAAGCACTTTCTGCTTGCTTAAGTCCCGGGCACTCCTTAGGAATCAAAAAGTTGAAAATGTTGAAATTGAAAATAAGTAAAATCCCGTGTTCTCTGCAGAATTTCTGTTTATTTACTAGAAGCTGCGAAATATCCTGTAGCCCGTCAAATACCATGGGCAACTTTATTTCCTAGTTACCGTTATAATTCATTTCTAAATTTAGTGTTCCTTTAAAGTTATTTTTAAGCAAAAAAAAAAAGTAAAAAAGGCTCTGTGTTGTAAACGAGGCAATATTTCATAAATCGCATTCCAGAATGATCCAGGAATCCAGACATAAAACTGCTAATATTTTCTTGAGCACAAGTATAAATGTTATTTATGTCTATGTGGATACTAACAAATTACTCAGAAAAGAATGTAATAAATAAAGAAATAAACTTGAAACAGCCATTTCTTTCTCTGGAACTACTGTTCTTGTACAATAATTCTGCCAGACATTGCTCAGAGTCAGGAGGTCATTGTCAGACCACCCTGTAAGGGCATTTACCCCTCTCCCCAACCCCTCAACACAATTCTGTGTCAGAGCCTTCAGCTGAGAAATGTCATGCACCACCTTCCTAATTATTAGTGACTCATAAACAGGAAACCTTGTACTATCCACAGAAGTATAGCTTCTCCACATTTCAAAAATGTTTTATGTATGAAGATCAACGTAAGGAAAAGCAAAAAGCCTGTTAATGTCTTCTGAGAATGAAGCTCATATGGCGGATCAGTATGGGCCATGTAAACAAAGTGCCTGCTAATTGTCATTTATGGACTGTAATATAATGGCGTGTTAACAAGGGAGGCAGCAGAGAAGTAGTTCATCTTAGTAAGTAAGTGTTTTCTTTGGAAAGATCACCTTCATTGACATGAGAACATTTGACGTGACTGTATCACATCATTCGAGGTTTAGTTAGAAAGTAAAAATATGCAAGATACAAGAGTAAAGTTCAAAGGATTTATTAAAGGATTTGCCCACTTTGGGCAATCTCTTTTTTCGGAAGAAGGGTTTCTTTCCGATAAGATGATCTCAGGGTGTCCTTATGTAGAGATGACAAGCAATCAGGTCTAATCTCTGGGTGATGTTCCGACATAGATTCAGGATACGATGCAGTAGAAGGAGTTACAAAAAAGTACATTATTAATTATGTGAGTCCGCTCTCATGTATTCGAGCCCAAAACCTGTAACAGAGATATGAATAATGAGCCTCCAAATGCTCACCAAAGTTCCTATTGCTGACTGCAGCAAGGCTACTGTCTAACTATTTCTGTCCCTAGCAGTGTGTACAATTATTTGTTGATTTGAGGTCAGCCTCACTTACACAATGTTGTGTGGGAGTACTTGCTTCGACTAGCCCGGGCTAGACCAAAGTCAGAAATGTTGATCTACCACAGTTTCCTGAGCTCTCTGTAGCTGTCTGGTTGCCCCACCAGGGTGGGGATGTAACACCGTCTCTCTCCCTCTACCAGCACAGTATGCTTCTTGTCACCTTCTCCAGGAGTGCCTCTCGGTCTTTGCACTTCCTCTCTATGCTGCCCTACTGGTCTGCTCGTGCAGACTCCGGCACCTTCCCAGCAACAGCTTTCAACAACACCTATGCTCAGTGTTACATTGCCTGTTCTCTTCTCCCATACAGAACTACAGTAGCATCTCTGGTATGCACACAAGCCCTAATACTTTCTTTTAGTGGCACAGTAAGAAATTGCTTATATAGCATGCCTGACGCATGCTACATATGCCTGAGAAAATTCTTGCTAGTTTGTGAAGTGGGCAGGGCTACACACTAGCAGCTTATGCGCCTAAGGCCTCTTTCACATGGGCAACAGTGATAGCACCACAAGAAAATTGCAGCGATATTGCATTTGTGTGATATTGCTACATTTCCTCGTGGCAATATTGCGACTCTGTGTTGCTACAAAGTCGCACGTGGTGCTACAAAGTTGTATGACTTTGTAGCACTTTTTTTTACTGGGATTTTCAGGGGTTAGGGGGGCTTGAAATATAAGCCCTACCCCAAAAATATGCCCTATCTGCATTAATGAAAATACAATACATCATCGAACAGTCGCTATCAAGTCCCTGGCTCTTGTTTGAAGTTTTCTGTCAGCGCTTCCTGGCTCAGAGGTTCAAAATCCCAGCCTTAAGGAAGCGCTGGCTGTGATTGGTTCTCAAGCTCTGCGGCTCAGCCAGTCAGAGCCAGCGCTCGATGAACCAATCACAGCCATTGAATTGGTCTTTCTAAATATCCAGGATGAGGAGAATCACCATCACCTACCCTACCACACAAGTGACTGTTCAAGTTACCACCACATATTAAAGAGTGCACCTCTCTTGTTGAGAAGTTGCTAAGAGTCTGCCAGTGTGATTGTTTACTCATTGTTGGCCAATTTACTGTCGTAAGACTGTTATTTGTTATTAAGAAACTACTTACTTCAGTGACTCCTTTATTTTTTAATCATGACTCTATCCTAACACCTATCAGGTCAGGCCAGGCTCACAACAGTTTTCAGTGCCAAACATTTAAAGTATACATGTATAAGTAATGTTTGCTAAAGTGAGAGGCGCTCTTTGCCGGAGTGGTCCACCATTGTGACTCATGGAGGGAGTACTAAGCAGGTAACCTTCTTTTATAATGTCAATAAATCCATGAACGGCAAATGGAAACAACTTGTTCACGTGAGACATGCCCTTTAACTTATTTAAAGCACACTTGAGCTTCCAAAAAATCATTAAAAGCAATCTGGGTCTTCATTGGATGCCACTTTGCTTCTGTTCGCACTTAGTTTGAGCTCCATCAGTTCCATTTTCATTTAGATTGCCCTATTTCTGCTACACTATTATTTGCAATTTACTTATAGGTGTGAGGGGGTTGTAACAGGGGCGTAACTATAGAGGGTGCAGGGGATGCGGTTGCACCCGGGCCCAGGAGCCTTAGGCGGCCCATAAGGCCTCGCTTCTCCATATAGGGAACCCAGTACTATGAATAAAGCATTATCGTTGGGGGCCCTGTTACAGGTTTTGCATTGGGGCCCAGAAGCTTCAAGTTATGTCTCTGTGCAGCATGGTTTAGGTACGGGTACAGGTACAGATACAGATAGAGGGGGGGGGGCCCAGCTCACGTTTTGCATCAGGGCCCCTGAGCCTTTAGTTACGCCCCTAGGTTGTAAGCCAGCCATTCCACCAATACTGTACTAGCAGGGACTTCCTCTCTCCTATTTCCCATGCTGCCTTGCATATCCCAGCTCCAATCAGCTGCAAGGCAGCGTTTAAATGCCCGGCCCTCTGTTGCATGTAGTAACTAGTAGAGTCCCCATGTCCCTTTTACTACAGACAGGCAAAGGTGTTGGAAGGGAGATACCTAGTAGCAGCCAGTTCAAACTTGACTTTCAATGGTAAAACAAAAAATGTTAATGCAAATATATTATGGATGATACACATAGGTTGGTATATGACCACAAGTTACATTTAATGAAACATAATTGTCAAAAAATAAAAACTAATAGCTTCATGAAATTCCTAATTACAAATAAAATTGTTATATAATACAGGTTCACAACTTTTTATAGACTTTTGCATGATTTGGTTGCATGATATAGTAAAGTACACCATTTTTTCAACATATATGTATCTAAGACACACATAATGGCTACCACTGATGGGCATAGATGATGGGCGATGTCTAACGGCTCTCAGATTTTGGTTAATTTCAGTATGGAAAACCTTTTTTAAAAAGTGAACTTGTCAAACAGCGCTACTTTTTAGTACAAAAACAAAATCAGCCTTAAAGCGCTGTATACATTCCACCCAGATTAGTAATGCCAGGTGTTACTTCTTTATTTATAGAAAGCCGGAGAAACTGCCCCATACATGAAATAAAGTATTTCCTATATGTTTATTTTTTTGCTGTCAATGACTAAAAAACAGGCTGCCATTTCCTTTGTTTCTCACTTTCCAAAACATAAAACACCGAGATGCGGAAATACGATCACTGCAGGAAACTTTAAATAAATGAAAGATTGCTTTAGCGTATGTTCAATGGGCTTGTATGTAAGAAATGTATATAGAGATTTAAAGAAAGAAAGTAATATTAAATTAATTTTAAAAAATATATAATTTAAAAAAAACTAAATTATTAGAATGTGAAAATTATAAATATGACCAGTATCTTATTTGTTTAAAGTTGTTTTCAAATTATTTCTCAGGTCTTTACTAGAAATATCATAGCTTAGTGCATTCACTAGTGGCCACTGACCTGTGCAATACAAAATAATTTTTGCCTGGGTACAAAAGATACCCATACTTTAGTCGCTGAAGCTCAGCCAAGCATGCATGTGTTTTTTTTTTCATGGGGAGAGGAGAACTAAAGGGAATCTGTCACCTACTTTTAGCCCTATAAGCTAAGCTGATTGGCTAAAATTAAGTGACCTGCTGAGTTTGGGGGTGTAAGTATTATACTTTCCTTCCCAGTCATTCCCCCGGTGTCAGCTCTGGAAGCCAACGCTCAATACATTGAGCGGCGCTGCTAAGTAGTCAAGCCGGTCTAATTTTATAATGGATGGACTACTTAGCAGTGCCGCTCAATGCACAGAATGGCGACTTCTAGCGCTGACACTGAGGGAATGATGGAGAAGGTAAGTATCACACTTCATCACCGGACTCATCGAGTCAGCAAATTACAACCCATAAGCTTAGCTTGTAGGGTTAACTGTAAGTGGCAGAGTCTCGTTAAGGTGAGAGAAGTAGATTGAGCAACCTTTGAACAAAACAATCACTTGGTAATCGACTGTTTCACAGAAGCAGCAATGCATATTTTAGTCTATATTGACAGCTAAAGTTATTCAAACTGGCCATACATGTTGAATGACATTGAGTGATGGATGAACAATCCTTTTTGGGAACGTTCTTTCAAAGAAAGACAATTTGTTGATGAAAGATATTTCATGCATAAACCATCTTTTGTCCAGCAGACAGATACAAATTTCAGATACAGCCTACTTCTTTCCAGACAATGACAGTCTGTCTTCGGTGGGCAAACACAATTGTTCATTTCCTAAATTTCATGCAACGAACAATCGTTTTGGTTGAAGTTGTCGATATTCATCATTTTTATTTAGTCTACGGTATATGGGCACCTTAAGCTGTTACCAGTCACCTCTAGAAGAGGCTTATCTCTTGTGAGAACAAAAGGATTAGACATGTATAATTGAACATGTCCAATCCTTCCTTCCCCTAACAATATCTGTCAGGTTAGAGTTAGGAAATAATGGATAGCGCTCACTGGAAGGGTATTCAAAAGGTGGGGTAGATGTGGATGAGGGACTTCTGGTCCAGAAGGTGATGAGGTTACCATGAATGCTTGAAGAATCTCATATGGATATGAGAGAGCAGCTAAAGGAGACTCCGGTCATATGAAATGAAGGAGAAGAGATAGATACAAACAAAAAGAAGAAAAAATCCTCGGCGCTCAAGCAATATGCAGGGATAGTAAGGCGAAAAGGTAAGTAATGTTAACTTACTTCACAGAGGCGCCTATGCTTAGGTGCCTCCTCATCCGGGATGCTGTGTCAGATATCAGTGGACACCGGCAGCGGTAGTAAGTTCCACGGTTTATTAGGTACAACGCGTTTCGGCCAAATAAACAACGGCCTTTTTCAAGTACATCCGTGTCAGATTAGAGTTGGAAGGTATCCATACCTGTGATATAGTCTGACACTTCCACAGAATTCAGAAGGTTTTGATGACTTTTCTCTAATGTATATGGGTAGCTTTTAACTCCTAGTGTACAGTTCCGGGAAAATAAAAGGCAGTGTTCACTTTTCAGTGTCCCGGTAGTGTTGTATTTGGTCCCTTGTTCAATGGTGCATCATTTTAATTGTCTTGGTGAGATAATATACACATTGGGGCACAGTCTTAGTGCAATGCCCACTGGGGGTTGTTGGGATACAACCCTTTTGTAAAGACATGGCCATCTTTAGTGGTGAGAACGGTGAAAAGAAGAACAAAAAGGCATTAATTTTTGGCAAGTATGGCTAAAACAAAAAATTGCAACATTTTTAGGCTACAATACCGGTGCATGAGTTTATTAAATTTCCCATTTGTTTTTGGTGACAAGTAGCATCCAAACTTGCTCCTTGGAGGACATGGCTACACGCATAGAACTTATTCCCTAGAGGACATTGGTACATGAATGGAACTCATGGAAGTCACATAATAAATTTCCTACAGTGTATATTTCCTGAAAGCCTCTGGTACACATATTGCTTATTCTCCAAAGCACATTGGTATACACAGTGCCGACTCCTGAGATGAAATTGGCGCATCCATAGCTCGTTCTCTGGGGGACACAGGTGCACAGCATGCTCCCTGGCAATATTTTAGTAAATGAAAGTGGTATTCACCAAAAACTAGCAAACAAATGCATAAAATGCAATAAAATGGCCGTGTAAATCCCATCACGATCGACGTCTCTCTTGTTCTAAGTTAAAAAATGAGAACTAAATTCTATGTATTTGGACAAGACATAATTTAAGGCTTCGACTATTGATCAGCATTTAGTTCATGGGTATCTTACCATTACAACTTCTTACATCAGTGATTTATACAAGAAAAATAAAAGTTTTACAATGTTCTAAATTATTTTCTTGAGCCCTATTGTCCTTAAAAGTTTGAGTTGCTTAAGAGTAGCCATTCATTTTTCTCATAGGTGGGGTCACATGGAGGCTAAGATGAATGAGCAGGCAGCATTTAAACTTTGACCTCCTAACCACATGTCACTTTTTAACCACCATTTAACCTGTACTCCAGATTAAGTGCAAGGTCATTCATACCCAGCTCCAGCTACTCTCAATTAGTTATACATATAACAGTCACACAGACAAGAAAACATCCCATTAAATGTCTGACAACATCACCATTAAAGAGCTCACACAGAATGTACAACTTTTCTAATAGCATGTGCTGGGAGATTTGCATTTTAAAGGGAATAGGTGTGAATAAATTGCATTGAAACATCATGACTATTTATCAATTCAAACTCGGCAAACCCCACACCCCCAACACCACCATCACTAAAAAGTGCCCACCTAAGTAAATAAATAGTCTCCTTGGGTGTATAGACATTATAGAGGGGTTGGTGTACCTTCTTGGGACCCTCCTTCATGAGCCACTTTGTAAGAACAGCCCCTGCATTGGTGGACCCTGTGAGTCCAGGCATTAAATGGACAGCAATTCATCTAAATTGAATAGCTGGTCACTAGTAGAGAAATCAGACCTGCAACAACCATCTGATTGCCATGTGGTATAGGGCTCTAAAAGGTGAAAAAAGAATTGTTCCTTATGCACCACCTGATCCTCCGTGCTACTCAACATGGCCCTTTCACAAAATCCACATCTGCATATGTGACTAAAATCAGGGTGAGACTACTCAGTCTGACTGGGCACTATCAGTATTGGCAGTCAGCAGTGTTGGCAGGAAATCAGGTGGGCATGGTTTGGCTCCATGTGTCCAGCCACACCATATGGTTGAACTGCCCTTCACAGTATAGACGCTGTTAAAACTAAATTTAAAATTAGGGCTTGAACCATACACACATATATAGAAACTCAGTGGACCCACTCGCGGCAAACAAATACCAGGAGTAGGTGCGTGGGTCCATAAACATACGAACAACACACAAAGAGTCAACCAGCTAGTAGACTATTGTCTCAGTGATCCAAAGATAAGGATCCCCTTAGCATTCATCAGTCCCAAAATTCTATTGACCAGTTGCTTAGTTGATAAGAATAACACCAGTAAAAATAAGAGGGGTTTAGAAGTAGCTGGTGGTCAAAAAGTGAACCTGGAAATTACAGGCCAGTGAGTCTTATTTTTATTGTGGGTTTCTAAGAGATGCTATCCTAGAGTGCCTCAAGGAAAATGGCTGTTTTAATCCATATCAGCATGGGTTTATGAGAGATCACTCTTGTCAAACCAATCTGATCAGCTTCTACGAGGAGGTAAGTTCTAGACTGGAACGGGGAGAGTCGTTGGATCTTGTGTATCTGGACTTTTCCAAAGTGTTTGATACTGTGCCGCATAAAAGGTTGGTATATAAAATGAGAATGCTTGGTCTGGGTGAGAATGTATGTAAGTGGATGAGGAACTGGCTCAGTGATAGAAAGCAGAGGGAGGTTGTAAATGGTACATACTCTGATTAGGTCATCATTACTACTGGGGTACCACCGGGGTCGGTATTGGAGGAGTCACCATTACTAGTGGGGTACCACAGGGGTGGGTTTGGGGCCATATTCCTTTTAATATATTTATTAATGACCTGGTAGAAGGGTTGCACAGTAAAATATCAATATTAGCAGATGATATAAAACAATATAAAGAAATTAACACAAAAGAAGCCAGAATGTGGTCGCAAGAGGATCTGGATAAGTTGGGGGCTTGGGCAGCAAAGTGGCAAATGAGGTTTAACACTGATAAATGTACGGTTGGGAAATACATGTCACCATTATACAATAATTGGGAATCCATTAGGTAACACTGATATGAAAAAGACTTGGGGATTTTAGCTAATTGTAAGCTTAACTGGAGCAACCAGTGTCAGGAAGCTGCTGCCAAGGCAAATAGGATCATGGGGTGCATAAAAAGACATCTAGGGGCACATAACAAGAACATTGTTATTCCTCTGTACAAGTCACTGGTCAGACCACACATGGAATATTGTATACAGTTAAGACACCAGTACTTTGGAAAGATATAGCAGAGCTTGGGCGGGTTCAGAGGCGGGCAACTAAAGTAATAAACGGAATGGGCGGACAACAACACCCAGAGAGGTTATCAAAATTGAGCTTATTTAGTTTATAAAGAAGTTGGTTGAAGGGAGACCTAATGTCTATGTATAAATATATCAGGGGACAATACAAAGATCTCTCCCATCATCTATTTCTACCCAGTGCTGACTGCAACAAGGGGGGCCCTCTACGTCTAGCGGAAAGAAGGTTTCTACACCGACATAGAAGGGGGTTCTTTATGTTATGATCACTTCAAAACAGTCAGTGATCCAGGGAGTATTCTGATTGCCAGATTGGAGTCAGGAAATATTTATTTTCTTTAAATGGGGAAAACTGGCTTCCACCTCATAGTTTTTTATTGCCTCCCTCTGGATCAACATTGGGGGGGTAATATTATGTTACTATTTAAGAGGGTAGGTGTCATGTTGTGTTCCCAGGACCTGTAGTTCTATGGGTTTCCAGGAGCACACTACTACAGGTGTGGGATGTTTGGGCTGGCTGGATGTGGAGTTCTTCAGCCAGCCAATCACCACTGGTGTGCTGTACATAAATGCCAGCCCCTCTGGCCAGAGGGTGCTGGTTTCCTGATTTCCCTTCCAGTACTCTTGTGTTTTATTTATGCATGTTTTGCTATAGGTGAGAACAGCGACCTGTGGTGTGAACAGTCTTGTTCCCTGTGGGATGCATTCCCTTGTGTGTTGGTATGAACTGTGTCCTGTTCAGTTTGGATTGTTTATCATCTATGGTGAGCCAGGCCCCTAGGTTTCAGCGTACAAGAAGGACTCATGGGGTAAAATGTCTTGTTAGAGTAGGGACTCATGAGACAACGAGGACCCTTGTCGCAGGCTCGTGGGCATGAGTCTTGGCCAAAATATGAATCAATAACTTGTACGTTCTGTTATTCCGTCTGCTATGTATGTTAGGTAAGTTTTTTGGGTGTTTGTCAGTCGCTGTGTCCTGCCTGCTCACAAGTCCCGTTTGCAGTTCTGTTTGTTGTGGTGTTCAGCATGTGTGCACGCTTTCCTATCCCAATCCTTCTTTCAAGCCCGTATTTTGGTTAACAGTGATAGCATGCAGAAGTAGACGTATCAGTAGGTTCTGTGTGTAGGCTTTTACCCTTATTGAAGGTCCCCATTTGAAATCCCATAGTGAAGGGCTATAACTATTAATTTATCCTAACTCCAACAGCTTAGCAGTTACTAATGACAATGGCATAATCGCTCAATGATGGTACACAGTGTATCGATTACAGTCTCAACTTAGAGGGCACACAGTGTATTGACTGCAGCATCAACAGGGCCAACAGACTCCAAGAGCAACTAACATTAAAGTAATCAGGAGCCCAAATTGATATGTATTCATTTCTCCTCCATGCTTGCTCCTTCGCCCTTTTTAGCTCAGTTCTCATAGGACAGAACTGTGATCTATGACTATGGTTTAGTTACAGAGCCTAAGATGAAGTAGTCTGGGACACAGCTCATGTATAACCATTGGTTCAGGCTGTAGAGGAGGCATAACACTTGTAGTTGAAGGGCTTCTTCAGCTACCGAAGTCCTAAAAAAGACCACAGCCAATACAGGTCAAGACAACAGGGTTGTAGCTTAGCACCTAACAGGATTCAGGTTCAATAGGTATAGTGGAGCTCACTGTCAATCCCGTGTAGCCAATCCCAGTCCCACCTGACACTTCCTGAACACTTTACCTCTAAGTGTGTGATGATTCCCAGAGGTGCTCTGACATGTCAAAAGTTTTCTAAAAGTGCAGTTACTTTTTAAGGACCAGAATAATTTTTATGTTTCTTTCTCTCTTCATTCCATCAGTCATGACTATGCAGAACATCTTACAGTTTAATATACTATTAACCTTCTTAAAACATTTTGTAACTTTGTGAATGCATTACTTATCTTATACTGATCCTGGGTTGCAGCCTGTGCTATGCTTCAGGGCTTAATTTACAACTCTGCAAGCTTCAGAGCTAGAATTGTCCAGAATTCCCTGGGATTGACAAATAAATAAATGAGTACATTAAATAATTGACATATTAATATTTTTGTACAAAACCTTTCTTTTTGCTTCACAAGCAAATTAGGAAATCAAACTGAGATTAAAAAACAACCTGTAGATGTGGTTTGGCAAGTCACTTAAAATACATAACATAAGTTTTTCTAAACCAAGTGCCCAGCCTGTTCATTCACGTCCTTTACTAATTTTTTGAAAATGTCTGATTTGTAAGTCTTTTATCCCGTGAGCCAGATCGTAAAAAAAACCTGACTTTACAGAGTTTTATTGTTTTAAAACTTTTCTGCCGGATTAATGCTGTGCACTCTGTCAGGCTCCAGCCTTGAATGACAATGCAGTAGTGTGTGATAGGGGAGCGCTATTCTTCACAGTTAAGCCTGAGGCATATTTATTGCATTCCTTCATTACACAGGTGAACTGGATTCTTACGGTGAAATGTATCAAAAACATAGGAGTATAGATAAAGAAGGGAAACAACAACCTGCTCGTATCCCTATAAAAACTATAAGCTGATCGTATTTGAATACCAAATGGATGGGGCTTGTCAATTTGCATAGAAATTTTGTGTCTTCTTAAACGGATTATTCAATTATGAGCTATTGATGGCTTATTTTTGGCATAGGCCATCAATAGCAGAACAGAGAGACAATCACTGATCACCTGTTTTACCAGGCTGCTGCACTCGGACAGGAAGCTGATTCCTGCCAGAAACAGACAGCTCCTTTCTCCCTGCAGTGGGCTGTCTTGGTATTGCAGGCCAAGTTTTCATTGAAATGAATGGTAACTTACCATGCCACTGCATTGTGAATGGAGCTGTCCCCTTCCGGCAGAAATGAGATTCATGCCTGAGTGCAGCTGCCCAGCAAATAGCTGCAGGTGGTGGACCCCAGCCGATATGCTACTGATGGATATGCCATTAATACCTCACAACTGGACAACCCCTTTAAATCTAATTGAAGCACTATGGCAAGTACTCCAGATTTCGGGCACACATTCAGCCAAAATGCAACTTATTTGCAGTGCACTAGATTTTGTGCCTTACTAAAAACTTTTTCAAAGTGTATAAAAACAGCATTGCTATATGGTCATCTAGTGTAAAGTAATCCAACCACTAGGTGGCATAAAGAGGAGAAAAATATCTAACATGTCGTACAAGATGCACTAAATCCTATGGCAAACTATGGTACATTTTGCGTATTTTCTGTATACTTACACTATATTTTAGACGTTATTAATAAATCTGCCCCAGGGTCTTCACTAAATGTTATGCTGGGAGCAACAAGAGGTCAAAGGAAGTTTATCCACCTATAAATGTATACATCTGCCATTATCAAACCTCCTCCTCTCCAGGACTGCAAGCAATGTCAGATCTTGAAATAAAATAATGCATTTGTATGCCGGCCCCTTTGATGGATAAATTGTCCTGCAGCTATCAATGTTTCTCAAAGAAATGTGTTATAAGGTCTCATAGTATTTGTTTGGAAATGGCCACAATATCAGACATAGCCCTTGGACAATAGAGGCGCTGTTTTTGAAAAATTGCAGACCCATTTTTTAAAAATCTCATATAAAGCTGCTATATTTTATATTTTACTACTGTATAATTTTTCTAGTTCTATATTTTAGTTGTTTTATTACAAAATTTTGAAAAATAAATAGTTTTTACATCCTCACACTATGATGAGTAATGGTATAATGCTCCACAGTGCAACATATTGAAAGGTAGCTGCACAATAAGTTGGTACTGTTGTATCTTGTCTACACCGGAAGTAGGGGTGTGGACATGGGTTGGTCACAGACAGTAGGGAAGGGCAAGGCTGACAGCTGTACATGCCCCTCTGGCATGTACACTCCCTAGCGACTGTTTCACAGTTGGCCTCTGCGGCATGCCATGTCAGCTGCTGGCAGCTCTGTCACTCTCCCCCTGCCACTGGTCTCAGACTTTTACAGCTGCTGGCTCCTGCGGACCCTGTTAGTGTCCTGCTGCCGCTGGTGGCAGGGTGGCGTCTCCTCTCATCACTTATCTGTCACATTTGCGGAGGTCTCCCATGGCGTCCTCAATCCTCGCTGAAGCCTGGACCCCTCCCTATCTCCCCACCACCACCTCACATGGTCCCATGCTATTCACGCTGAGCTGACTCCAAACTGCGCTGTTCAGGGCCCTGCTGTGCTGGCTTATAGGCGCTGCCGCTGGCAACGCTGTCGCTCTCCCCGTTCTCACTGCGGCCGCTGCAGAGGGCAACAGCTGTCACTCTAGCAGCAGTAGCGGACGCAGCTTCAGGGCCGGCCTCGCTTCCAGTGGCAAATGCCTGTACAGGGCCCAGGAGGATGAGGCTGGAGGTCCAGCTCAGGAGGACGTCTGTGGCAGCCAATCATCCGCTGGGGGCGTGTCCTTCAACTCAGCACTGCCAAAGCATGTCTCCACCCATTATTCTGGTGGAGACAAGATACAACAGTACTCAATAAGTCAATATCTAACCTTTTAAAAGGCCTTGTAACATGACTAGGGATGTAATCCAAACCAGAATATTCATTTTAATTCAGCTGTTTTGGGGTTCTTGCTTCTCATCATTGCACATTAGGGTTCCAGTTGACTACGGGAAAGTCCATCAATGTGAAGGGTAATATTTTTCCTTGAAGAGCGCACCAGAAGGGGATAGGAAGTTTTATAGGCCATGTAATGCTCCCTGGAAAAAGTTATGCAAATGAGTGATGAAATGATTCTCCACAACTTATTGGAAGGTAGCTACCCTATGAGTCAGCATTAGAGATGAGCGAACGTACTCGTCCGAGCTTGATGCTCGGGCGAATATTAGGGTGTTCGGGATGCTCGTTACTCTTAACGAGTACCACGCGGTGTTCGGGTTACTTTCACTTGTATCTCTGAGACGTTAGCGCACTTTTCTGGCCAATAGAAAGACAGGGAAGGCATTACAACTTCCCCCTGCAACGTTCAAGCCCTATACCACCCCCCTGCAGTGAGTGGCTGGCGAGATTAGGTGTCACCCGAGTATTGAAATCTGCCCCTCCCGCGGCTCGCTACGGATGCATTCTGACATTAGTTCAGGGAAAGTGCTATCGTGTTGGAGCTGCTATAGGGAGAGTGTTAGGAGTTATTATAGGCTTCAAGAACCCCAACGGTCCTTCTAAAGGCCATAAATCTTCTCTATATGCGCTCAATGGGGCCGGCGGCAGCAGCGCCGACCCCATTGAGAACATATAGAAGACAAATCCTTCTTTTCTGCCACAGCTGTAACAGCTGTGACAGAGAAGAACGATGTTTGCCCATTGAATACAATGGAGTGGCAATACAGTCGCTCCATTGAAAGCAATGGGCTGCCGGCGTGCGTGGGGTGAATTGTCGGGAAGGGGTTAAATATATAACCCCTTCCCTGCAATTCATCCAGAAATGTGTAAAAATAAAAATATATACCGGCGTATAAGGCGACGGGGCGTATAAGACGACCCCCCAACTGTCACCTTATACGCCGGTAATATAGCGGAGCAAAGAATAAAAAGCATTACTTACTTCTTCAGACGATCTGCGGCGCTGCTGCAGGATGTCGCTCCCTCCTGGTCCACGGCAGACTATTGCTTTCTCTACGAAAGGCTTTAAATCCCTGCCTCCAGAAACACATGTGCCTTCAGCCAATCACAGCCAATGACAATGATGTCATTGAATGGCTGTGATTGGCTGTGGTTCTGGAGGCGGGGATTTCAAGCCTTTCGTAGAGAAAGCAATAGTCTGCCGGGAACCAGGAGGGAGCGACATCCTGCAGCAGCGCCGCAGAACGTCTGAAGAAGTAAGTAATGATTTTTATTCTTTGCTCCACTGTATTGCCGGCGTATAAGGTGACAGTTGGGGGGTCGTCTTATACGCCCCGTCGCCTTATACGCCGGTATATATTTTTATTTTTACACATTTCTGGATGAATTGCAGGGAAGGGGTTATATATTTAACCCCTTCCCGACAATTCACCCCGCGCACGCCGGCAGCCCATTGCTTTCAATGGAGCGGCTGTATTGCCGCTCCATTGAATTCAATGGGCAAACATCGTTCTTCTCTGCTACAGCTGTTACAGCTATGGCAGAGGAGAACGATCTTTATGCTGACAGTGTGGGGGGGGGGGGCCACTCTTGCCGCTATTGTGGCTTAATAGTGGGACCTGGGAACTTGAGATGCAGCCCACCATGTAGCCCCTCGCCTGCCCTATCCATCACTGTGTCGTTCCCATCACTTTGTAGAATTGCCCAGATTTTCACACATGAAAACCTTAGCGAGCATCGGCGAAATACAAAAATGCTCCGGTCGCCCATTG